>NC_141152.1:39718579-40318579 GCF_053477565.2 Lygodium microphyllum
GAACCAGAGCAGCACGTGCGAGAGGCTGGCCTTGAGGGTGCGGAGGAAGCCATGAGGCACGTGTGGGTAGAAGAGGAGCCTCCGGTTGTAGTGGAAGTCGCGCCAGAAGAGGTCCAACGCAGACAGAAACAACATGGGCTCGCCATCCTCTCCTCTAATAATATCGATATCGACATCATCCCTGTCTAGTGTGGGCTTCTCTGGCTTCACAAAGCTCACCTCCTCCACCTCCACCTCCACCTCCACCTCCACCTCCATCCCTTACGCCTTCCCCCTACCCTTGCGTTACCTCTCTTCTAGCCTCTAGGGTCTCTCTCTCTTCAAGCTAGCCTCATCTTAGGGGTGGCCTCCTGCTCTATCCCCAATAACAGTTTATTGATTTTAGAGCAATAAATTTATTTACAAAAAATGTCTTTATATTGAATATGTAAGCTTTTATACAAAAGCGTATGTTGTACCTCAACAAGTAAACATATTAGGGTATTATTTCCACTTGCCCTTACAAAGTTAAATATTATTCATCAATGCACTTTTCATCGTGACTTTGTTAACATACGCAAGGTGATGTGACATGCATGTGGCCTCCATCTAGCTTGGCTTTCAATATCCCTTTCGTGTGTGATTGGGATCCCAAAAGCCCCAAACATGTCATGTGAAGGAAATATAAAAATTTGTAAGTATCCAAGAAGTGACAAAGTTAAAATTTTCAAATCCTATAGGAAAGACAAAATTCTAGAAGAAATGTCAATGGATCGATAAATATTACTAATGCATATATCCTAAACTAAGTCATAAGCTAGCCAACGTTAACACTAAATACTACCATACAAGCATATAAAATTATAGAAGTCGCCTCGAAGTCACTTATATAAATAATGTAGAACTCCTCATGACTTAAAAATATCAAGCTATAGGTTCAATGTCTAAATCTTAGGAAAGTTCATTATTCTATAAAAGTATATAGGAACCATGGTATGTAGTGTACCATATTCTCTATCACTAAGGAAGCGCTAAGAAGTTAGAATTTAAGAGCCTTGATAAGTCTAAATAGTGAGCACACTCATGCTACTAGCTAATTACAAGCTACACTACTGCATAGCTCCCATTCAATGTGGTAGGCACACATGCAAACACACTATGTTCATCTCTCGCTCTCATTGCTACCACATGTTATTCTTTCTCTAAGCTCCTTCATCCATGCCACATGTCTCCCTCCTTGTTATTTGTTTTATCACTCTCTTGCACCACTTACCATATCCACACACACACCCACACACACACACACATGCGTATGTGTGTATGCACACAGAAAGTAGCATGGACCACTATCTAACTTGCGCTCTCTCTCTAACAGGCAGCTTTTGTTTTCCCATGTAGGAAAAGAAGCCCTCTTGCTTTGTTTTATTTTCGTGTGTTCCACATCATCAGCTTTTGCCTAGGGAAAACCATATCCTTAGCTAGATGTAGTGGGGGGGTATGGGCTGGCATGTGACATTGTCATAATTTAGAATGTGGTAATTATAGTGGGAATTCATCTAAAACTTCTTATATATTAGTATCATCATCGACCCCTTTAAGAAGGATATTGATCTTCTACTTGCCTTTCAAAACAAGGGTATAACAGTTAGAAATATAAGAGTATACCCTTTCAAACTCTTCTTTAGGAAATGGGGGTTTAATTGTACTCTTCAAACTTAAAAACTAAGAACTAGTCTCTTACCTTTTAATGTTAGTGTAGATGTGGCTTTTCTTAAGTCTAGTAGAGCCACATTTATTTATTTACTTGTCAATGGTCCTTTTATGTTTTTTAAGAGTTTCAAATTTTGTAGAAAAAGATAGGATTTAAGGAGTTTGAAATCACTCTCCATATATCCATACAGTGGAGTTATATATAGATATACATATTATATTGAATAAAAATACATATAGATTCCCCTCTCTTTGTCTATTGGGCAATCATAATCATACACCTTTTTTGATGGTTTCATTAGTGGAATGGTGAGCCACTAGACATGTGTGGTGTGGAGCCACCTTAGTCAACATATCAATAAGAGAGAGATAAAAACATTTATACGCTTTTTATTATGTTTAACGTATGTGTATGTGTATGTGCAAATATTTATGGAATTACTATAATATGACAATGAGAGAATCCAAAAAGAAAAAGAGAAAAGATTGGAATACTACCAATTGGAATACTACCAAACCACCCCAATACTAAGGATAAGAGTTTAATGCTCATTTTTTAGGACTACAATAAAACATCAATTGCTTAGCAAAGAGTTTGGAAGGGTGTACTCTTATTTTTCTTAAGATTATACCCTTGTTTGGAAAGGCAAGTAGTAGTCATTATTTCAATTGCACTTTTATATCATAGGGAGAGACTCCAAAACAAAAGGTTAAAGATTGGAATACGAAAATTAAACCACTACAATCATCCTAGACCTAGCCCAAAGGTTCCAAACCTTTTTTTAAAAAAATTGCCCAAAAAACACAAACTTCAATGACAAATGGTCCCGACACAAACAACTCCTCTCTCTCTCTCTCTCTCTCTCTCTCTCTCTCTCTCTCTCTCTCTCTCTCTCTCTCTCTCTCTCTCTCTCTCTCTCTCTCTCTCTCTCTCTCTCTCTCTCTCTCTCTCTCTCTCTCTCTCTCTCTCTCTCTCTCTCTCTCTCTCGACAAATCAAGTTTGTCGTCGTCGATGACGACGATGACTACTCCCACCACCACCACCACTCCTCCTCCTCCTCCTCCTCCTCCTCCTCCTCCTCCTCAATGACAAATGCTCCCGACACAAACAACTCCTCTCTCTCTCTCTCTCTCTCTCTCTCTCTCTCTCTCTCTCTCTCTCTCTCTCTCTCTCTCTCTCTCTCTCTCTCTCTCTCTCTCTCTCTCTCTCTCTCTCTCTCTCTCTCTCTCTCTCTCTCTCACTCTCTCTCTCTCTCTTGACAAATCAAGTTTGTCGTCATCGACGACGACGATGACTACTCCCACCACCACCACCACCACCACCACTCCTCCTCCTCCTCCTCCTCCTCCTCCTCCTCCTCTCTCTCTCTCTCTCTCTCTCATAGATCAAGAGGACGACAAAAAAATGTCACCCCAAAAACACAAACTTCAATGACAAATGGTCCCGACACAAACAACTCTCTCTCTCTCTCTCTCTCTCTCTCTCTCTCTCTCTCTCTCTCTCTCTCTCTCTCTCTCTCTCTCTCTCTCTCTCTCTCTCTCTCACCACTACCACTACCACTCTCTTTCTCAATGATGCATGTCCTTCTTACTTCTTCATCCACCCGCTCTGTCCCACAGCTTACATCTGTCCACCTGCCCTCCCACCACCGCTTACATCTGACAAAGACTGTAGGAAAGAGAAAAGAAGAGTCGTCCTCTTGATCTGACAAAGAGAAAAATTCCTTACATAGTGGTAGTGGATGGACAAAGAGGAGGGTGAGACAAGTGGCACATGGAGTGGTGATACATGCATTGGTGGTGAATGATGCATTGATATTTAATAATTAATTAGTAAAATGTAATCAATTATGTTAACATCTTAAATATTATAATCAATATGTATATTATTGAATTAGTGTACAATTATAGTATATGTATCATCATCATCATCATTATCGATATTAATTAGTGTAGTATATATTAATAATTAAAATGTGTATATATTAATTTTAATTAACATGAATGATAAGTTAGTGATAATTGTGTATAATATAAGTATTAATTATACATATACTTATTAATCATAGGTCAAGTATAATTTATGTAATAATGTTCAATTATAATAATAGTACAATATCTCAAGGAATATTAAGTATAATTTACGTAATAATATTCAAGTGTAATAATAGTACGGTACTCACAAATAGAGAGAGAGAGAGAGAGAGAGAGAGAGAGAGAGAGAGAGAGAGAGAGAGAGAGAGAGAGAGAGAGAGAGATCCCCTCCTCCTTGCTTATCAAGGAGAGGGAAAAAAGTGGGAAAGAAAATAGAGAAAAAGAGAAGGTTTTGGGGGGTAATGAGAGTCTTCCACATGGCATCCCCAAGACCTTCTAATCATAAATATAGTATTGTGTGTGTGTGTGTGTGTGTGTGTGTGTGTGTGTGTGTGTGTGTGTGTGTGTGTGTGTGTGTGTGTGTGTGTGTGTGTGTGTGTGTGTGTGTGTGTGTGTGTGTGTGTGTGTGTGTGTGTGTGTGTGTGTGTGTGTGTGTGTGTGTGTGTGTGTGTGTGTGTGTGTGTGTGTGTGTGTGTGTGTGTGTGTGTGTGTGTGTGTGTGTGTGTTATACACATATATACACACATGTTATTTTCTCTCTCTTTTTGTTTTTGTAATGATGTGTGTGTGTACATGTGCATATATATGTGTATGCATATGTAAGAGGGTGGGCAGAGGCATATAAAAAGGGTACATGACATATATACAGCTATCATTTCTTTTGGCAATAATACAATTCTATCCTTTCACCTCTCAAGGCTTTCTTATGTATTTTCATGGTTGCTAGCCATCTCTCTCTTTCTTTCATGTCTTTCTCTCTCCTTGTTTAGACTTTCTCTCTCCTCTCCACTCTTCTTTTCTCTTTCCTATAGTATTCTATCTTCCCTTTCTCTCTCCTCTCAAGTCCCTTCATGACAAGTGGTATCAGATCCCTAGGTTTTTAATCCACTTTAACCATTTTTCTCTATCCATTTCTAAAAAAATTCTTTCAAAAAAAATTGTTTTAGACAAGCACTACATGTGTAGGACTTGGACTATGACTAGCAATAACTTGCAGGACACCTATTGTTGGAAGAAAACAAGCTTAGATATCTTTAGAGTAAAAAGGGATAAATATGGTGATGGATGGCCAAAATAGCAACTCGTATCAATTTTCATGCAATTTTTGGAGGTACCTTGGTCAAAAGTAGAGTTACAAGGATTAGAGACAAATAAAAGTCCTATTATTTTTTGAAGAATAGTCTCTTTCCCTATCTTTCTCAAGCTTTCAAGCAAAGATCCATGGAGAAATCTACCTCCTTCTCACAGCACAAGCCTTCTTGAACAAGGGAGTTTATATAAGAGTATTCCTCCCTCATAACCTTGAAGAGGAGTAGTGCCATGGCAAGCTTTGAGGCCATTTTTGCCATGTGATCAGCCCATGTAGTTTGCACAAATCTAAAGACCCGTAAACAATAATACATTTGCATATATCAATAATTTCACTAAGTATTGAGATTTAAGGCTTTTCCATTGCATTTAGAAGCTTTATAAACAAGATTATACTTGTTAAATGAGCCTTACCACAAGCATTAGAGCTTTTATTAAAAACAAAGGTTGTTGGCAGTTATCTACATTGAGCTTCACAAAGGATATCTGTGCTAGAATGATTTGCTAATGAACATAAAGGAGACAATGCTTCTACTATAGCTTGCATAGTCTAGACCTAAACAACCTGTGAAGAGGCAAACTAAGATATGTTTGGATTAATATAAGCAAGCCTCTACACTCAAGAAGTATGCAAATTTCAAACATGGACTTCCATGCACAATATTTTGATTAATCACTTGATTTTCTATTGCAGAGGCAATTTTGGAAGGAGATCCATGTCAAGATGAGTTTTGTTGAAGCTCAAAGTACTATTGGGAGGTAGGTTCTTCTCTGAGGAGGTCTATATCAAGGCTATTCAGCTGAGATAAGCAAAGTTTGCAAGCGATGAAAAGTGCTTAACATTGATGTTCTAACACATGTCTGGCAACCTAAAGGTGTTGAGAAATATGCAATCACACTCCTATGATAGCCTCTTTGTATGGAGTAGTAAGGCAAGGAACATGCAACCATCCTAGAAGAACTGCCTTGTATCCCATCGTCATAATGAGGAAAAGTGATACCATCTTGGAACTATAAAGCAATGTACTTTACAATCATTTGAATGAAATTATATTGTACTTTTTACTTCCAATCTTATCCATGTCTACTCAAGATTGTGTTTATGAGTCCAAGCTAATCTATCTTGGAAGCTAATTCACTTGAGTAAGAGACTTGTCCAATCATTTGTCATCGTGCTTCTTGTCCATGAATTACATCCTCCATAGCTAAACCATTGCTCAAGCTAGGTGTTTCTCAACATGGTATTAGAGCCATGGCGAGCATGGTTCACCTTAACAGAATGCTCCTCCAACTCTTCTCAACCTCAACTCAACTTAGTTTTAGTAGAAGTCTTCTTCACTTCATTCCGTCTTCACTCTATACCTCTTAACCTCCATAGCTAGCAGTATCTACCTATCTTCGAGCTCCTAGATCTCTCCATACAAGCAATATCTTTACAAGCATGCTTCTAGAGATCTTTCCTACACTCAAGGCACTGCCTCTCATAACCTCAAACCATGACATTACATGCTCTCTGCCCCGACATTTCTCATTTTCTTTGTCATTGCCCAATTTTCACCTACTATTGGTCATATAGCTTCCATCAATAGCACATACTCCGATATCATCTATGACCATGGGCCAATCAAAGCCTATGACTTAAGCTATCTAAGTACCAAAGATCTCAAGGAATGGTTTCCTACACATGCCACTATAAACAAAAGATCAGTTGGGTTTAAAAACCCTAAAGAGGAAGCCATAGCTACTTCTCTTCAAGCTCATAAATCTCCTTATTCTCTCACTTCTATGAACTCAACCAAGTCATTGCCACTCTAATCTAGTGCTCCACTCAGCTCCTAGCAAATCAAATCATCAAGAAGGGGAAGATCCAACATCAAGCATCAAAGTTCAACACCAAGCTCAACAAGTACAATATCTTTTGATACTCATTTAGTGATGTTTGGCACTAGTACTTCTTGTGTCTCTTAACACATCCAAGTTTGACTCACTTGTTGGTTATTTGCTATTGCTCAAACATCTAGAATGGGCAAAGATTCACAATCATGCCACTTCAAAGGAATGGGCTTCCACACATGGCAGACAAGGATAAAGCTAATCCTCATGAAGAAAGGTCTATGGTCGATAACTAGTGGACAAGAGAAGAGACCAAGAGATGTTGCTCTTGCAGCAGTATGGCAAAAGAGTGATGACAAAGCCCAAGAAATTATCAAGCTTGAGCTTGATTATAGTTATATATCCACTATGTAGACACATGTGATACATCTCATCCCACTTGGGAATAGTTGGACACTATTTGGTCCCCAATCTAAATCTTCAAAATATGGGTTGTTAATTGAGTTTTTTAGGTTGGTTATGAAGGCTAATGCATCCCTTGCAACTCACCTTATATGTGGAAAGTTTCCTAACAACTTGCAAGGATTAACTTAAAAATAGAAGTAGACATATGCATTGGAGTCTTGCTCAAGAGTCTTCCTCTAGAATTTGGTAATGTCTCCACCACACTAATTAATATGCCAAATCCAAAGCTCGTAGACATCAAATCATCACTCCTTGAAGAAGAGAAGAAGCTCAAAGGTGAAGAGGAAGTAAGCACTTCAAAAGAAGAATAGGTGATATGTGTGAACAACAAGTACAAACGGAAGAAAGACATTGTTTGTGACATTTGTAAAAAATCTAGGCACATTGAAATTTTTTGTTATGCCAGGAAAATATCATAGAAAGCCTACCTTGAAACTATCAAAGAAGAAGAAGAAGAAGAAGACACTCAAGAACAAAAGGACAAGCCTCGTCAGTCCTCCCATTTCCACTATTCAAACTAAATTTTTTAAGCCTTGTATGTACTTACATTAATACTCCAATCACAAGCCTTGTAACCCTCATGTAACCTATACACTATAGCCTCTGCACACTTAGTCAAAGGCCTTGTGATACCCTCTAGCTTTATATGGTTGGTTTTTTCCATGTCTACACTTAGCAAGGTTCTACTCATAACAGCCTTTGTATACTCAGTGTTTTTATGGTTGTGATTGAGAAGGGGTGTTGAGAAATATGCAATCACACTCCTATGATAGAATCTTTGTATGGAGCAGTAAGGCAAGGAATCCAACTACCTAAAAGAATTGCCTTGTATTCCATAGGCACAATGAGGAAAAATGGTACCATCCTAGAACTATAGAGCAATGTACTTGACAATCATTTGAATGAAATGTTATTGTACTTTATACTTTTAGTCTTGTCCATGTCTACGCAAGATTGTGTTTATGAGTCCAAGCTAATCTATCTTGGAACCTAATTCACTTGAGTAAGAGTCTTATCTAGTCATTTGTCATCTTGCTTCTTGTCCATGAATTTCACCCTCCATAGCTAAACCATGGCTCAAGATCCGTGTTTCTCAATAAAAAGTGTGGATAGCGTAGGTTTAGAAACTTGAAGAGGGAAACCATGTTCAATTATCATTTTTTTAAAGTCGAGCTCTAGCAACTTGAAGGTGTGGACAATGTAGGTCTAGAAACCTTAGTTTACAATTCACAATGTTTGATCATTAATAAAAGCATGGCAATGTTAGGTATATAAATTCATTGCTATAGATCTAGCTATGATTTTTGGATCCTTATTTGAACTACAAGACTGATAACACCTTACCAAAACTCTTCTCTTTCACAATTTTCACGTCATTCTACAAGCATATGGATTCAGATTGACAGTCATGAAACTAAGAAGTTGCAAAACTACTTTTGTAGTAGGTTTCTCTCCTCTTCAGGAAAAATCTCATCCATGTTTTTCATTCCTGTTATCAGCTCTAGCAGCACCATCCCAAAGCTCTACACATTACTCTTTATCGAGAGCTCACCTATAGATCGTGCCTCAAGAGTTGCATACGCATCATATTGCAATGCAAAAGGACGAATGATCTGTGTACAAAAGGAAACAATCATAGGATTCACCCTGAAGATAGAAATGAGAGAAAGTATAGCAAAGGCCTTTTGATTTCCACCAATGGACCCTCAAAGTAATTTATAAAGAGTCCAAGCCAATGCCAACTCAACCAAACAATTATCGATGAGGGCCACTAGATCATAAGAAAGACTCAAAAATGACTATCTATTGATGGAGGTCATGGTGGCAGGGTATCATTTTTTGATGTGGAGATGGACTCTTTAGCATGTCCATTGCCAACATCAAACAATATGAACACAAATCGAAACAAAAATAATGACTTTGCTATTCTACATCTCTGATGCTAGGATCAGTATTGTTAACCCTCAAACGAACGAAGGTGGAAATTTCAGAAAAGCTAAAGCAGAAGACAAAGGCCAAGGCAAAGAGAAACAGAAGACAAAGATGCACAAGGAGAAAAGTCCTAAATAAGGGAGAAAGGCGCGCAAGGAAAAACACACAAGGAGAAAAGTCCTAAATAAGGAGAAAAGCGCACAAGGAAAATCGCAAGTCAATACTTTAGTAAAAAAGTGCAAGCGCATCATGGTTTAACTCAAGGAGCACCGAGCTCTCACCCTTGCAATTTGTAAATGTAGACGGGCGGTGAAAAGGAAGCTAGGAAGATAGAAGGACAATGGGGAAAAGTGCCTAGGCTAAGGCCGGCCATGTAAAAAAGGGGGATAAGGGGATGACTGCCCAAAAGGGATTTAGGGTTTTATATATAAAGTTGAAAAGTGAATGAGAAGCTCATTCTTGTGTGTGGCCAAAAGTGGCTCTCCTCCTCTTCTTCTTCTTCTTCTTCTTCTTCTTCTTCTTCTTCTTCTTCTTCTTCTTCTTGCTTGCTTGAGCTTGTGCTTGAGAGAGGGAGTGTGAGGGAGTGAGTGTGTGAGGGTGAGGGACCGGGGAGGAGAAGCTCTCCATCTTCTCCTCTCTTCTTCTCTTCTCTTCTCTTCTCTTCTCTTCTCTTGCTCGCGGCAATGGAGCTTGGAGCGTGGAGCTTGAGGATGGATCTTGCTTGAAGCTTGCACTTGGATCGTGGAGCTATTGGAGTGCACAGGAGAGGAGGTAACTCGATCGGCATGGAGGTAAGCTCACTACACCCGTAGATATGAATGGCGTGTCGGCTATGTGAGAGGTAGCCATTAGTGCTCGGCTTGGAACGCTTGAAACAATAAGCAGTTCGAGGGTCTTGGTGGTTGAGCGAAAGCTCCCACATTTTGGTTCCGTTGCTGGGACCAACGGATTCAAGCCTTGAGCACTTGCGCGCTTCGAATCAAGCATTGGAGTAGGGTTTTCCCTGAACCGGTGCTTAAGGTAGATAGGTAGGAAGCGAGGGAGTTTGAAGAGGTATTCGATCTCCTTAGCAAGTAGGTTTTTGATTTGTTGTTGAATATTAGAGTAGGACCATTCATCTCCATCTCTGGTTTTGATTTTGGTTGCATTAGGGTAAGGTTGGGATAGGAAAAAAGAAGGAAAACAGTAGGGTTTTATGTTGCTGTATAATAGGCTGAAACAGGGAAATAGGGGCACAGATTCAGATTTCTGGCTGGAAGAGTATGAGGGACTAACCTCTGAGGTCACAGCAGGCTGGAATGGGGCAATAAGAGGCCACATTTGACATCCTGCCCTCTAAGAAGAGAGTGAGCTTGAGAGCCAGGGAGAGAGAGAGAGAGAGAGAGAGAGAGAGACCTGCGGGGAGATCATCAGCGTGCTGATCAATTTGAGCGCCACACCATTTTCAAGTACGCCAGGCATTTCCCTCTGTGGCTTTGCATCTAATTAGGCGGCACTGCACGATTTGGTGATGTAGACGTCAGCCTGGATGCATCGCGTGTAACTCGCGGGCCGTCGATTACGCAGTCAGACCAATTTGTCCGAGTCCCAGAATAGGATTGTCCTATCTCTAGAGTCAAACCGTCCGACTTCAAAAATCGGACCTCTCCAAAAAACCGTCCGACTCCGAAAATCAGACCACCCTCCCGATTTGATTCCCAAAATCGGATCAGTCCAGAATCGAACCAGGACCAGTCTAGAATTGGACCACCCCGTCCGACTATCAAAGGCTACGTAGAGATAAAGACACATCACAGATCCATCACTGGGCTGAAACTTAGAGCAAGTAGTTCAAAATTTGGCTATAAACGATCCTCCAAATTGTGCATGGTGTTTACCGTAACGGCCCTGCGGGCCAAGGGGGACTGCCCCCCCCCCCCCCCCCCCCCCGACCCCCATAAAGGGGGCTCTGCCCCCTCCGCACCTCCCCCAAGTAGGTTAGAGAGAAAACGTGTGCCGTGACAGGTCCTCCAAATTGGACCCTAGTGTAGTAATGGCTCCACTCGAGCATGGATTCTCACTTGCAAAAGAGCAACCAAAAGCCCACACCCGAACAGAGAGAAACAGAGACCCTAGAACATCAATGGGCCAATCTAGCCATCAAGGGCAAAAAGGCCACACCACGAGAACACAAACACATTGTGTTCAAACAGTGTCTAGTCAGAGCAAAACGCAACATCAAGCTACAACAGCAAGAATGACAGTCCTAACGATAGATGCTCCTTGAATAGCATTGCACTGACGATCCAAGACATCAGTGGAGAATCCACATCTGGTCGTGCAGTTGGGGACTCAAGGGCATTTGTCAAAAGGCTTAAATTTACAAGCCAAGACCCAGAAGACAAAGACATAGTACCACTTGCTTATGTTAGGATCAAACTCACCGCAAAAAGAGAGCATACTATCGATGCTCTGATTAATGAAGGAGCATATTTTAATATCTTGACCTATGAATCATGGACCCTACTAGGCCAATCAGAGCTCACACCGACTAATGCAACTCTTAGCCCTTACAGGGGACACCCACAAGCACTCATAGAGAAGTGTAAAATCCTTGCGACAATTGAAACTGAAAGTTTGCCTATCATATTTCATGTTCCTCCAAATAGTGCTAGTTACGGGAAGGAAACCCTCCTTGGAAGACCCTTGTTGAGTGTTGAAATGACTTGTTTTTTGGCTGATTTTTGTTGTTTTTAAGAGCTGAATGGTTGATTTTATGAGATGATTGATGGGTTTGGAAGTGGTTTGAGAGTGTTTTGGATGATATTGATTGTGTTTTGGAAGTTCATGATGTTTGTTAGTGGTTCTGTGATGTTCTGATAGGTTCTGATTGGTTCTGTATACTTTCTGTTTTGTTCTGTTTTGGTCTGTTTTGTTCTGATTGTCTTCTGTAAGGAGGGATGGAGTATTGATTGATGAAAATTGAGATCTTGTGAAAGCTTATTGAATAGTTTTTGAGAGTTTGGAATGGTTTAAGAATGAGTTATGTGGTTTTGATGACCTTCTGTAACCTTCTGTAGGTCTTCTGCAGAGCTCTGTCTCTGTTCTGTTCTATTCTATACTGTAACTGTTCTGGTACTATTCTGTAACTGTTCTGTATGCTTCTGTATGTGTTCTGATGGATGAGATTGTAGCTTGGGAAAGTTTTCTAGCCTTGGAAAGAGGTGAATACAAGTGCAAAAGAGTTGAAAGAAGTGGAAGAAGTAGCTGCTGAAGATTCAAGTGAAGACTAGAGTGAAGTGACAGTAGTGAGCTATGAAAGGACACTGTAGTGGCTCTGGTGACTCTTCATATCAGACATACCTCTTGGGAGGGGTATCCACGACCTAAGAAGGATTATTGAGGGTGATTTTGAGAGATTGTAATGAGGATATGATGTATTATTGATTGAGAGAGAGAGAGAGAGTCAGAGATAGCCAATTCTACAAAAACAGAGTGATTGTATATGAGAGATTGAGAGAGAAGACTATGAAGATATTGAAGATGAATACTATGTGATGTATTTCCATTCAAAGATGATGTATTCCTTTGCTTTCTTTGTTCCATTGATGGATTTTGTGAAGATATTGAAGAATATGATTGATTCTATCAAATCCGTGGGAGATCTACATGATGCTGTATGAAGATTTGTTGTGCCTGGTGTTATTTTCTTCATTGTGATCATATGAAACATGATAAACAAGCTTGTTGATGTTACAAGATAGATTTTCTTGCAAGAGAATTCCCTTTTCCTTGGTGTTCCTCTCGGGGCTCCATGTTTTTGGTGCGCAGCCGGGGAACCTTGCCATCAACAAGCACCAGAAGAGGCTGAAAATGAAGGAAATGGCATTGCCAAGAAGAGAAGAATTCAATGGATGTTTGTAAAGTTTCTTCTTCCACTGAAGAGTTGGAATTTCTCATAATCAAAGCCACTTTCCACAAGAAGTTCATCCCACAATGGCGGAAACACATCACCATCATGATGCATGCTCTATGTGGTGGACAGTTTCCTCTTCCTGTTGAAGCAGCAAAAACTTGCATCTTGGTGGCAAACTGTTTGGGAACAAACTGAAGAGCAGAAACAGAGAGAATGACCATCCATGGAAGATTTGGCATTCATTGAAAAGTTTCCAGACAACATCAAGTGGGAGATTGTGAAGAAGCTTCAGGAGTCTTGGTCTGTAGAGGTTCACAAAGACAAGAAGGAAAAGAGTTGGAATTTGTTCGTGGATGCTCAACAGCAAGATACATGGGATGCTTGGTGTACTGATAATCTTCTGTTTGTTCAATTAGCAACCCACTTGAAGTTGGTAGACAGAGTGTTTTTCACAACCTACACTATTGAAACCATCAGAAGCTGGCATTACTATGATGATGGCACCACCACAATGCTCAGACGTATGCATTTTGACACCTTCAGAACCGAATACCTTCCTCTGTGTAGTGGAATGAAAGCAGAATTCAGGGACGTTGAAAAGAAAGAAGTAGAAGAAATGTTGGCAAGAGAGTCCTCCAGAGACTGAAGCCTTCTGTTAACCCTCTGTGGAGCACTAACAACATAGTGGAGCCAACCCCCTGATGAATGACGCAATAAAGAGGCAAGCGTTAGAACGAGTCCAGAGGTATGTGAGAAGAGAGAAAGCAAAAATCAAGGCTGAGAACGAGCTCACAGCAGAAGCCGCCTTTGACGCCCTTGCAGAACTCTTTACAGAAGTCCCAATGGCACATCAAGCCCTTTCTCCTCCTACTGGAGGTCCACTTCCAAGCCAGATCCGTCCTGGAAATATTGATGACAGGCCAGCGAATGTAGTCCCATTGCCAGTTTTTAAGGGAGAGTACAATGAAGACCCTGATCTTCATGTAGCAGAGTTTATGGTAGCATGTGTGGCTAACAATGCCAGAACCCCTGAGCATTGGTTGGCAATATTCCCCGCCACTTTTAAGGGCGCGGCGTTTCAGTGGTATGAGAGACAAGCAGCAGGAACTTTTGGCACATGGGACAACCTGAAGTTGGCCTTCCTCACTAAATTCAGGCGTGAAGGTTTTGAAGAGCGGATGAGAGAGGAATTCATGAACCTAAGTCAGTCCTCTGGAGAAAGAGTAGAAGCTTATGTCTCACGAATGGAATCCATCCTGAAGAGATGGACTAACCATAATCTAGATGATGGCATTCAGAAGGGGGTGTTTCTCAGAGAATTACAACCAGAAGTCCGTAAGTTTGTGGAGCTGCAAAGACCAGCCACCCTGCAAGCTGCAACAGAAGGTGCAAGACTGTACGATGAAGTGGAAGCTAGATTGGCAATGAATTCAGGAAGAGGAGTCCTACCTCCTCTAATGCCAGGAATGATGTATCCACCAAATGCAGTTCCAGGGACGGTTCCCTATCCCTACCAACAGATGCCCCCGGGATCACAGTACAGTGCACCAAATCCACAGTGGCCACAATCCATGCCTCAAATGGTGGTTCAACCTCAACAACAATGGTCCCAACCAATTTCCTCCATGCCAAATCAGCAGCAACAGTGGAACCCTACCAACTGGAGCCAACAGCCAATAGTTCAAACAGGAGCTCTGAATCAGAACCAGAACAGAGACCCCTCTGTACCAGCCCAACCCGTTTATATAGTGATTACCGAGACTCCTCAAAACCCTCCTGCTAATACGTCCAGAGGAGAAAGCTTGAAGGACTACTTATCTAACTCAGTTGCCAACATCAAAAAGGAGTTGATGGATGTGATTACAGAACAACTACAGACGTTGAAAGTGAATACCGCTAGCATATCCAACGTTGCAGGAGCAGGAAGAGATGTGATGCGGTCAAATACTTGGTGTGGTAAGTGTCATCAAGCAGACCATTTAGCCATTGAATGTACACGCAAACCAACTATTCCTGGGGCCTTCTGTTCCTACTGTTTGCGGAAGAACCATACAGAGGACACTTGCTCTCTGAAGGAGATGCATGATAGGAGAAGGAAGGAAGAAGACGCAAGATTCAACTTGTTGGAATCCAAAATGACAACACAGGATATTGGATCCAAGCCTAGAGAGTTTGGTCCTAATTTCGGACCTAGAAGATTTCCCTCTCAAAGTTACAGAGGAAGGCAGTCTGGCGGTGGTCAGAGATCAGAAGTGGAGTGTTATAGATGTGGAGAAAAGGGATACATCTCACCAAATTGTCCAAATCCCAGAAGGTCAGTGGATTACAAGCCCTTATGCACTCGATGCAAAGGAGAAGGCCATACTGCAAAAGATTGTCCAAGCCCAGCCCCAGTGAAAAACAGTGCTACTGATAGTCCGGCCAAGGCTCAAGAGCCTACCTCCAATTTAGTGGAATTGGAAGTTGCTGCCATAACATGTGCAAATAAGAAGGAACCATCTATCCAGAAAGAAAATAACCCTCTTTCCAGAACAGTGAAGTTCAATCTTCCACCAGAAGAACAGAACAGAACAGAGCCTGACAGTGCCGTACAAAGCCCTACAGTGCCACAGAGAGTTACAGAGATAGTTACAGAGATAGGACCAGAGGTCCAGGAGATAGAAGAGGAGGAAGTGCCACAAGTGACAGAAGAAGTTCCCATGATTCCCCTGTTGGAAGAAAGAGGGAAAATGAAAATGGGTGTTGCTCCATTCCCTAACCGGTTAGAGAAGCCAGTGGATCCTATTAAGGAATACGATCTAGTCAGAGATCTAGATACCTTTAAACCAAACCTTACATTTCGACAATTATTGATGTTGTCTCCCAGTTGCCGGAAAAGGTTCAAAAGTATATTGACAAGAAGACGTGGTTTAAGGATTGCTCCCTCAACTGTGACAAAGTCCAACAAAGCTCCAGAGCCTGTAAAAGAAGTGGATGTGGCTAACGCTTTCCTAGATCTGGGTACTCCAGAGACTGGCGTATGGATAGAAGGCTGCTTCATTGCAAATGCACTGATTGATGGAGGTTCATCAGTGAACATTATGACAGATGTGACAATGAAGGATCTAGGCCTACAAGGTGTGCAACCCACCCAATGGCTCATCAGACTGGCGGATCAGAGTAGGATCAAGCCCTTGGGCATTCTCCCATATGTGAAGACTACAGTGGCTGGAAAAGATTATTGGCTAACCTATCTGGTGGTGAAGCCAAGCTCTTATGGCACATCCTATCCTCTGTTACTGGGCAGACCATGGCTTTTTGAAGCCCGAGCAAGGACGAATTGGTTCAAAGGAACCTTGACCTTGGGTAGAGGACCCAACAAAGTGGTGCTGAAACTGTATGGTTCTCAAAAAGGACATGGATCCACCTCCTTGGAATTATCTTCTGACTCCCCTAATGAGGCTACAGATGGAACATTAGCAGACGAAGATGCTGTCAAACAGATCCTTCCCAAGAAAACAGTGGCACATTCCTTAACAGTGGATACTGTAAGCCGACTTCCAAAAGATGCAAAGCCATTATCAATGGGTGAATACTTCCTACCTGAACCAGGAATGACTTCTGAAATCACTTCTGACAGTGAGATAGAAGCATGGATGTACTGCTCTCCCTGTTACATGGCCATAGCAGAGACAGAGACAGAGGCAGGAGAGGAAACAGAGAATCTGTTCTTCTGTTACAGAGCGCCTACAGAGACAGAAGCAGAGATAGAAGCAAAGACAGAAGCAGAGACAGAAGCAGAAGCAGAAGCAGAGACAGAGACAGAAGAGGTTGGATATGATATGGACGAAGAAGGTTATGAAAGTGAGCCAGAAGAATCTATCCCAACTGAAGAGGATATATATGGAGAAGAAGTTTCAGAAGCATCAGAAGCAGATGAGCTCATGCTATGGGACAGAATGGTGATGGTACCATTTGGTCTGGTAAATGGATCTTCTTATATGCAAAATTCTTATAAGACGTGGGTTAAGGAGAACAAGCCGTCTTTCAGCAGTGGCTCATGCCGTCCTCACCCATCCTTGCCAAAGAAAGATGATGATGATGCACCGTGCCAACAAGCACCAGTCCCACAAACCCAACAGGCATCAGAGGGTCCCTGTTATGTGACGTTCCTGGATGTGTCATCTTCAGAAGAGGAGTCTTCAAGCCAAGAGGTAATTAATTTTGAAACCAAACCCGAAACGGCTCTAATCCCATTCCAACATCTTAAGGAGCAACCTAAGTCTCCACCAAAAGAAGAAGTTGGTTCTAGTGGGACATCAGAAGATGACATCACTCCCTTGAAGGAGTCGGATCTGTATCCAGAAGCAGACCGTGGGACCTTCATCCGTGAAGTAGAAGGTGAAAGGCAGTTAACCTTTGTGGATGCAGAAGGCATTGAACGCCACTTGAAGGTGGGTAGCAGCCTTCCAGAAGAGGAGTTGTCAACCTTGTACAACTTGTTGAAAGAAAATTTGGACGTGTTTGCATGGTCTTACAAAGACCTAAAGGGGATTGATCCCACAATATGTCAACATCATATTGACTTGGAGCCTGATGCCAAGCCAGTACGGCAACGACATCGGCGAATGAACCCGTATTATTCCACATTGGTGAAAGCGGAGCTGCTGAAGCTTCCGGAAGCCGAGTTCATCTATCCAGTGGCAAATAGTGAATGGGTTTCACCCATCGTGGTTGTACCCAAGAAGAATGGCAAATTGCCAATATGTGTGGATTTCTGAAAGCTTAATTCTAAGACGAAGAAGGATCACTTTCCTATCCCTTTCACAGACCAACTGTTGGACACAGTGGCAGGACATGAGCTTTATTCCCTTTTGGATGGATTTAGCGGATACAACCAAGTGCAGATAGCAGAAGAAGACCAGTCCAAAACAACCTTCACCACAGAATGGGGGACCTATGCTTACCGAGTGATGCCATTTGGGCTCTGCAATGCCCCTGCTACTTTCCAACGAGTCATGATGGCCGCATTTCAAAATCATCTACACGACTTTATTGAAGTATATTTGGATGACTTCTGTGTCTATAGTTTGATCCGTGAACACTGGGAACACTTGGAACAATGCTTTGACCGATGCCGGGAGTATGGGATTTCCCTCAACCCCGACAAATGCATCTTTGGGGTCTCTTCCGGAGTTCTGTTGGGCCACATTGTCTCTGCACAAGGGATATCAACAGACCCTGCAAAGATTGAAAAGATCGCAGCTCTGACAGCACCCACCAACCTCAAACAGTTGAGGGGATTCTTAGGCCATGTGGGTTACTACAGAAGGTTCATAGCTCATTTTGCAACAAAGGCAACCTCCTTGCACAAGCTTCTGCGGAAAGATGCAGAGTTTACTTGGACGGAAGAATGTGACAAAGCCTTCCACACTCTGAAGCAGTGTCTGATTGAGGCACCCATTCTGCAACCTCCTGATTGGACGAAAGAGTTCCACCTACACACTGATGCATCAATTGAAGGCTTAGGTGCTGTCCTTTGCCAGAAGGGCTCCTCGAAGCTGGATCAACCGATCTATTATGCAAGCCGAAAAGTCACTGATAGGGAACGGAACTATACAGTGACAGAGCTGGAGTGCTTGGCAATGGTGTTTGCCCTAGAGAAGTTCCGCCATTATCTTCTATCCACCCACTTTAAATTTTATGTGGATCATGAGGCCCTATCCTTCCTGATGAACAAAGCAGATGTGAAAGGACGAATGATGAGATGGATCCTTCAATTTCAGGAGTTCGACTTTGAGGTGATTACTAAGCCTGGTCGTTCCCATGTTTTGGCTAATCATCTGTCGCGTATCCCACAAACTGCAGATGAGGAGCAGGATGATCCAGACCTCCCTGATGCTTCCCTATTCTTGGTAGAAACTGTAACTCCCTAGTATCCAGACATTGCCAATCTGCTGGCAACCCAACAGTATCCTCCTGGTATCTCTAGTCGAGAGAGGACGAAGCTTATGCTGGAATCAGCCCCCTACACCCTGCTTGGTGGTGCACTGTATAAGAAAGGCAAAGATGAAGTGCTCAGAAGATGTGTTGCAGGAAATGAGATTGGGATTGTTCTGAAGGCTTGCCATGACGAGCCATGTGGAGGTCACTTTGCAGGAGAAGCCACAGCCAGGAAGGCTCTACTAGCAGGATACTAGTGGCCTACCATTCATAAGGATGCCTATGATTACTGTAAAAGATGTGATGCTTGTCAGAGAATGGGGAAACCCACAAAGACAAGTGCCATGCCACTGCAACCTATCCTTCCCCTGAAGCCGTTTGAGAAGTGGGGCATCGACTTCGTAGGCCCAATCGATCCTCCCACCAAAAGGAAACAGAACAGATACATCCTCGTATGTACGGATTATGTCACAAAGTGGTGTGAAGCTAAAGCCCTAAAGCGGGACGATGGTAACAACGTGGCCCTGTTCATGTATGAGAATATCATCACCCGTTTTGGCAGTCCCTTGGAGCTGGCAAGTGACAGAGGCACTCATTTCCTTAATAAAGTCATGGAAGAGTTGACAGAGTTGTATAAGATCCACTCCTTATTACCCCAGAGCCAACGGCCAAGTCGAAGTCACCAATCGCATCCTCTGCTCGATTCTGACAAGAACGATTGCCGCACATCGTCGTGATTGGGACGATCGACTTACAGAGGCCCTCTGGGCGTACAGAACCTCCCATAAAGCAGCAACAGGACAGACACCCTTCCAACTGGTGTATGGTACAGAAGCTGTTTTTCCTGTTGAACTGGAATTACCCTCTTTGAGAGTGGCTATCAAAGAGTGTTTGGGGGATGATGATTCACTGCAACGCTGTCTCCTACACCTGGAATGTTTCGACGAAACTCGCAGGATGGCTCAACAGTGCATGGAAGCCACGCAAGCTCGACGTAAGGCTTACCATGACAGCTTCATCAAGCACAAGGAGTTCAAAGAAGGTGATTTGGTTCTAGCCTATGATTCACGATTTGGCAAGTTTCCTGGCAAGCTCCAACAGCGGTGGATGGGCCCCTATAAGGTACTTGCTGTCAACCCTAATGGCTCTGTCCAAGTGCAGACCGTTGATGCCTCTAATGATCCCTTTCTGATCAATGGATATCGCCTGAAGAAGTACTTCCCTCCTTGGGGATCTTGACAATTACGGTCACTTGATCTTTTCCCTCGTTGGCGCGGCACTGTACTTCTTATGATGCTACTTTTGATAGCCGTTCTTCAGCCACTCCTGATGAAGTGGATGCAACCCTCCGTCCCCTCAAACCCCCCTTCCAGCCTTGATCTCTTATCCTCTATTTTCCACCAGCGACAGTGGCGAGGTTGGTTCTGAAAAATGGTCTTTCTACCATTCCCTTGCTCAATTCGAAAAAAAAAAGAAAAAAAAACGAAAAATATACATATTGGTCATGGGCGAAAAGGACTTAGGTCCCTGTCATGCCGACCTATTCTTCGAGAAAAGGTGGAAACACCCTCGGGAATAGGAAAAAAAAAAAGAGAGAAAAAAAAAAGAAAAAAACAAATCTGTTATGAGAGAAAAGGAAGCAATTCCCTGTCATAGCAGGCCTCGTTCCAAGAAAAGGTGATAAACACCCTTGGGCAAGAAGCTGGCTATGAAAAAGGTGGCAACACCCAGCAGTCCAGAAAGTGGATTCATTGATTGATATCCCCAGGATCCAATTCCGAAGCTGCCTCCCTTGGTACGCTGTGTCCTGGGACTCTTTACAGAGTGTCTACCTGTCCTCTCGCAAACGACATGTTCCTGTCCAACACAACGTTCGATTTGATGGCTACCTCCCTGGGTACGCCTCTTCAACAACTGATGACGTGATCTTCATCAACAAACAATCAAGTGACGTGAGCTTTCATCCTAACCGGATGGGGACGTGCGTATGGGTTGCCTCTGTAACTATCAACAACGAGTGAGACAGAGGGTGGGGCGAGTGACCAGTCTTTTTCCTTCAAATCAAATGAGAGGTGAGACGTGTGAATGAAGCGTCGCACGCACGGGATGGGCCTCTCAATGCACAAAACACAATTTGTTCTGTGCACTGCACTATAAGACTCCCTGGCCTTCCTTCTCACACCGTATGCCGGCAGAGGGCGAGATGCACAGTTGCACCATCAAATGCACACAAGGCATACAACCTTTGCACAAGTGATCGTGAGGATTACCTCAATGGGTTTCAGGAAAAGGCTGCCCTCCTGTATCTCTCAACAGAGCGTGAGACATAGGGGGTGGGCTGAGTGTGACTGGAGTTTCTTTAATCAATTACCGAGAGGTGAGATTGAGGGGCATTACGACACTTGGAGTCAGATATGTTCTCGTTTCCCTATGCACCCACGGGATGGGTCTTTACCATCAACACAAGACACGTCACCCTGTTCTGTACATTGCACTATAAGGCTCCCTTGCCTTCCTTCTTGCACTTATGCCAAACGGGTTGAACGCACTAATGCACCATCAATTGTGCACCCTGGCATACTCCTTCTGCACCATTCCCCCCTTGTCGATTCCTCAACCGAGTACGAGATATGGGTTTTAATCCTTATTCCTCGAGTGCTATTAGTCATGGGGCGAGTGACTGTTCTTTCATTTCATTTGAGTGACTGTGAGCTGAGTGCAATATCCCTCATCATCGATAAATTTCCTACACTTCCTTTAATCAGCTACCTCCTTGGGTGCTGCTGCATGGTCCCTGCTATGAAGGACGTGTATAGCAAAGATGCCTTGGTACCTCCAGACGCCGACAACAACACTGGACGTGCCATCGACACTCAACCTTGCTTCTTGACGAAATGGGCCAAGTTTTTCTAACCCTCCCACTTTGGTTTCTTCGTGACGGTCATGTTTTAAGTGTGGGGACGTTAGTGGATGGTCTGTGGCATGGTCCTAGGTCCCTGTTGCTCGGTTAACCCTATCCGTTAAGGTCTTAAGTGTGGGGACGCGTCCCTGCGCGTCTACATTGCATACCCTTCTGCATATGCCTTAACCTGCTCATGCCTCTATGCCCTGACTTGCTATTACCCTGATGGGGTCCCTTCCCACCCACCCGTTCATGTTTCACCCACCCTTGGGGCTATTCCCTTGCAGTTTTTCATTATTCCTTGATTTTGAGATCCTGCCATGTGAACGCACCCTACGTTCACCAAAGTCCACATCCAACCTTATAGCCCTGTTCCTCCCTTTGACTGACCATTTTTCCTTTTTACCTACCCCTGTTCTGGTGTACGGATTTTGAGTTATGAATACTTTATGTTTTGTTATGTTTTGGTCTGTTTTGTTCTGATTGTCTTCTGTAAGGAGGGATGGAGTATTGATTGATGAAGATTGAGATCTTGTGAAAGCTTATTGAATGGTTTTTGAGAGTTTGGAATGTTTTAAGAATGAGTTATGTGGTTTTGATGACCTTCTATAACCTTCCGTAGGTCTTCTGTAGAGCTCTGTCTCTGTTCTGTTCTGTTCTGTACTGTAACTGTTCTGGTACTGTTCTGTAACTGTTCTGTATGCTTCTGTATGTGTTCTGATGGATGAGATTGTAGCTTGGGAAAGTTTTCTAGCCTTGGAAAGAGGTGAATACAAGTGCAAAAGAGCTGAAAGAAGTGGAAGAAGTAGCTGCTGAAGATTCAAGTGAAGACTAGAGTGAAGTGACAGTAGTGAGCTATGAAAGGACACTGTAGTGGCTCTGGTGACTCTTCATATCAGACATACCTCTTGGGAGGGGTATCCACGACCTAAGAAGGATTATTGAGGGTGATTTTGAGAGATTGTAGTGAGGATATGATGTATTATTGATTGAGAGAGAGAGAGAGAGAGTCAGAGATAGCCAATTCTACAAAAACAGAGTGATTGTATATGAGAGATTGAGAGAGAAGACTATGAAGATATTGAAGATGAATACTATGTGATATATTTCCATTCAAAGATGGTGTATTCCTTTGCTTTCTTTGTTCCATTGATGGATTTTGTGAAGATATTGAAGAATATGATTGATTCTATCAAATCCGTGGGAGATCTACATGATGCTGTATGAAGATTTGTTGTGCCTGGTGTTCTTTTCTTCATTGTGATCATATGAAACATGATAAACAAGCTTGTTGATGTTACAAGATAGATTTTCTTGCAAGAGAATTCCCTTTTCCTTGGTGTTCCTCTCGGGGCTCCAACCCTTCAAAAGGGCAACCAAGTGTGAGGCTGACTATGTAGCACAGAGGATACACCTGACACTACCGGGTGTGAGGATAGTCACAACCTTTAGCAAGGGTGACCTCACCGAACCTCAAGGGAAAGGCAAGGAAGGTGCTGACATAATAGTCAAGCCTACTAACGAGAGCAAGGACTTGTTGGAAAATCTTATACAAGCACAGGTTAAACAACGAGAACCAGTGAGTGAGGCCATGCCTGAGACAAGAATGTCAAGAGACAATGCCAAGGACGGGCTTTGGACTTACAAATATCGTAGAAGACCCCAAAAGAAGCCCAAGCCTTATAGACGAAGGCGCCGATGGAGAGTCAACACAACGTCGCGATGGATATCCAAAGCGTTGCTACGTGCTCAAGGGTATTACGTAGGTAACCGATGGATTTGGGTACCAAAACCCCTTGCTAAACCACCTTTATCAGCTAAGGGCCAGATTGCATCAAAACCAATGAAGCACAGGAGGAAATCTAAGAGAAGCTCCAGGTCTCGAGGCAAGAAACCAAACATGAGTGTTCGAAGGAAAGAGCCTCAGCCTAGCATGCTTAATAAGCAGAGGTCATGTGTAACCATTGAGCATGCACAAAGACCACTAGTGCTCAAGGAGCTTTTGACTTCCCAAGAGGATAATGAGCACCAGAGGCACAACGTTGCTCATAGGAAGGCTGATTGCTCAACAAAGAAAATGGCACAATCGTCTAAAAGCCTCGAGCAAATCATTCAGCCAGTGCCACGTCCACCTAGGAGTCCTAGACCTCTTACACCCTCTTTTCCCAAACAGACACAGGAAGCACAACAACAGTCATCAAGAGCGGCTTCTCCAATCTCTATCTCCATCTAAGCTTCCAAATGTCCAAGAGGTGGGACATGACACCATCTGTAGCTCCCGGCCCAAGGATATGCCTGAGAAACCTAATGCGACTAGATCAACTCATGCTCGATCTACACAGATGAATGCTCAAAGGGCAACAAAAGACACGACCACTTCCGATCGCCCTAGGGACTTAACACCGCAATCCACCAAGGGTAGCCAGCCCACTAGACTAGCCGCTACTACTTCCAATCAGGGATCACAATAGCCACAGCCCTTGGCCGTGACAATGCCCCTTGTGGAACGTGTCCTTAGTAGCTTACTTATGGAGGAGGTGTCGCAACCAACTTCCTTGAAAACTCCAGCACTTCCAAAGTGCCTAAAGCCTAGGCTGGAGGAGTTAAACACACGGGAATTGGCTGAAGAGCTAGACTCTTCGAAAAGGGAGACAGTTGTACCCACACAACCTAGCGAGGCTATTCAGCAAGCCATGGCTATGTCCCATAAGGACACACTAGAGAGAGAGAATGCTGAGTCCCAACCAAGCACATCAACGGTTGACCTAGTCTAGGGTCTTGAGTCGTTGAGAGATGCACCTTCATTGACCAAGAAAAAGAGGAGAAAACAACGAAGACAACAGCAGTCACAGGTGGTTGGGGATCCCGGGAACATTGATGCCAAGAGCACTGGAGAGCTCAAGAATAAAGCATCGAGTCCATCCACCAATGATCCCATTGATGCCTCTCCTGATAGCGGTGAAACCTCAGACACATCCGTGTGCTCTGAAAAATCAAAGCAGTCGTTACCATCAATGGCTGCTTGCAACACTCAATCCACCAACAATGGAACCCGCATTGACCAATCAAGAGTGGATACGACGCTGTCACAAGAGGGTGACAAATCTATACCAGTCACATCCAAGGAGAACCATGACGCAATAACGAAGCCTCAAGAGAAACATGGAAACTCCGAGAGAATAAGAAATCCTAGCATTGGCCAAACCTGCTCATCTAGACCTGAGCCCCCAGCTATGCTAAAGCCCAGGCAAACTCCTAGAACCTTGCATGAGATAGCAATCGAGCAAGCCCTCGTTGAACATAGAAGTGTCACAGAATGCTTAACCGAGTTGGATGCTAAGCTCAAAGTGTTCGCACATGTCTATGTCTTGGCAGACATGGGCGCATTTCCCAAAGAGCAGCTTGAAGAATACTTGCCATTTCCCTTATCCTGGGAAGAGCAAGAACATCTTGACGAGCACTATAACAGGCTCCTGTATGAATGCATGCGACTCATCTCTGACGAGGAAGCCGACGAACTATGCGTAACTGTCACATTCAATGATGTGCTCTACCAACCAAATCTCTTAGAGATAGAGCAACTAAAGTGACTGTTAGAGGGCCGAAGTTAATTTGAATAATGTTGGTGTGGTAGCCGCGTTGCAATGGCTGAACTAGGAGCCTATATCATGACAGTCTCAAAGGAGCGATTGGCCAAATGGCGGTCTCAAAGAGACCCAACCTATATGGCACTGTGGGAGCTTTCACTCAACCGCCAAGACCCACAGACCGCTTATTGTTTCAAGTGTTCCAAGCCGAGCACTAATGGCTACCTCTCACATAACTGACACGCCATCCATATCTACGGGTGTAGTGAGCTTACCTCCGTGCCGTTTGAGTTACCTCCTCTCCTGCACACTCCGATAGCTCCACGATCCAAGTGCAAGCTTCAAGCAAGCTCCATCCTCAAGCTCCACGCTCCAAGCTCCATTGCCGCGAGCAAGACAAGAGAAGAGAAGAGAAGAGAAGAAGAGAGGAGAAGATGGAGAGCTTCTCCTCCTCGGTCCCTCACACTCACACACTCACTCCCTCACACTCTCATACTCCCTCTCTCAAGCACAAGCTCAAGCAAGCAAGAACAAGAAGAAGAAGAAGAAGAAGAAGAGGAGAGCTACTTTTGGCCACACACAAGAATGAGCTTCTCATTCACTTTTCAACTTTATATACAAAACCCTAAATCCCTTTTTGGGCACTCATCCCCTTTTCCCCTTTTTTACATGGCCGGCCATAGCCTAGGCCCTTTTTCCCATTGTCCTTTTATCTTCCTAGCTTCCTTTTCACCGCCCGTCTACATTTACAAATTGCATGGGTGAGAGCCCGGCACTCTTTTACAAGATTTCAGGGTGCGCCTTTTTATTTTAAAATGTGCCTTTCCCCTTTTGCATTTGCCTTGGACTTTTAAGGTTGCCCTTACGCTTTTGGCCTTTTCTCCTATTCTTTCTTCAGTGGGGCTACCTTTTTTCCGCCTTTACCCTGCGTCTTTTTTATTTCCTTTTGCTTCTTCGTATTGGGGTTAACATTACCCCCCTCCTAGACGAGTGCCAGTCCCATGGCACTCACCATCATAGGTAGCAAGCTGTAGCATGCATCGAAGACGTGGGTGATAAGGACGCCTATGGTTTCCATGGAGGAGTGTTGGTGGTGGTGTGAAAGAAGGTCCTTGGGGCCCATTGGTGGCCAAGGTGGCAGGTGGAAGGGTTGTTGGAGTTGGTGGTAGGGCTGTTCTGTGTTGGGGATTGCATTGATGGCCAGCACAAGTGTAGGTTTGTTGGGGATTTTGCACATGATGATTCTTTGCGGGCTTGTCGGATGGTAAGGGATAAGCATTCAGAGTTGGGTGTCGCTAAAGAGCGATTGAAATTTCTTTGGAGGCTTCAATACCTGCAATTTGAAAACCTCTCATGTGGTCTCTCCCTAAGGGGTAGTGCTAGTCTTCTTATCGTGCATAAGACATATTTGATTAGTTTAGGAGACAAGTCGAACTCTAAGCAAGCTGAGAGTATTGTCCTGCACTTGAGGACCCAAACTGTGTATATGCTTCAGTGCAGATATTATGTAAGAGCTCGTGCATACTTAGATATTATGTAGTTAGAAGACCGTGGGCTAGTTTCTCGTAACAATGTGTGGATGAAGCAAAGTTGTCCATGTTGAGAAAAAGTACACGTGAAGGTATATGAGACATCCTGTGCATTGTGACTGCACGACGTAGCATAATTAAATACAAGGACACCGCACTTTCGGTAACTGGAAGCTATTGGACTTGCTTGATGAGGACGGTGTACTTTTTATGGCCAATCGTGCGGTGCTTACCACCACTAATTGCAATGGTACTAAGGTAGAGTGCAAGAGAGAATTGTGCAAGTAGGTCAGGGTGACAGGTCTAACCATAGGCGAGACAAGCTCCCTAGGTATGTCCTACCCTTCATGTGCCCTGAACAATTGTGGGTGATGCTAAAGGGCTAGGGGACTAGGGACGGAGCCAGTCAACCAAGGTCACTGGATGTACCTAATTTGAGGACCCCTAGGTGCTGTGCTATGATCGTGGGTGCTTCTTATCTTTTCGTTCATTTCTTTTTTTTTCCTTTTTTTTTTCTTTTTCTTATGTTTTTTTCTTTCTTTCTTTCTTTCGTTCTCCTCTCTTTTCTCCTCTTTCTATTTTTTTTTTGGGACTTGCCTGAGTACAACCATTACAATATGTTGAGGCTATCAGCCTTTCAATGGGTTGGAAAATGTCAAGCTTCAAAGGCTCAAGAAATGGATATTACAGTGATGATTGTGCCCTAGCCTCGTTGTTAGAGAAGCAGTTGTTGAGATGGGGAGATACACTTGAGATATTGCAAACCTCCTTGCGACACAAGCGATGTTGGTACAATTGAGGTAACGACTGCCGTGAGCCAACTATAGAGCTTGACCCAGAAAGAGAGCATAGCCCATGAATATGCTTTGGGCCATGCGATGTGGGCGGTCGACAAGGGTAATTTTTGCTTTCGGCAGTGTGGCTTCGCCGCGGCTCTTTGTGGGGTCGATGGTCTTGCAGTGATCGGGCATTGAACACTTTCGCACAAAGACCTGTATCATCCTGCATTCACTTGTCACTTCATGAGAGTACATGCATGGTATATGCCGCAACTATAATAAACTAGTGCAATGGAAGGAGACATCACTTATCTGAATTCTATGGTGTTGGCTTAGATATTTATCACCTACGCTTGATTAGCTTTTTTTTTTTTGCTAAAGACGTGAAATACATTAAACACAGATATGAAAAGTTCGTACGATTGGGGAAATTTTCAACACTTAACCATTTGAAGACAAAGAGTCCTGGCCAGGTAGCTTTTAATAAGCCTTTATACAACAAAGAGTCCTGGCCAGGTAGCTTTTAATAAGCCTTTATACAACATGGGACTACTCTATTTGTACGAGGCGGGGCGAGTCTGGGTGGTCGGCCGATTGGGGCTTTGCTAGTTGTTGGGGTAAAGGCGCCTCCGCCGTGCCGCCCCGTGTATTACTACACTGACAGTACCCGCCACTGCACACTGCAGGTGGCGGGCGCCCGTCACGTCACTTTATTCTTTACATTCATTTTTTAGTGACTAGTAAATAAAGGAAGGCCCGGTCACACATTGTGACTGTTGGAGTTCCCATTTCTTGTCTCTCTCTTTCTTGCTCTTGCTCTCCCGCCATAGCTCGTGTGCAAGCTTCGATCCTTCTCACCTTTCAACTGGTATTAGAGCTTGGCTTCCTCTTGCTCGAGCTCGACTCGGTGCTTCTCTACCTTCGCATCGACTCCCTTCACGCATTGGATCTCCATCCCAGCAGCCATATCCGATCTCCCCGAGCTACCGTCACTCCCCGGCTTCCTGAGCACCTTCCCGGCCTATTGAGGCACCTTCAAGGCATTGATACTAAGGTATTTGATCATTCTTTCAGGGTTTTATTTCAGTCTACAGGTTGCAAACAGCAAGGGCAGCCATGGCTTCAAACCCTTGAAGCTTATTCCCCTCATATTGTGCCTTACACCTATCAAGGCTCAAAGAGGCTTGTCATAGGCCTTTGATAGGCCCTTCTTGAGCCCCCCATTACCCCCTTTTCAGCCCATGTGGAGCAGCAGCAAGTTCAGCACCAACAGGGCAGATTGCACCATTTTTTTCCAGGCTGTTAGCACTCGTCTACTTCAGCTCCACACTTGGCCATTGCTTCTTGCTCTCTACCTTGATCAAGAGGGCTATAGACTTCATGTTTGATGTCATTCAAGCTTTGGGCATTGGTCTTGATCATTCGGGGCTGATTTCTTTAGATTTGGGACTGTCGTAAACTGTCATAACAGGCTGAAAATACGGCAGCACCATTGGCATTAGCATTTCTTGCTTATACTCCATTCCGGTTGTGCTATTTGATGCCCGTATGCAGTCTACATGATGCCTAATGCCTTGGGAATGTATGCACATGATTATGCCATGATTTTGGCCTGAAATATTGGCTGATTTGGGACTGTTATTTACTGTTATACAGTGCTAGAAACAGGGCAGCCATACTTGGCATTGGCATTTGATGCTTATACTCTACTCCAGTTACCTTGTTTGATGCCCATATGCAGTCTACATGATGCCTAATGTCTTGGGAATGTATGCATTCGATTTGCCCATGATTTGGCATTGTTTTTGGGCTGGAAATTGACAGTTTTGGACAGTTTAGAGCTGCTATATATGAGCGGGCTGAAGCTCATTTGTCACATGTATTGCTTCTCTATCGATACCGGATGTATGCTATGGGTTATGTCATGATGTATTACACTTTGGGGATCGACTTCGAACTCATGATCGTGATTCCGGAATGCTTTTGAGCATCGCATTTGCTCCGTTGTTATTGGTTTGTCATTGGCACTTTGGTCGACTTGACTGGCATTTGGGCCGCTTATGCCTATTGTCTGTACTTGACGGATAAGCTCTATGCATTACATGCTTTGGTCCATGGTTGATGCCTCTTAGTTCGTCCATGCTTGACAGATATTTTGGAGCTCCGATTTGGATGTTTTGAGCACTTCCGACTCACAGGGATATTGACTTTGGCTTGCTACTGGATGTATTGACTTGACAGAGATCTTGCCATTGGGATTATGTCTTGCTTAGTGGTTGCTACATCAGTTGCTTCATGTATGTCATGCTCTTGGGAAGCATATGACGCATTGACTTGGTCACTTGTCACTGGTACTTTGTCTTGGGTTGCTTGAGCCCTTAACTCGATTGTACACCCTTTGTGCCAGTGGGAGCATCTTGCATGCTTACTTGACCTTGACCAGGGATTACATGCTATTGGAGCAGTCTATGTCATTGAGCAGTTATGGATGTATTGAGACTTTGGGATTATACTCCGACAATTGGATGTTGCATTGAGTATATGTCTTGGTTCACAGGATGCTTATGAGCTGAGTCTCAATTTTGGATCTGCTTTCTTTTGAGCAGACACCTATTTGTGTCAGGTTTTGGCTGTTGGTTCTATATTTTGCCTAGATTGTCTGGGGTGTGCCTCTTACTGGCAGATGCTATTTGACATCTCTTGGTGTTATGCTCATGTATTTTCACTGTCATTTGGCTTTGCTTTGTCCTCTTTATGCCGGCTTTGGACCTAGCATTGTTTAGTTGACATTAGATCCAGTTTTGGGACAGTTTGCTCTCATTATTATAATTCTGAAATTTATTACAAGCATTTATTGGTGGACTGAGCAGTATTTTTTATGCTGAAATATCCGGATTTGGTGTATCGCACCTAGTACTAAGTGGGCAGCATCTTTTGGCACACTTTTCTCGCCATTTGGAGCTCATTTCAGCGGATTTTGAGCATTTTCTGCAGTAAAACAGCCAGCAGTTTTACATTGTCTGTGCATTTCCAGCCTGCATTATGGCATCCTCTTCGACTGATAATGCCATATTTAACATCACAAAGTTGGATGGTACCAACTACTCTTATTGGAAGAGTCAAATTTGGCACGTCTTGGTGCAGACATCTCAGATTAAGCCACTTCGGTTGAGTGGGGAGCAGCCTGAAACTATGGACAATGACGACTGGCTTGAACTTGATGAGCTATGCAACTCCACGATTGTATTGTCTCTCACTGAATAGGTACATTATAATGTATTTGAGGAAGCACATAGTGCATGGGATCTATGGAATAAGATCAAGAATCTTTCCATAAGAAAAGTCCGGTGAGTCAGATGTACTGGTTGAAGCAGCTTATGGATCTGCGCATGAAGGATAATGCGACTACGTCTACTCACTTGAGCCAGTTCCATGCTATACTGAAGAACCTGACTTCGTAGGATATCACCTTTGGAGAGGAAGTAACTCCTCTTTTCTTGCTTGGGACTCTGAATGAGTCATGGGATGTATTCCGCACTGCCCTATGTGCCTCTAGTGCTACTCTGAAACTGAATGATCCTGAGAGTGCTCTTCTGCAGGAAGAGGTTAATCGCAAAAACTTGGATGACTCTCGTGTTTCACATACTTTGACAGTTAGAGGCAGGAATGATAGGAATGATCGTGGTAATAACCGTGGCCGTGACTCGTAGAAGGGTCGATCTAAATCTCGTGGAAAGTCGCGTAGTAAGTCGCGTGGGCGCAACGCTAATGTCACTTGTCATCACTGTGGGGAAAAGGGCCATATCAGACCACAGTGTCATGAGTTGTGCAATGAGAAGCGCAAGGATAAGGGCAAAGAGAAAGTGCAGGAGAAGTCCTCTGATCGCAGCATAGTACCTGCGAAGTCCAGCGTCAAGATTGAAGAAATTAATGTCATGCAGACCGAGGATTCCGATGGTAGTAATGAGTTCATACTTGCAGCTAGTTCTTTTGATGCTTCACACTTGACTGAGACACCTAGTATGTATGCACAGTGCTGGTTATTGGATTCAGGTGCGTCCTTCCATGTGACGCCTTACCGTGAGTGGTTTCACTCTTACCGTACTGTATCTGGATCAGTCAGACTTGGAGATGACAGGTCTCTTGATATTGTGGGCTGTGGAGATATTCAGTTGCAGTTTTCCACTGGCAGTTCCTTTTGCTCAGGGATGTACATCATGTACCTGTGCTTACGCGCAGTCTTATGTCTGCAGGACAATTGGATGATGCAGGGTTTCATGTCTGTTTTGGGGATTCTGCCTGGAAGATTACCAAAGGCAGACTTGTGCTTACTAGAGGCGCTAAGGCTGGCAGCCTCTATCCTCTTGTTGTATCTGGGTCTTCTGTAGACCATGTTTTGGCAGTGGGTTCTATCCCACATGTATCACTTTGGCATGCACGTTTGGGGCATATGTCTTTGAAGGGAATGAAAATGTTATCTGGTTTGCAATATCTTCCGCCTTTGGACTATGCACGTTTTGACTCGTGTGATCATTGTCTTTATGGTAAGCAGAATAGGTCTACGCATAAGAAATCGGGTAGGCCATGCATGAGTGAGCCCTTGGCTTTGGTGCATTCAGATGTTTGTGGGCCCATGCCGTGTATGTCTATGGGTGGCGCGAAGTACTTTGTTACCTTCATTGATGATTTTTCTAGGAAAGTGTGGGCTTATCCCATAAAGCAAAAGTCTGATGTCTTGGCAGTCTTTCAGCGTTGGCTTGCTCTTGTTGAGAACCAGACTGGGTATAGGCTGAAATGCCTTAGGACTGACAATGGGGGAGAATATGTCTCACGTGCTTTTGAGCAGTTTTGTGATGACAGGGGTATTAAGCGTCAGTTGACCGCCCCTTACACCCCCGCCCAGAATGGTTTGGCTGAGCACATGAACAGGACTATTCAGGAGCATGTCCGCTCTATGCTTAGCCATGCAGGCCTACCACAGAGCTTTTGGGCTGAGGCAGTTAGTACGGAAATGCATGTCATAAACCGATCGCCTTCTAGTGGATTGGATTTCCAGGTTGCAGAGGAAGTTTGGACTGGTAAGCCACCCTCTTATGCGCATCTCCGTGTCTTTGGATGTGAGGCATTTTGCCATGTGCCCAAGGACAAGAGGAGTAAGTTGGATCCAAAGAGCATTAAACGCATCTTTCTTAGTTATGGTGATTCAAGAGAGATGGGCTATCGCCTATGGGATCCGCAGGCGCGGAAAATAGTACGCAACCATGATGTAGTCTTCCATGAAGACAAGATGCACAGGCAGCCTATGAAAGTGGTTGAGATCCGCAAAGTGATCTTTCAGGAGGAGGCTAGAGCTCCTGCACAACCAGTTGGACAACAGATGCTCATGGTCAGGGTGTTGGACAGGCAGCTGGGCAGGCAGCAGAGCCTGCAGTGAGACGGTCTGCTAGAGACAGACATCCACCTAATAGATTTCAGCCCTCTATGCATTATATTTTGGTTACAGATGCAGGAGAGCCTTTCACTTATGATGAGGCTATGCGCAGGGGTGACAATCACTCCTGGGAGAGGGATATGTAGTCTGAGATTGACTCCTTGCATAAGAATGAGACTTGGGATTTGGTTGCCTTGCCTAAGGGCAAGAAGGCTTTGCCATGCAAGTGGGTGTACAAGCTGAAAAGTACCCCTGGACACCCCAAGCCGGCATACAAGGCTAGATTGGTAGCAAAGGGTTTTAAGCAGGAGCATGGTGTAGACTTTGATGAGGTCTTTTATCTTGTGGTTAAGATGACCACCCTGCGCTTAGTCTTGGCTTTGGTTGCTCAGCTTGACTTAGATCTATATCAGATGGATGTCAAGACGGCTTTCTTACATGGAGACTTGCATGATGAGATCTATATGGAGCAGCCTAAGGGCTTTGCAGAACCTGGCAGGGAGCACCTAGTGTGCAAGTTGAAGAAAAGTCTTTATGGCTTGAAGCAGGCACCTAGGGAATGGTATCATAAGTTTGATGCCTTTATGCAGTCACAAGGCTACAGTAGGAGTGCTATGGATCCGTGTCTTTACACGAAGAAAGCCCATGATGGTTCATTGCTTATTTTGGTACTCTATGTGGATGATATGCTGATAGTAGGGAAAGCTCATGATGAGCTAGATACTCTTAAATCTCAATTGAAGAAGAGCTTTGAGATGAAGGATTTGGGACAGGCCTCTCACATACTTGGTATGCGCATTAGACGCGACAGGCATCAGGGACTCCTCTACTTGTCACAGAGGGAGTATAAACAGATATGTGCATTTGCTATGGCAGCTAGGATACAAGGGTCGTGGGGTACACTGACTCCGATTATGCAGGACATGCAGATAGTAGGAAGTCCACTTTTGGCTATGTATTCACCTATGCTGGAGGTGCTGTCTCTTGGATGTCTAGGGTTTAGAAGTGTACGGCTTTGTCTACCACTGAGGCCGAGTATGTTGCAGCCACTGAGGCTTGCAAGAAGGCCATATGGCTAGGCCATCTAGTTGCTGACCTGGAGATTGATGCTATACCTACACTGCATTCAGATTCTATGAGTGCCATTCAGTTGGCTAAGAATCCGGTCTTCCATGCGAAGACGAAACACATTGAGGTGAAATATCACTTCATACGTGGTGTCGTGGAGGACAAGTCTGTTGACCTTGTCAAGTTCTCCACTGACGAGAATCCTACAGATCTACTCACAAAAAGCCTCACTACTGAGCGCTTTGCCTTCCTCAGGAGATTGATGGGCATTGGATGAGATGCTGCCTTTCCTCATCCCTTGTACCTATGTACAATTGTACTGTCTTTCTCTTTTCTTTTCTCTCTCACTGGGGTAGATTCGCCTTTAAGTGGGAGGTTGTTGGGGTAAAGGCGCCTCCGCCGTGCCGCCCCGTGTATTACTACACTGACAGTACCCGCCACTGCATACTACAGGTGGCGGGCGCCCGTCACGTCACTTTATTCTTTACATTCATTTTTTAGTGACTAGTAAATAAAGGAAGGCCCGGTCAAACATTGTGACTATTGGAGTTCCCATTTCTTGTCTCTCTCTTTCTTGCTCTTGCTCTCCCGCCATAGCTCGTGTGCAAGCTTCGATCCTTCTCACCTTTCACTAGTGCGGGGCTCACGTGGGGTTGGGCAGGGAACATGTCGGCCGGGACATGAATGGTGTAGTCCCGGGCTGCCACCATTTCCAAAATGCCTTTAAATAGTTCATTGAATTCTTCCCTGTCCGAAGCTACCCTTGAGCATTTGGTGCCTGAGCGTACGTTGGGGGTTTGTGCCACTGGTGTTGCCACATTGTGTGCGCCTCCTTGAGCGTCCGCTCCCTTGGCCCGTGGATTCTTCGGACTTCGTCCGGGGTGGTGTCGCTTAGGGCCGCGTTTCTTGGCATACCTTTTAAGAGTGGGCATGTAGCGCACCGGCGGAGGGCGTGTGCTACATGTTCCCCTCGACTGCGAAGAGCGTCCTTGCAAGCTAGCTGCCCTTAGTTCTCCATGTTTTCCTCGCGGGGGCCTGTAAGATGCGAATCAAGGATTAGGATTTGTTACATGATAAGACCATTCATATGTAAGGGATTATAGTGCAGGTTATCAAGCGCATAGGATGAGAAGGTGAGGGGTGGGGCATGCAGTGCTTGTTGTAGAGGGATGGCCCCCCATGATGTATATTTAGCCTCCTGCCATTAGCAGATCTTGGCTCATGCCGAGCTACGTCAGCTGGTGGTCATGAATTTAGGCAGGGCTCAACCTTGGAAGGATAGATCGAAAAGGGAAGAAGGTGTATAGAAAAGGGTTGCACCCTATCTACACCATCAAAGCTATTGGTCAAGGCTTCCTATGACGGTAATGTGGGTTGCATGCCCTTCACTTGGAGGTGGGGATGGTCACACGGCTTTTAAATGCGTGATGAGAGGAGGACTTGAGGAGCTAGCCTGTCAGACCCGACTCTTCTCCCTGCACTTGACTATCATTGCTTGTGTGTGTTGATATTTTTTATACACAGTGACACAAAAATCAATGTTTATTTATACACATATTTATGAATCCATGTCACTTCACGAGGATAAGAACCAATTGTAGAACTCGGGGTTGTACTAGAGCGTGGCACACGCATCCAGCACTCGTGGTAGCTTACTTAATACCGATAGATATTTTACCACATCGAGCAGCATGGACCCTTGTCCGAGTCTACTGCCAACATGTAACTCCTCTTCAGTGAGAACCTTATCAAACAGAGAGTTTTCTTGGCTAGGTTCAGCCAAGTCCATACCCCGAATGGCAGTCAGCACCTCGAAGGGAAGTTGGTGCCACATAGGTTGGGTCTCTTTGGGATCGCCATTCAACCAATCGCTCCTCAAAGACTATCATGATCTGAGCCCCTAGTTCGGCCATTGCAACGCGGCTTTCACACCAATGCTGCTCAAATCCACTTCGGCCTGCTGACAGTCACTTTAGTTGCTCTATGTCTACGAGATTTGGTTGGCAGAGCACTTCATTGAACGTGACGGTTAAGCGCAGTTCGTCAGCTTCCTCGCCTGAGATGAGTCGCAAGCGTTCGTATAGGAGCCTGCTATAGTGCTCATCAAGGTATTCCTGCTCTTCCCAAGATAAAGGGAAGGGCAAGTAATCTCCAAACTACTCCTTGGGGATTGTGCCCATGTCCGCAAGGATGTAAACGCGTGCGAACACCTTGAGCTTAGCATCCAACTCAGTTAAGCATTCTGCGACACTTCTATGTTCAACGAGGGCTTGCTCGGTTGCTATCTCATGCAAAGTTCTAAGGGTTTCCTTAGGCTTTAGCATAGCTGGGGGCTCAGGCCTAAATAAGCAAGATTGGTCAACACTAGGATTGCTCATGCTCTCGGGGATTGTGCATTTTTCCCGAGGTTTTGCTGCTATTTTGTCATGGTTCTCCTCGGATGTGATTGGTATAGATTTGTCACCCTGTTTTGTGACAGCATTGTATCCACTCTTGATTGGTCGATGCGAGTTCTATTGTCTGTGGATTGAATGTTGAAAGCAACTGTTGATGGCAACGACTGCTTTGATTTTTTAGAGCACACGGATGTGTCTGAGGTTTCACCACTATTAGGAGAGACATCGATGGGTTCATTGGTGGATGAACTCGATGCTTTATTCGCCAGCTCTCCAACACTCTTGGTCTCAATGCTCTTGGGGTCCACAACCACCTGTAGCTATTGTTGTTTTCTCCTATTTTTCTTGGTCAATGAAGGTGCATAACTTAATGACACAAGACCCTGGACTAGGTCAACCGTTGATGTGCTTGGTTGGGCCTCAGCATTCTCTTTCTCTAGTGTGTCCTTATGGGACATGGCCGTGGCCTACTAAATAGCCTTTCTAGGTTGTGAGAGTACAATTACCTCCCTTTTCAGAGAGTCTAGCTCTTCAGCCAACTCCCTTGAGTTTAACTCCTCCAGCCTAGGCTTTAGGCACTCTGAAAGTGCTGGAGTTTTCAAGGAAGTTGGTTGTGACATCTCCTCCACAGGTAAACTACTAAGGACACGTTCCACACATGGCATTGTCATGGCCAAGGGCTGTGACTACTGTGATCCCTGATTGGAAGTAGTAGCATCCAGTTTAGCGGACTGGCTATCCTTGGTGGATTGCGGTGTCAGGTCCCTAGGGCGATCGGAAGTCGTCGCATCCTCTGTTTCCCTTTGGGCATTCGTCAGTGTAGATCGAGCACAAGTTGAATCTGGTCACATTGGGTTGCACAGGCATATCCTTGGGCCGAGAGCTACGGCTAGTGTCATGTCCCCCCTGTTGGATATTTGGAAGCCGCGATGGAGATAGAGATTGGGAGTAAGCAGCTGCCATTGACAACCATTGTTGTGCTTCCTGTGTCCGTTTGGAAAAAGAGGATGTAGGAGATCTAGGACTCTTGGGTGGACTTGGCACTGGCTGAATGATTTGCTCATGGCTGTTAGATGATTTTGCTATTTGCTCTGTTGAGCATTTACCCTTGCCATGAGCAATGTTGTGCCTATGATGCCTGCTATCCTCTTGGGGAATCAAAGGCTCCTTGGGCACTAATGACTTTTGCATATCCTCAACGATTACACCTGATGTCTGCTTGTCAAGCACGCTAGGCTGAGGATCTTTCTTTTGAACACTCATGTCTAGCTTCTTGCCTCGAGACCTAGAGTTTCTCTTAGATTTCCTCCTGTGCTTTGTTGCTTTTGATGCATTTTTTTTTTTGCCTTCAGCTGATAGAGATGGTTTAGCAGGGGATTTTGGTACCCAAATCCATCGGTTACCTGCGTAATACCCTTGAGCGCGTAGCAATACTTTGGATATCCATCGCGGCATTGTGCTGCTCCATCGATGCCTACATCTATAAGGCTTGGGCTTCTATTGGGACCTTCTACGATATTTGTAAGTCCAAAGCTTGTCCTTGGCATTATCTCTTGACCTTCTTGTTTCGGGCATGGCCTCACTCACTGGTTCTCGTTGTTCGACCTGTGGTTGTATTAACTCTTCCAACAAGTCCTTGCTCTTGTCAGCAAGCTTGACTATTATGTCAGCACCTTGCTTGCCTTTCCCTCGAGGTTTGATGAGATCACCCTTGCTAAAGGTTGTGACTATCCTCACACCCGGTAGTGTCAGGTGTATCCTCTGTGCTACATAGTCGGCCTCACACTTGGTCGCCCTTTTGAAGGGTCTTCCTAGGAGGGTTTCTAGCACTATTTGGAAGAACATGAAATAAGATAGGCAAGCTTTCCATTTCAATTGTTGCAAGGATTTTGCACTTCCCTATGAGTGTTTGTGGGTGTCCCCCATAAGGGTTAATAGTTGCACTAGTCGGTGTGAGCTCTGGTTGGCCTAGTAGGGTCCATGATTCATAGGTCAAGATGTTAAAATCTGCTCCTTCATCAATTAGAGCATCGATAGTATGCTCTCTTTTCACGATGAGTTTGACCCTAAGATAAGCAGGTGGTACTATGTCTTCATCTTCCGGGTCCTGGCTTGTAAATTTAAGCCTTCTGACAGATGCCCTTGAGTCCCCACTTGCATGACCAGACATGGATTCTCCACCAATGTCTTGGGTTTTCTATGCAGTGTTGCTCAAGGTACATCTCTCGTTAAGAGTGTCATGTCTAGTCATCTTGGCATTTGCAACTTGCTGATGTTGCATTTGGCTCTAACTAGACATGGTATGAACACAATGTCTTTGTGTTCTCGTGGTGTGGTCTTTTTGCCCTTGATGGCTAGATTGGCCTATTGAGGTTCTAGGGTCTCTGTTTGTCTCTATTCGGGCATGGACTTTTGGTTACTCTTTTGCAAGGGAGAATCCATGCTCATGTAGAGCCATTGCTACACTAGGGTCCAATTTGGAGAACCTGTCACAGCGCGCGTTTTCTCTCCAACCTACTTGGGGGAGGTGCGGAGGGGGCAAAGCCCCCTCTGCGGGGGTTTGGAGGGGCAGTCCTACCGGCCCGCAGGGCCGTTATGGTAAACGCCATATGCAATTTGGAGGACTGTATATAGCCAAATTTTGAACTACGTGCTCTAAATTTTAGCCGAGTGATAGATCTGTGATGTGCCTTTAGCTCTACGTAGCGTTTGGGGTCAATCTCAGGGTTTAGATGCGTCAAATTTGCTTTCTAGATACCTGTCCGATTTTCAGGAATCCGATTATCAGATGTCTGATTTTCAGGAGTCCGATTATCAGAATCGGACGTCCGATTTTGGGTTGGTCCGTTCGGCCCCGTGGTCCGATTTTGGTCACATCCAATTCTGGGAGTCAGATCGAAAAGTGGTCCGATTTTCAAAGTGGTCAGATTCTAGGAATCGGATCAGACAGGGTGGTCTGATTCTGGACTAGTCCGATTCTACGATTCGGACAGGGGTGGGTCCGATTTCCTCGATCGGACGAGGCGTCCGATCAAACAGGTTGGTCCGAGTGGTCCGAGTCCGAGTGGTCCGAGTGGTCTGAGTCTGAGTGGTCCGAGTCCCAAAATCGGACGGGTTGGTATGATCAGACAGTTGTCCGAACATCCGATTCTCAAAATCGGACGTCCGATTCTAAGACTCAGACACAATCGGGTATCCGATTCCGCCAACCCGAATGCACTTTCGAGCATGAAATCGTCCAAAATCTTAAGGTATTGCTTATTGTAAGCTACAAGATTCCACACGAATGATGCTGGAGTGATGGGGAAGAGATCTATATACCTGGGATAGCCAATAAACTCCAAAATGCAAATCAGCAAATGAATCAAACCCTCATGCCTTGTTATGACAGTAGAAACCTTGATGCTTGTTTTTCTTCTTTTTCTTTTTTTTTCCTACCCTAATGCACCCAAATTACAAAATAAATACCTACACTACTTCATTCCACAACATAAATCTCAAGAAAGCAAAAAACCTACTTGCCAAGGAGATCGAATACCATCTTCAACCCCCTCCCTTCCTACCTATCTCAAGCACCGTTTCGGGGGAAACCCCTTACTTTGATGCTCAATTCGAAGCGCGCAAGCGCTCAAGGCTTGAATCCGTTAGTCCCGGCAAACGGAACCAAAATGTGGGAGCTTTCACTCAACCGCCAAGACCCACAGACCGCTTATTGTTTCAAGCGTTCCAAGCCGAGCACTAATGGCTACCTCTCACATAACCGACGCGCCATCCATATCTACGAGTATAGTGAGCTTACCTCAGTGCTGTTTGAGTTACCTCCTCTCCCGCGCACTCCGATAGCTCCACGATCCAAGTGCAAGCTTCAAGCAAGCTCCATCCTCAAGCTCCACACTCCAAGCTCCATTGCCGCGAGCAAGACAAGAGAAGAGAAGAAGAGAGGAGAAGATGGAGAGCTTCTCCTCCTCAGTCCCTCACCCTCACACACTTACTCCCTCACACTCTCACACTCCCTCTCTCAAGCACAAGCTCAAGCAAGCAAGAACAAGAAGAAGAAGAAGAAGAAGAAGAAGAGGAGAGCTACTTTTGGCCACACACAAGAATGAGCTTCTCATTCACTTTTCAACTTTATATACAAAACCCTAAATCCCCTTTTGGGCAGTCATCCCCTTTTTTACATGGCCGATCGTAGCCTAGGCCCTTTTTCCCATTGTCCTTCTATCTTCGTAGCTTCCTTTCCACCGCCCGTCTACATTTACAAATTGCACGGGTGAGAGCCCGGCGCTCTTTTACAAGATTTCAAGGTGCACCTTTTTATTTTAAAATGTGCCTTTCCCCTTTTGCATTTGCCTTGGACTTTTAAGGGTGCCCTTGTGCTTTTGGCCTTTTCTCCTATTATTTCTTCAGTCAGGCTACCTTTTTTCCGCCTTTACCCTGCATCTTTTTTATTTCCTTTTGCTTCTTCGTATTGGGGTTAACAGGCCCCAACTTCCCTTCGAGTGCTAACTGCCATTTGGGGTACGAACTTAGCTTAAACTAGCCAAGTGAACTCTCTGTTTGATAAGGTTCTCACTGGGGAGGAGTTACATGTTGCGAGTAGACTCGAACAAGGTTCCATGCTACTCGATGTTGCAAAATATCTATCGGTATTAAGCTACCACGAGTACTAGATGTGTGTGCCACACTCCAGTACAATCAAGAGTTCTACAATTGGCTTTTACCCTCGTGATGTGACAAGGATTCGTAAATATGCACATTAATAAACAATAAATTTTGTGACCCTATATAGACAATATCAACACACACAAGCAATGATAGTCAAGCGCAGGCAGAAGAGTTGGGTTCAACAGGCTAAGCTCCTCAGGTCCTCCTCTCACCACACATTTAGAAGTTGGGTGACCATTCCCGCCTCCAAGTGGAGGGCATACAACCCTCATTACCACCATAGGATGCCTTGACCAACATCTCTGAGGGTGTAGATAGGGGACTATCCCTTTCTGTATACCTTTTTCCCTTTCCGGTCTATCCTTCTGAGGACAAACCCTGCCCCACTCCATGACAACCAATCCACGCAACTTAGCATAAGCCAAGATCTGCTAATGGCTAGAGGCAAAATGAACATCATCATGGGGTGTCATCCCTCTACAACAAACACTACATGTCTCATCTCTCCCCTCCTCGTCATATGTGCTTGATGACCCACACTATAAACCCCCCCATGCGAATGGTTTTATCCTGTATCAAGGCCTAATTCTTGGTTCGCATTTTGCAGGTCCCCTTACGTGGAAGACATGGAGCACCTAGGGCAGCTGGCTTGCAAAGACACTCTCCGTTGTCGAAGGGAACATGCAGCACAAGCTCCTCCGTCGGTGCGCTACGTGCCTACCTTCAAAAGGTATGCAAAGCAACGAGGTCCCAAGCGACACCGCCCTAGATGTAGGCCAAAGAATCCCCAGGTTAGGGGAGTAGAAGCTCAAAGAAGCACACAAGGTGTAGCAACACTGGTTGTGCAAACCCCCAACAGACGCTCGGGCACCAGGTGCTCAAAGGCAGAAAGGGTAGCTCGAGACAAGGAAGAATTCGATGCATTGTTCAAAAGCATCTTGGAAACGGTTGCGGCAAGAGACTAAACCATTCAGGTCCCGGCTAACATCTTCCCTACCCAACCTCACAGGAGCCCCTCACCAACAGAACCTCAGTCGCCTGACCACCCGGACTCACCCCGCTTTGTGCAAATCGAGTAGCCCCTTTGATATACAAGCAACTTAACAAGCCATCCTGCCATAACTTTTTGTCTTTTGAGGGTTAAAGGGGCAAGCTCCCCACTTGTACACACTTCCCTTACCTCTTGCTAATATATGCCACGTCTTTAACAAGCACTAGAATAGGCATTGCAATCAACATCATAGGATTTTGAAAAAGTTATATCTTGACATAATTGCATTTGTTCGTTGTACTTGATGCATACGACTTGCATATACTCTCATGAAGTGACAACTGGATGCAGGATGACACAGGTCTTCATGCAAACGTGTTCAATGCCCAAGTCACCACAAGACAACCAACCTCACAAAGAACAAAGCCGCGCTGCCGAACGTGAAAAACCACCCTTGCGAGTGCCCACATCGCACGAACCAAAGCATAGTCATGGGCTACGCTCTCTTCCTGGGTCAAGCTCTACAGTGGGCTCACGACGGTTGTTACCTCAATTGTACCAACATCGCGTGTCGCAAAGAGGTTTGCAGTATCTCAAGTGTATCTCCCCATCTCAACAACTGCTTCTCTAACAACAAGGCTAGGGCACAATCATTACTGTAATATCCATTCCCTGAGCCTTCGAAGCTTGACATTTCCCAACCCATTGAAAGGCTGATAGCCTCAACATATTGCAATGGTTGTACTCAGGCAAGTCAAAAAAAAAAAGAAAAAAAAAAGAGAAAGAAAGAAAGAAAAAAGCATAAGAAAAAGGAACAAAAAAGACAAAAAAAAGAAAAAAAGAAAAGAAAAGAACGAAACGATAAGAAGCACCCACGATCACAGCATATCACCTAGGGGTCCTCAAATTAGGTGTGTCTAGTGACCTTGGTTGGCTGGCTCCGTCCCGAGTTCCCTATCCCCCTAGCATCACCCACAATAGTTCAGGGCACATCAAGGGCAGGACATACCTAGGGAGCTTGTCTCGCCTATGGTTAGACCTGTCACCCTGACCCATTCACACAATTCCCTCTTGCACTCTGCCTTAATACCATTGCAATCAATTGTGGTAAGCACTGCACGAATGGCCATGAAAAGTACACTACCCTCATCATACAGGTCCAATAGCTACCAGCTACCGATAGTGCAATGTCCTTGTGATCAATTATGTTACGTTGTGCAGTCACAATGCAAAGGATGTCGCATACACCTTCACGTGTACTTCTTCTCAACATGGACAAGATTACTTCATCCACACATCGTTATGAGAACCCAGCCCGCGGTCTTCTAACTACGTAATATCTAAGTATGCACGAGCACTCACATAATATCCGCACCACAATATATACACAGTTTGGGTCCTCAAGTGCAGGACAATACTCTCAGCTTGCTTAGAGTTCAACCTGTCTCCCAAACTAATTAAACTATGTCTTGTGCACGATGGAGAAGACTAGCACTACCCCTAGGGAGAGACCACCTATGAGAGGTTTTCAATTGTAGGTATTGAAGACTCCAATGAAGGTGTCGTTCACTCTTCATCGACACTCAACTCTGAATTCCTATCCTTATCACCGTGCAAGCCCGCCAAGAATCATCATGTGCAGAATCCCCAATAAACCGCCACTTGTACTCCATCAGTGCAACCCCCCCAAAGAACAGCCCTACCACCAACTCCAATAGCCCTACCACCAGCCACATAAAGCACCACCGTGTCCCCAACGACCTTCCTCCCCACCACTACCAACACTCCGCTATGGCAACCACAGACATCCTTGCCACCCACGTCTTTGGTGCATGCTAAAGTCTGCTACCTACGATGGTGAGTGCCATGGAACTGGCACTCGTCTAGGAGGGGGTAATGTTAACCCTCAAATGAACGAAGGTGGAAAATCTAGAAAAGCTAAAGCAGAAGACAAAGGCCAAGGCAAAGAGAAACGGAAGACAAAGACGCACAAGGAGAAAAGTCCTAATTAAGGGAGAAAGGCGCGCAAGGAAAAGCGCAAGTCAATACTTTAGTAAAAAAGCACAAGCGCATCATGGTTTAATTCAAGGAGCGCCGGGCTCTCACCCATGCAATTTTTAAATGTAGACGGGCGGTCGAAAGGAAGCTAGGAAGATCAATGGGAAAAAGGGCCTAGGCCACGGCCGGCCATGTAAAAAAAGGGGGATAAGGGGATGACCGCCCAAAAGGGATTTAGGGTTTTGTATATAAAGTTGAAAAGTGAATGAGAAGCTCATTCTTGTGTGTGGCCAAAAGTGGCTCTCCTCTTCTTCTTCTTCTTCTTATTCTTCTTGTTCTTGCTTGCTTGAGCTTGTGTTTGAGAGAGGGAGTGTGAGAGTGTGAGGGAGTGAGTGTGTGAGGGTGAGGGACTGAGGAGGAGAAGCTCTCCATCTTCTCCTCTCTTCTTCATGAGGCTTCAAATATGTGTTTATTGACATGGAACCATCAAGGACATCCTCTTGAATCAAATGATTTGTAGGACATTAGTAAACTTTACTACAAAGTAAGAAGTTCAATCATGATTTCTTCTAGTATTCTCTCTATTGGGCAGGCACAAGTAGGATTTGCGCTTTTCCTGCAAGTTGTCCCCATTGTTTCTTCAAACAAGCTACTCCTATGGTTACATACATCAATATAGGAACACAATCATGTCTTAAGCCATGCAAAAAACGTGCTTATTGACCTTGATAATAGCCTTAAATGGCTATGCAAATACTTTGAGCTTGGGCTATGGTAGTCCCCAAACTGTGCCCAATAACTCCCTTGACCGAGATGTTATACTTATTGGAGAGCTTAAGGATGGGATTTGTATCTCTTTTAGATTTGAGAAGTAAGCATATAGATCTCACACTAAGCATTGATCTATTTCATTCCATGGTCCAACCACAATCTTCCAAGGATAATGTTTGATAGTAGTTGATAGGATGAGGAGCCACAAGCATGAGAGAGAGAGAGAGAGAGAGAGGACCGAGACTCTTTTGTGGATACTAAGATAATCTCATTCTTCATTATCTCACTTATATAGGAATGTACAATGTGTACATACACCAGGGGTGCCCTCCCACCTCCTTGCTAAGCCTTTGGCCATTAATCTTGACCCAAAACTAATTATCTCATTGATATTAGTCTCATTTTTATCATTCCATCTTTCATCTCCATCAAGCTCTAAAGTAAGACCAAATATATATGATTACACAAGAGATATGTAGGGTTGTAGGGGATACATATGTATAAATCAAGATTTTCTTGCAAAGGATACAAATATTTAGGGATTTACTTATTTTAGGATTAAGAAGAGAAAGGGAAAAGAAGAAGGTAAGATACATATACATCAAGGAAAGAGAAATGGAGCTATCCATCACATGGAGGGAAAGGAAAAGTAAGAGTAAAGAGTTCATCCTTCATTTGGAAGAGAATAAGCATCACCAAGTTACACAGATACTTCTTAATTCCCTTCTTTTGATTGAATGTTTAAACGATTGGTTGAGGTTTTAAGTACTTGCCCTACCCCCAACTACCATACCATGAATACACAATTTCTACATGGTATCACATGATAATTAAATAAGTAGCACAAGACTGCTAGAAACTTGTGTGTATGGGTGGGTAAGCAACCATACCTTAATTATGCACCTCCTTTAACAGTGCATATCTAACGTGATCAAAACTTTCATGCCAAATTTTACTTGTGCCCACACTAGGAGTGGCTATAAGAGCACTTAGCTCATATAGTTATTCCTTCTTTCTCCTTTGCTGACAGCTTTGCCAACATTATCAATAATTTTTGCACTTGTCTCGCTTAACTTCACTTCATGACCAAGATCAATTGTGAAAGCAAATGATAATAGATTTTTGTTAAACTCTAGAATATATAACACATTTGACATCTTTTTGAGTTCATGATTTGTAGCAACAAAGGAAATAGTACTTATGCCCTCATCAAGCATTTTGCATCATTTCCAACCATGAAAATGATAGATTTTATAGAGATTGTATAGAATTATATATTCATTTTTGTTGGTCATGTGACCAAAGGCACCACTATCCAATATCCACGAGTTAGTGTAGATCTTATGTGGGAGACACACTTCCCAGTGCTAGCCATCGAATCATGGAGATTCTTAATATGACTTGTGTGTGCTTCAACTATCTCTTCTTCAGCAAAATTCTTTGCTGCTAGTTGATTTTCCAAGTTCTAAATCCTTGTTTGCTTTTGTGCTCTATAGACTCTTCATTACATTTGAAGTCTTTGATGCCTTGGTTGTATGAATCAAGGTCCAAATAGAACAGCTTGTAACTAAGGCACACAATGCATCTATGTTCCTTTGTTTCCAAACCACCTGTAGAAGATCTCTATCTAGAAGAATCATAACACTCAAATTTGACGGATTGGGGATGGGTTGTGGTTTTGGGCCTATCCCCAACACCATCTCTAGAAGCTAATAAGAAGAAAGATAGTTATAATTTTAAACTTCCAAAAAGTGTAGTTTATACCATCTATCTTGCCTTTACTGAATGCAAGTTCCTAATGGTAGCCCATAGTCAAGCCTGACTCAGTAACATCACAATATGGATTGCTACAATTGAGGTTATAGTTACACTTGTTACTAATAACTCATTAAGTGTACATGTCATTGGCTAGTTTGAGCAACTGAGATGATTAAGTAGGCAGCAATACTTACTGTTACACCATTTAAAGAGCAACATGTGCTTTGCAAATAGCCTTGATGGTTATTACTCCAACACTTTTTTTGAGTTCCAAAAATAGTCTCATATTTTATTCATTAAAATTAGGCATGCATTAGTATATGTCCAATGTGTAGCTTATGCATGCCATGACCAACTTTAGCATCCATGAGTGCTAAAAATAGCCTATTCACTATACCTCTAGTAGTATGTAACAAAATTCCCATGACTTGATGCTATAGTGTCATCATGCAAAAATCCAATGTGATATTTAATTAATATTATCCAAAGTGTCATCGTGCATCTTCTCTCCCTTCTTCTTAACTATTTCTTCTTTTCCTAACTCATCTACTTCTAAATCCTCTTCATCCTTTGGGTTCCCTTACACTTCATGGGGACAAGGTGTTTCTTTTTTTGGCTTTAGTGTCTCCTCTCCCTTCTTCTCTTCTTCACCTACCTCACTTCTAACTTTGGGGTCTCACCCTTGCATAATGAAGTAATGGATCCATGTAGAGGATTCCTACCCAAGGTGTAATCACATGTCGGGCCTTTTCCTTCTCTAACTTTCCTTCTTCTAAGACTAGCTCATCTTTAAGCTAGGTTGCAATCTGCAAGTGTGAGGACTCATCTGTCATCGATCGTCACACTTTTTATTGCATTCTAAGTTCCTTGTGACTTCTCCTAGCTTCAATGTAGAATTAGCTAAATTTCTTATTTCTCCTCTCACATAGTGCACATCTCTTCTTCTTCTCCTTCTTCTTCTTTGTTAGTTTGACTCGCTCCTTCTTCTTTGGGTTAGCCAATTATAGGGTAGTCTTCTAAACACTATTCTTCTCCTTTGGGGTACTAGTCATCGGGGAAATTGTTAGTGTTAAAGTGCTCTCATTCATAGTGGTGGTCGATGGGATACTCTTTAGGGTAGTACTTGTATTTTTCTATTAGTAGTTGAAGGGATGTGTTCTTTTGGGTGATCTTATTGTGGGTAATTGGCTCATTGGAAGTAGTCTTTAGGGTAGTAGTTTGTTGTTGGTGGTTACTTCAAGTATAGGTTAACCCTCTGTTCCATTTCTTTAGATCACAAGGTAATCTCCTAGTCCCATATAATGGTGATGTCTCCTTGTAAGTCCATGTCAAGGTCACATGCCTCTTCACTTGCCACAACTTGGCTCTTTCTTGCACCATGATCAATTGGTAGTTGATCTCATCTAGGGCCTCATCTAGATCCTTGGACTTTGTCTTTCTTTAAACTTCTCAATAATTCAATTCCTATGTGTCTTCTTCATTTCATTGATGTTCTTCCAAATTTTCTTGATTTTTTTGAGTATCCTATCCTTCTTGTAGGTTTCTTTGAGCCAATGAAAAAGCTTAGGTTCCTCTTTGAATGAGGTATCTTTCCATAGTTGGAGATCATTCTAGCCAATTGTCCTCTTAGATGGTACACCACACAGGAGCTTGGATCTTTCATATCTTGATTTGTACTTTAGGCTGGTCATCATTGCATTCCATAAATATCTCCTCTACAACCATGACCCAACTCTCCTCTCAAGCTAGATAGGCTCCATGACAAATTCACCTTGATATTAAGTGTTATACTCCTAGATGGAAGCAAAGTAATTTGGACCTTCATGAAATTTTGAAGTGGAAACCTCCAAATCCGCACAATGGAAAGGAACACAAAATGTACCAATAAGGAATCATTGTATTATTGAAATACAAAGGTACAAGACATATAGCATACCTTTGGTACTACATTCTCGTAATGCCACACATATGAGGTTTTGTTGTATATAGCATGGCTCTCTATCTTTGTAATAGAGACTCCACTCTTCCATCTCTCAAACTGAAAAGAGCCCAAGAAGGTGAGGAGAAGCAATGGATTTTTCCTACAATAACCAAGAGCAATCTCACAAGACTCTCGCTATCTCTTTGAGATCTTGCATACAAGAGATGGCCACACAGAGAGGAAAACGAGACTGTGAAGAAGAAAAGAGATAAGCATGCTTTCCATTAGTCAATGGAATAGTTACGATAAGGTTCCTCTTACCATATATATGTGACCTTTGATTTAAGATTTGGACTAAGCCTATGTTTCAAGGGTAGCCACTGCCTATGGTCTCTTCATGCCTACCTATAGATTCATGTAACCTATCTAGACATCCTAGCTCACTCCACTCGCATGCCCTTGAATGTGCATTGATTTATCATTTGCACAGGAGTGAGCTTGGTGCTTGAGAATGATTTTACAAAAAATTACTTGAACCTTCTCGGTATTGATTTTAATTCTTGCCTTTTATGGAATGTGTGATGCCTTCATGTTATTTTTACTTTTTTTCTCTCTTGATGAGTGCATTTTACTTCAGGCTTTGAATTATGTCAGTTGGACACAGTCAATGTATCTTCAGTCCATCACTTATGTGTTCTCCTTGATCCTTGCGCATCTCACTTTTCACTTATTTTGGCACCTATTACTTCTTTTTGAATACACTCATTGCTTGCTACTTCCTGCTTTTGTAGCTCTTTTGCAAAAAAGTTGGCATAAGATTTTTGCCATCATGCCTTAAATCCAATACTATAGACATGCATACAATAGTGTGCATTATTATCATGTCAGTATTAAATCTATTCATGATTCTATGCAATAATCAAGATTCATAAGACCTATCCAAGGACTTCAGCATCATGTAGCCATCATCACTAGAATTCTTATTCTACAACGTGTCATAGATTTATCAAGATAATGCTTTAGTGGCTTAGTTTGAGTAAGTAGTGCAATGAAGAAAGTAAAATGTATTGTAAGAAGCTAGGAAGAATATCTATTTTAGTATGGAATTATTAATAATACCTTATCACAATGACATAGGTATAATAGGAGTGAGACGTAAATTTTCAAATCTTTGAACATTAATACATTTATTGTCTCTTACCTTACCTTTTTGTTCACAACTTCTATGGCTTCTCTCTCTTCTTTCCTAACTTTCTAGTTTTTCTCTCTCCTCGTCACTCTTTTTTCTCTCATTTGCTCTTATTTCTCTCACCTCTTAGTTCTCTTCTTAACAAGTGGTATCAAAGCATAGTTTTTTTATCCATTTGATTTTCTCATTTTAGACATATTTTCTCCAATTTTCTACCATTGAATCTTTGACAGCAAGTATAGGAGCCACATAGCATGTACTTGCAGGAGTTCTACTTGGAGAAGAGGCTAATCTTGGAGCTTTGACAAATATCTTGGAAAGATTTGGCCAAATCGTGACTAAAGTGGCAGGTCTCGTGCATCCATTACTAGCTATTTTCAAGGTAACTTGGTGAAATAGGGGTTAATCGGACTTAGAAGAAGAATAAACTATGGTTACTTTTTAGAAAAGAGATTCTTTTTCTTCATATTTGAGATCTCCATGGAGCCTTCAGCCCTTCAACCTTATCTTTCTCCATGAATCTTGCTTCTCTTCAAGAATGGATGGTACAATAAGCTTCCAAGGATCAAACTTCATATATTATTTTGACCACTAGGGATGATGCCACGTGGAGGAGACAATAGCCCAAAATTTGCGTTGATTTTTTTAGCCTTTTCTTCATCATTTCTTCACGTCCTAGACAACATTGATGCTTCTAAACCATCATTGGCACAATACACTTCAAGTCTCTAATGTCTAAACTCCCAAATGAAGCTCTATTTCTCGTTCTTTTGCTCTCTTGAAACCCTAATAGTGCAGCCCATGGGCAGCCATGAAAGCTTCAGTCCAAGCTTCAATGTCTCTCAAATTTCTTGAAGATTCTTCATCATTTTAAACTTGGATTCATTCTAGTAAAGATGTCTTGAAGAAATTGCAAGGATTGAGCAAGATTGGCCAAATATTCAACCTCAAGAGTCAAGATTTAGAGGAAATGGGTCCAATGCTTTAATCTTAAGCTTCTAAGGTTTCAAGATTGCTTTCAAGCATCCAATGAAGAAGGATTGAAGGCTATTTTAACAACATTGAGCAATCGAAGGCTTCATCAAATTTTCTCATGACTGTTTGATTCATGGCAAAATATATCATAATCTAATGTAAAGGATGAGTCAGTGGTGAGTCACTACGTGATAAGACCCTCTCCCTATTCATTTTGCAAATTTTAATCCTATTGCATTCCATAGAATGAGCAGAATGGAGATTTCAGTAATACATATCATGTTGATTGGTTAGAGTAGCATATCACTGCCATCTTGATATTCCCACTAAGGAAAAAGTTGGATACTAGGGGAGATAGTGGAACAATAGAGAGATGAGTCTCCACAACTAGTAAAGATCCCAAAGGGGTGCAACCAACTGACCCAGGGGAAACTTTGCCCACCTCCCAATGATTTGGAGCCTATGTAGGGAGCGTGTCCTACTGTTTTATCCCTCACACATGTATTGCGAGTGGATAATTAAAGATTCAAGCACTATTAAACATTCAAGTATCTTGAAGATCAAAACAGGGTAAAACAAGGTCTTACAAGATATTGCAAGGTATGAACAGGTCACTATAGGTACCAATCTCATCATTGGAATGCAAATGAAAGTACTATAGGTTTCTCACAAGTCCTATTTGGCTTTCCATAGGGTTTGGAATCCCTTAGGCACTATCATTTTTCTATCACATGTGGAAACATGGCACCTACAGGTTAAAATAGGGTGCAGGTCTAGACAGTTCAGCCTCAGAGATTGGGTTATAGAATTTTCTATCCTAAACCTTATAACATACTATAGCTTATCCTAAATAGGGCATTGTTGGCTCTATTTTTAATTAAAACTTTTGAAAATTATAGTTTTCTATCTCAATTTATAGCCAATTTTCTAACAGGGGGTACTGTAGGATTGCACTAGTATGGTAGGTCATAAAGGGAAGAGTGTGACCCGGGATGAATTTGCCCAATAAATCAAAGATACCTTGCTGGAAAATACACCTCAAGAGAGCCTTGAAGAGCTTCAAATGCAAGAAGAACTTAGTGCACTTAATCATGCAATGTGTGAACATGAGAATAGGTGTGCTCAAAGGCATATGGAGCTACTATCCAGAGTTGAATAGATGATATTGGTCTAGTCGTCAAACGAATTATTCTATTGAGAAGTTGGTAAATTCCACTACCCAAATGAAGTCTTCAATTGAGAAATTAGTAGAATCCAATGCCCAAATAATAGCTAAATTCTCTCAATGGATGAAAATGTAAATGGAAACGAAGGATGCTAGGGAGAAAGCACAATCAAACAGTGATCCATCAATCCCACTTCAACCACCTAATCAAAACGGTCAAAGTTAAGAAATTATTGGACCAAGAGGTATTTCCAATAGTCAATACGAAGTAAGAGAGACTTCATAAAGGTATGATGACTATTACGCTAATATGAATGGTACTAGTCCCCAAGCTTATGGATTGAATCCTTAAGTTTTTAGGGATCCTCTACCATCTTTGGAAAGGTTCCATACTAATTCTTTGCCACCTTTTGGAACAGTACCATCTCATTTTGGAGGATTAATGCCTACTAATCATGATCAGCCTATTTTGGGAAGTAATCTTTTCATGAAAGGGAATTGAAAGACAGAATCATTTTGGAAAGTACAATGTGAAGTTATCTTCACCATCCAACCTAGAGAAATGGATTTCAAAATTAGAGACCTATTTTGATATATTCCCTAAAATTGATAATATGAAGATCCAATTTATCTCATTACATTTGGAAATGTTTGCATATATTTGGTGGAGATATATTAAGAAAGAGAACATACTAGTAGAGAGTTAGGATGCATTCAAGACACTTATGGTTGAAGTCTTTGTCTCTCCTCTTGAAAAAGAGAAATTGGTATAAAGATGGTATAGATTAGAGAAAAGAGGCTTAAGTGTATGGGATTATATAAAGCAATTCCTCAACCTCACCATTTATGTAGAGAATATAAGTGATAAAGCTAAACTCCACAAGTATATGTATGGTTTAGAACCTTCTTTATCAGAGTTGATGTTATGGCACAAAATCCCACCACTCTTTTCAAGGCCATTGAGCTTTTGGAACGTTATGGAAGGAAAGGAAGTATAGAAGGGATTCCTCATTTCAGCCTAGTTATGAGCATCCAATGACTATTTTAAAACAGGGACAAGTTGGTGATGTTTATGGCAGCAATCATGCATCAAGTGGAAGCTTTAGAGTGCCAACTTATCCATCATTCAACTCTTCAAAAACTCAAGGCAATTTCAGAACAACAAACAATCCAAGAGTGGATTTTAAACAAGGGGACAACAAGTTTAGATCTACTTCAGCCAATGTTAATCCAAAGTATATTACTATGGATGTCTATAAAGAAAGTAAAGAAAAAGGCTTATGTTTCAAATGTGGGGAGAAGTATGCAGGTGATCATGCAACAAAGTGTGTATATAAGAATGCAAAAGCCAAGGTCCATAGTATGTTAGTCTTTGAAGACTCAGAGGATGATAATGATGAGGCAAATGCATTTGTGACTACCACTAAAAATGAGGATGTTGAAGAGAAAATTAAGACCAATTTTATGATCCTACTGACACCTTTTATTTTGATTCGGGTGGTAGCATTCCTTTTGATCTGGGAGTATTTCTTGATGAGCGACATGCTGCCACTAATTGTTCCATCTTCATGGATGCTTAGATAGGTTCTAAGAGACCTAATACACTTCACATGAAGGGTAATATTCATGAAAAGGATGTGTTTATCCTAATAGACAATGATAATACACATGGTTTTTTTAATAAGTCACTTGTAGACAGATTGAATTGTCTTTTCATTTATTTATAGTTGCCCCATAAGAGTTCAAGTAGCAAATGGTGAAGAAGAAATCAACACTTAAATATGCCCACATGTTTCTTTATAGTTGGCTAAAAATTATAAAGTAAAAATTAAACCTGATTACTTTGGAAATGGAGCCCATAGATATTGTACTTGAATGAGATTGGCTAATGACCTTAGGAAAGATTACTATGGACCTCTCACGGTTGTATATGGAGTTTATCTTTAGTAGATAGCCTATCGATACGTTTATAGGGAATCTCTAGTAAATCTTCTTTTTAGATTATCCCCATTCAACAAGTCAAAAAGGAGTACAAGAGATACTCACATTTTTTTGTCTTACACTTGAATAAAGACATTGAAGATCAATCCAAAAATTCAGCAGATCATCCATCTTTGCAAGCTCTTCTTGAGAACTACAAGGATTTATTTGAAGTACTAATTCATTACCTCCTAAGAGAGCAGTAGATCACCCTATTGATTTGGAGTCAAACTCAAAGCCAATCAATAAGCCACCCTACTAATTGTCTAAGTGTGAGCATGAAGAAGTAGCCAGGCAAATCAAGGAGCTTCTAGAGATGGGCTTCGTTGAACCTTGTTCTTCACCTTATGCATCTCCAGTCTTGTTAGTGAAGAAGAAAGATGGATCCTTCAGGATGTGTATTGACTACATGGATCTAAATAAGATCACAATGAAAAATAGTTATCTAGTACCTAGAGTGATTATTTTCTTGATGAGCTCAAGGGGCTAGATTCTTTACTAAGATTGATTTGAGGTCAAGGTATCATTAGATTTGTATGCAAGAGGGTGATACAATTAAGACTGCCTTCAGGATTGATCGTGGACTATACCATTTTCTAGTGATGCCATTTGGGCTTACTAATGCTCTAACTACCTTCTAGATTCTGATGAACAAGATTTTGCAACCTTTCCTCTTCTATTTTGTCCTAGTCTTCTTTGATAACATATTGATTTATAGTAAGACTCTACATGACCATTTATCACATATGAGGAAGGTTTTTGATATAATGAGGCACCACAAACTCTTTGCTAAGGAGAATTAAGTGCTCTTTCATGCAGACTGAGGTGGAGTACTTGGGCTATATTGTCAATGAAAAAGGGATATAAGGTGACCCTAAGAAGGTGTAGTGTGCTGAAGATTTGGCAACACCTACTACCACTACTTCACTTGGAGGGTTTCTTGGTCTATCATCATTTTACAATTGATTTATTAAGAATTATGAGACTATTGCAACTCCTTTGACTGAAAGTTGAAGAAAGAAGCTTTCTTTTGGGATGCACTTGCAAATAGTAGCTTCAACCAATTAAAGAAACTCCCTACTTTTGCTCCTATTTTAGTATGCCCTGATTTTTCAAAAAAGTTCACCATATAGTGTAATACCACTAGTCATGGAATATGGGCTATTTTGTTATTAGGAGCATGGACTTATTGCCTTTAAAAGTTGCAAGCTTAAAAATAAGAAAATGGCTATGAATTTCTACGACCAAGAGATGTTGGCTATCGTACATGTGATAAAGAAGTGGGGCTATTACTTGTATGGCAGCCGGTTTAGAGTTCAAAGTGATCATAGGGTTCTAAAGTATTTTCTCACTTAATCAAATCTCACTCTTAAGCAGTGTAGGTGGATAGCTACTTTGCAAAATTATGATTTTGATATCACTCATATGAGGGTCAAAGACAATGTGGTAGCTAATTCTCTTTCTCGCATGTGAGCATGTAAATTTTCAGTTATGACTGAGCTCCGTAGTGATTGGATTGAAGAATCACAGAAAGCCTATCTTTTGGATAATGAGCTAAGCCATGTTTTTTAGAAATTATAGCAAGGTCTCATGGAGGAAAACTCATATTATCAACTCAAAAATGGCCTAATCTAGTTGAATGGCAAGATTGTTATTCCCTCTACTTCTTTCATACAGAAAAGTATAGAAGAGTTGCATTCTTTGCATTTAGCTCAATATTTTCAAGTTTTTAAAACCTATGATGAGATTAGCAAAAGATTTTATTAGAAAGGACTGTGAAAATATGTTAAGGATTTTGTTATGAAGTGTATGCCTTGTCAGTAGAATAAGGACAGCATCCATAAGCTAGGTGGTCTGTTGCAACCACTACTTATTCCTAAGGGCAAGTGGAGCACATTACCATGGACTTCATTACTGGTTTATCTACTACCAAAAGGGGATGGAATAGTATCTATGTGGTAGTGGACAGAGTCGCCAAGGCAGCCCACTTTATTCCTACCAAGAGACAGTTCATTGCTTCATAGGTGGCTAATCAATTTATGGAGTAGATCTTTAGATGACGTGGATTACCACAAGTGATTGTACATGACAAGGATTCAAAGTTCATGAGTAACTTTTGGGATATAGTATTTAGCTCCATGGGCACTAATTTGGCTCCTTCTATAGCCTATCATCCATAGACCGATGGCCAAATAAAAAGGGTAAATAAGTGGTTGGAGACTCACCTTCGTCATTTTTCTCAGGATGTGCGGCATTTGTAGGAATCTTGGTTGCATTTGGCTAAGTTTGCCTATAATAACTCCACTTATGCTAGTATTGGAGTTTCACCCCTTGAGGCTGTGTATGGTTATAAGGTGCCCTTATCCATATTCATTTTTAGTTAGAAAATCAATCCTTATGGGAAAGAAGAATTGAAAAGAATGTAGACCCTTCTTCAGTAGTGTAAGATGGATCTTAGAAAGGCCCAAGATCAAATGAAGATGTGACCTTTAGAGTTCCAAGAAGGAGAATTAGTTTTGTTGAAAGTGCCCAAGTCTCATTACTCTATCTTGAAGGATGGATCCAATAACAAGCCTGGTCACAAGTTTTATGGACCCTACAAGATCTTGAAGCGCATCGGAGACTTGGCATATAGATTGGAACTACCCTCTTATACTAAGATTCATAATGTATACCATGTTAGTTATCTCAAGCCCTTTGACGTTACTCTTGTGGATACAGTTGATGAGATGCCACATATAGATTAAGAAGGTCTTACTCAGTACATCCCTGAGGCAATCATAGGTTAGTGTGAGAAGAAGTTTTATTATTGATCTATCATTGAACATTTGATTAGGTGGAGAGATTTTGCCACTTGAAGAAGCTTCTTGCAGGCGTGAATCTATATTAGATGAGTTTCCCTATCTACAAGATGCATTGGTGGCACTGAAGCATAATTACAATGGAGCTAGTTATGGAGCAAACAAGGACTTGACATCAGTCTATTTTAGAATAGTTTTTATTCTATTAAATTTTTAAAAATATGACACCTACATAGGATCAAAGTACTCTTCAAAAGATGCATTTTGATATATGGCATGCTTCATTTGGATACTTCTACCAAAAGTTATGGCAGATTTTGTTCACCAAGGTCTAATTTTTTACAATAAGCTATTGTCTCATTTTTTAGTTTATCTCTTGAAGACTTAAAGGCTTCAAACTCTTTTGAAGACATTGGGATCATGTGTACAGCTAAGGTTTACCTTCACATCTTCATTTCAGTTATTATATCTTCAATCTTTCAATCATTTTCATACTTTGTATAGCTGAAAAAAACAGAGTAGTACTTTGTTTCATCCATCCTTTCTAACTATTGTACATTTGTTTTTGTGGGCAAAAACCTTTGGAAAGGGATGGATTGTAAGAAGTTGGGAAGAATATATATTTTAGTGTGGAATTATTAATAATACCTTGTCACACTGACATAGGTGTAAAACAGGTGAGACATATGAATTTTCACATCTTTAAAATTAATACATTTACTGTCTTTTATCTCACCTTCTTGTTCATAGCTTATATGGCTTCTCTCTCTTTTTTTCTAAATTTCTAATCATTCTCTCTCCTCATCACTCGTTTCTCTCTCCTCTGCTCTACTTTCTCTCACCTCTCAGTTCTCTCCTTGGCATATATGAACTAGATAGGCTAGCTTAAGTAACCCAAAATATAATGCAATCAAGATTAATTGTTGCTAGTATAGGCAAAGAATACCCAATATGGTTAACCCATGACATGATCTTAACCATTAGCAGCAATCAAAAATGTCCTACACGTAGCCCTATCTACTTCAAATTCCTATTGATAACCCCCTACTCAATTCATGGCCTAAACCGACAATACCATAATATGGGTTGTTGTTGAGGTCAAAGTGAGATATTAAGTGTACATGGCATTGCCTTGTTTTAAGTAGACAACATTATTTATTGTTACTACATGATATTACTTGACACAATTTAAAGAGCAACATGTGTCCTACAAAAGAACCTTGATGGTTGCTACTCCATCAATATTTTGAGTTCTAGCAATAACTTCAATACTTTAGGCATTAAAAGTGTGCATGCATTAGTATCTATCCCATTGTGTGCCTTGCCCATGATATGACCAACTTAAGCAACAATAAGATGGCTAGAATTAGCCTTATTTTTTGCACCTCCAACAATATGTAATAGAAATCCCATGACCTGATGTTTCAACATCCACCTATAAAAACCTAAGTGTAATCATTAATTATTGTTATCCCAAGTCCCTATTAGTAGCCCAGAATAAATTCATGGATTTCCCTCACCATTATTACAATATGCACTGCTACTAAAGCCATAAGTAGACTAGTTTTTAAACCAACATTAGCATACATGGCTTAAACCAATTAAGTAATAGAGATTATTTATGCATGCAAAAATATTAATTACTACCATTACATGATATTAACAAAAACAATTGTAACCTTAACATGTGTCTTGCAAAGAACACTAATTGTTGCAATTTCAATTCTATTTAGATATCCAATAAATGTCTTAGACAATCAGCTCACACATTACTAAATGCCTTATGGCCAGACAATGTGTTAAACCATCAAGGCAACCTCAAAAGGCTTATTTTTAGCCACCAAATCCATTAATACATTTAGCAATAGATAACCTTAAGATATGATTCTTAATCGACAACAACAATTATCCTATAGGTAGCCCTATTTACTTCAATTTCCTACTAGCACCCCATAGCCAATTCAATAACATCATAATATGGATTATTGCAACTAAGGTCACAATTAGACTTGTTACTAATCACTCATTAAGTGCACATTTTATTACCCAGTTTGAGCAACTAAGATGATTAAGCAAGCAACAATACTTATTGTTACACCATCTAAAGAAGAGCAACATGTGTCCTATGACGAATAGCCTTGATATCTATTAGTCCATCACTTTTTTTGAGTTCCAACAACAGTCTTGTATTTTATTCATTAAAAATAGGCATGTGTTAGTATATGTTCCAATGTGTGGCTTACTCAATCAATGTCCAACTGTAGCATCCATGAGTGCTAAAAATAGCCTACTCACTATACCTCCAGCAGTATGTAACAAAATTTCCATGAACCGATGCTATAGTGTCATCATGGAGAAATCCAATGTAGTAATTAATTAATGTTATCCCAAGTATCTCTATTGGTAGCCCCAAATTGAGTTCATGGCTTCTCCTAGCATTATTATAGTATACACTGCTACAAAATCCATAGGTAGGCTTGTTATTAGGCAATCATTGGTATACCTAGCTTAAGCTAGTTTAACCATAGAGATGTTTTATGCATGCACTAGTACTTACTATTATGATATTAACTGAATCAATTTAAAACTAAACATGTGCCTTACATAGATCCCTATTTGCTACAATTAGCATTCCAATAATAGTTTCAAACAATCAACTACATGCATTACTAAGTGCAATTAACAATCATGGAAGATTTAGAAGGCTTATTTATAGCTTCTAAATACAAGGCTCCATGTATTACCAAAGCATATTATCCATCATGGCCATGCAAATCAGTCAAGAACTCAATAAAGGATTTAATCATGGATTAGGGAAAATTGTATGCAGTGATTAATCTTTGAGGACTTTACCATGACCTTTTTCAAGCATTAAAGTACTCAAGCATTAAAGTACTCAGACCCCTCTCAAGTGATCCATCATCATAAAATGTTAATAATCAAACCCCATTTTGATGATAGCCTGATCATGTTATTCATAGACAACCAAATCATGGCAATACACACATTTAATATGACAAGGATCAAGACTAGTACAACCATTCTAACATGTGCCTGGTCATGAGAAGCACTATATATTTCATGTTTGAGACTATCAATCTGCACTATATGCCAATTATGCATAGATTGGCTGCCTTGAAGCAATAATCATTACTTTGCCAGTGTCACACAATTTGTTTGAGAAATTCAATGAATACTTGTCCCATCAGAGCAAGCACAATGTACTAATAGCCCTCTATTAATTGCCATCATATCATTGCTAGCTACAAGGATCCAAGTATTGCCAAAGCATATTATCAATCATGACAATGCAGATCAGTCAAGGACCCAATAAAGGATTTAATAATGTATTAGGGAAACTTATATGCACTGATTAATCTTGGAGGCCTTTGCTAGGACCCTTTTCAAGCATTAAAGTACTCAAACCCATCTTAAGTGATGCATCATCATAAACTTTTCATAATCAATCCCATTCTCATGAGACAGTTTGATCATGCTATTCCAAGACAACCAAATCAAGGCATCATACACAATTAATATGGTAAAGATTAAGACTAGCACAACCATCCTAGTCTATGCCTAGTCATGAAAAGCACTATATATTTCATGTTTGAGACTATCAATATGCACTATATGCCAATTATGCACAGAATTACTAGCTTAAAGAAATAATCATTACTTTGGCAGTGTCACACAATTTGTTTGAGCAATTCAATGAATACATATCTTGATACTCATCCCATTAGAGCAAGCATGGTGTACTTATAACCCTCTAGTAATAGCCATCATATCATTGCTAGCTACAAGGATCCAAGTATTCCCAAAGCATATTATCGATCATGACAATGCAGATTAGTCAGGGACCTAATAAAAGATTTAATAACGGATTAGGGCAACTTATATGCATTGATTAATCTTGGAGGCCTTTGCTAGGACCTTTTGTAGGCACTAAAGTACTCAAGCCCATCTTGAGTGATGCATCATCATAAAATTTTCATCATCAAATCCCATTGTCATGATAGTTTGATCATGCTATTCCCAAACAACCAGATCATGGCAGCATACACAATTAATATGGTAAAGATTAAGACTAGTGCAACTATCCTAGTTTGTGCCTAGTCATGAAAAGCACTATATATATTTCATGTTTGTGACAATCAATCTCCACTGTAGGCCAATTATGCACAAAACTACTACCTTAAAGAAATAATCATTACTTTGGAAATGTCACACATTTTGTCAAGATTATTGTGCAATTCAACGAATAAAATACTTATCCCATCCTAGCAAACACTATGACTATTAGCCCTCTACTAATTGCCATCAATAGTTAGGGGCTTAATATTCCTTAATGTATAGTATGATGATGCCCTTCCCACATATTTCATTACTTCTATCAGACTTCTCAAATACACCATTTATAGAGGTGTATGCATGGTAATATTCCAAAAAGGATCATACCATTTATTTATGTTTGAACCTGATTCATACAGGTTTAGGTTACCCATCTGATTGTCAATCCATAGTTATTCCTACAATCATGCAAACTATGACAAGTACAAATTTTGATAAATATTAGTAAGATCAACATTTTTTTAACTATTTTACTCAATCACATGCATTGAAGAAACTCAAATCAACAGAAGTAAATGAATATATACTTTGCAACTATTCATAGAGATCTAAAAGCCCAAACTTGAGGTTTCGGTGATGAGGGCACCAAAGCCATCGAGAATAGAGGCCCAAGAAGGTTGATGAAGACCACACACAAAACTCAAGCAAAGAAATAAATATGTAAAGTGATTAGTTGCTTGTGAGCAAAGCCTCTTTGTTAAATAGTCAGATGTCTAGCAAGCCATGTGCATACATTGAAAATTTACACAAATAATCAAGGAAAATATCAGTACTAGAGGTATCAAGGAGGTATCCTCCACCACTAGAAGAAATGAATCAGAGATCTTCATCACACTGATCAAATGAAGAAAATGATGATTAGCTAGACAAACATTCTTGTGCCTTGTCTAATATGCTAAAAGTATTATTGCATGTTTATGTGCTTGCATGCGTGAATGTGTGCTTATGTGTATTTGTAAATTCAATAAAATGTGTTTTTTTTTGTGTGTATCGGCCAATTGTGTGCGTGTGTCCCACCCCCATTCTTAGGGGTAAAGCCACAAGGTGGGGAGGAGTAAGGCCCACCAAGTTGCCTTATTCCTGACCAAGTAGTTAAATAACCTTGTGGACATCTACCCTAATACCTAGAAATGATCCTTTTTTTAGAAAATCAATAATATGTTTTGTTATTGTATTTTTGCAGAAACCATTCTTTTGAAAAAGGTAAATCAAGTAAGCAAATAAATTAATATATAAAATGGGAAGCACTTGAAAAATACATACCATTTGTGCCATGCATTTAGGTCTATTACTTTGTGCATGGATATAACTAATACTTTGACAAGGTAATTTATCTTTTTTCCAAGCATTAGATGAGGAAAAGTCACCTATGTATGGTTTAGAAAGTATACTTTCTATGTTTAGAAATGTGGTACCATATGTGTTATATGTGTTTTTAATGGATATGATGTGTAATGGGTATATACTCGTATAGTCATCCTCAGATAAGGGCATGCCATTACTTAGATAATCAACAATGAACTCATTATTTTAAAAAAATAAGTTGTTCATAAAATGAAAGGATAATTTGAAGATCGAGAGCATGTCAAACAACTTCTTGGTTAAGTTCAATGAAATTTTCAAGGGATAGGAATACTTCTTTTGTTTTTTTGGTCATTTTAATTGAGTTTCTATACTTTCTAAATCCTACATACCCCAATTTCTTGGCAAATTTGGTTAGGCCAATCATAACTTCCATAAGACTATTAGAGCCATGGCGTGGGATAGCTTCATAGCAAGAAGTAATGTTAAATGTATATATGGAGCATATTTCTTTTGGTGAATTGATTAATCATTCATATTGATTTTGAGTGATCCAATATGCATTAGTTTGGATTTTAGAGAATGTAGTTATGTTTTTATGCAGTCCTTCACTAAATTCTTGGATAACAATATCCAAAGCCTTGAGCATATTTCCTAGTAAAGATGCAACTAATGAAAATAAACAATCATGGCTATTTGTAATCCATCTAAATGATTTGTTATGAATTTTTTATATTCCCATAATGATGGGAATATAGATATTTTGAGGAGTGGGAAAATTAAGTTCATTGAGAAGAGGAAGGTAACATGTAAAAATGTCTATTTCCTTGAGATCAGTATTGACAAACTCGAGTCCTTCAATTCATCTTAATGTTGCTAGTCTAATTAGCTTTTTACACATGAATATGGGCATTTGTTTAGCTTTATCTAATCTAGATATGGAAAGATGCTTTGTTAAATACTTCAATTCATCTAAAATTCTTTTATCAAGATATCAAGGTACTTGATTTTGATTGTGCCATGGAAATTTGTTTTTGAAATTTGTCTAGCACGATGCTCTTAAAACAACTTCCACGTTCCTAGCAGAAGTGGGTATTTAAGCTATGGCAAATATCTCACCAACCTTTCCACAGTTCATTTATCAGCTCGAATGGATTAAGAGGTACTTGTGCAATGTGATTAAGGCCTTTTCTAAACAATTCAACAAGGAGAGGATGACAGAATATGTGTACATTGTCAATGATAACATGCATGCCATAATCATCCATATTTCTACAGAAAGGTTTAAGAGATAGTACAATTACAATTATCATTTATATCAAAATATTATTTAAATATCTCCTTGGATCTATATGCAAAATTACCAATAGATCTAGTAAATTTCCACCCAAATGATATTTGACTATTAAGGGCTTTCTGCTTAACACCAAAGTCTTTGGCTAATTCAAGAAAAACTTCTCCAAGTTTAATATAATCAAATCATTTGTTTATAAATAGAATGAGAACAAAGCTTTTACTATTTCTTTTTTTCTTGCAAAATTTGAAGAGTCTATTACTTTTTTAAACAAATGATCTTACTGATTCAAATTTTCTACATATTCTAGAGCTTTGGTAATTTGTTGCATGTCCATAGTACCTCTATATTGCTTGGGTTTCTTTGAAGTTAAAGATCCTCAACTAGAAGAAGCTAAAGAGAGTATGGCTAATTTAGGCAAGAGGGTTGTGCCGGAGGAAGAGTAATAGAGGTTTTTAACAGCCTCAAGCATGTAAAAATGAAAGTAATAGTAAATTATGATAGCAAATCTAACCTCCATTGGGATTGTGGAGACCCAACCAATAAAGGCAAACACTTATGCAAATCCAGATGAGAAGAGGAAAATTTTGGGTAGAGTTTGAAATACAAACCAAAGAAAGTGGTCCGTTGTAGTCTAGTTGGTTAGGATACTCGGCTCTCACCCGAGCGACCCGGGTTCAAGTCCCGGCAATGAAACCAAAATGTGGGAGCTTTCACTCAACTGCCAAGACCCACGGACCGCTTATTGTTTCAAGCATTCCAAGCCGAGCACTAATGGCTACCTCTCACATAACCGACGTGCAATCCATATCTACGGGTGTAGTGAGCTTACCTCCGTGCCGTTCAAGTTACCTCCTCTCCCGCGCACTCCAGTAGCTCCACGATCCAAGTGCAAGCTTCAAGCAAGCTCCACACTCCAAGCTCCATTGCCGCGAGCAAGACAAGAGAAGAGAAGAGAAGAGAAGAAGAGAGGAGAAGATGGAGAGCTTCTCCTCCTCGGTCCCTCACCCTCACACACTCACTCCCTCACACTCTCACACTCCATCTCTCAAGCACAAGCTCAAGCAAGCAAGAACAAGAAGAAGAAGAAGAAGAAGAGAGCTACTTTTGGCCACACACAAGAATGAGCTTCTCATTCACTTTTCAACTTTATATACAAAACCCTAAATCTCTTTTTGGACGGTCATCCCCTTTTTCCTTTTTTACCTGGCCGGCTGTAGCCTAGGCCCTTTTTCCCATTGTCCTTCTATCTTCCTAGCTTCCTTTCCACTGCCCGTCTACATTTACAAATTGCACGGGTGAGAGCCCGGTGCTCCTTGAATTAAACCGTGATGCGCTTGCGCTCTTTTACAAAAGTTTTGACTTGCGCTTTTCCTTGTGCGCCTTTCTCCCTTATTTAGGACTCTTTTCCTTGTGCGTCTTTGTCTTCCGTTTCTTTTTGCCTTGGCCTTTGTCTTTGTCTTTTGCTTTAGCTTTTCCGGATTTTCCACCTTTGTTCGTTTGAGGGTTAACATTACCCCCCTCCTAGACGAGTGCCAGTCCCATGGCACTCACCGTCGTAGGTAGCAAGCGTTTAGCATGCACCGAAGACGTGGGTGGCAAGGACGTCTGTGGTTGCCATGGTGGAGTGTTGGTAGTGGTGGGGAGGAAGGTCATTGGGGGCACATTGGTGGGTTGAGTGGTAGGTGGTAGGGCAATGGGAGTTGGTGGTAGGGCTATTCTTTAGGGGGGTTGCATTGATGGCCAGCACAAGTGTTGGTTTGTTGGGGATTCTGCACATGATGATTCGTGGCGGGCTTGCAGGATGATAAAGGATAAGAGTTCAAATTTGGGTGTCGATGAAGAACGAACGACACTTTCATTGGAGTCTTCAATACCTGCAATTGAAAACCTCTCATAGGTGGTCTCTCCCTAAGGGGTAGTGCTAGTCTTCTTATCGTGCACAAGACATATTTTGATTAGTTTGGGAGATAGGTCAAACTCTAAGCAAACCTGGAGTATTGTCCTACACTTGAGGACCCAAATTGTGTATATACTTCGGTGCAGATATTATGTGAGTGCTCGTGCATACTTAGATATGATGTAGTTAGAAGACCATGGGCTAGTTTCTCGTAACAATGTGTTGATGAAGCAAAGTTATCCATGTTGAGAAGAAGTACACATGAAGGTATATGAGACATCCTTTGTATTGTGACTGCATGACGTAGCACAATTGAATACAGGGACATCGCACTTTCGGTAGCTGGAAGCTATTGGACTTGCTTGATGAGGACGGTGTACATTTCATGGCCAATCGTGTGGTGCTTACCACAATGGATTGCAATGGTATTAAGGCAGAGTGCAAGAGGGAATTGTGCAAGGTCAAGGTGACAGATCTAACCATAGGCGAGACAAGCTCCCTAGGTATGTCCTGCCCTTGATGTGCCTTGAACAATTGTGGGTGATGCTAAAGGGCTAGGGGCTAGGGACGGAGCCAGTCGATCAAGGTCACTGGACGTACCTAATTTGAGGACCCCTAGGTGCTGTGCTGTGATTGTGGATGCTTCTTTTCGTTCATTTCTTTTCTTTGTTTTTTTCTTTTTTCTTTTTGTCTCTTTTTTTTCCTTTTTTTGTTTTCTTTTTTTGTTTCTTTTTCTTGTGCTTTTTTCTTGCTTTTTTTTTTTACTTACCTGAGTACAACCATTGCAATATGTTGAGGCTATCAGCCTTTCAGTGGGTTGGAAAATGTCAAGCTTTGAAGGCTCAAGAAATGGATATTACAGTGATGATTGTGCCCTAGCCTCATTGTTAGAGAAGCAGTTGTTGAGATGGGGAGATACACTTGAGATATTGCAAACCTCTTTGCGAGACGCGATGTTGGTACAATTGAGGTAACAACTGCCACGAGCCAACTATAGAGCTTAACCTAGAATGAGAGCGTGGCCCATGAATGTGCATTGGGCCATGCGATGTGGGTGGTTGGCAAGGGTGATTTTTACTTTTGGCAGCGTGGCTTTGTCGCGGCTCTTTGTGGGGTCAATGGTCTTGCGGTGATCGGGCATTGAACACATTCGCACAAGGATATGTATTATCTTGCATCCACTTGTCACTTCATGAGAGTATATGCTTGCTTGTGTTAAGTGCATCGAACGAATGCAATCATGATAAGACATAATTTTTCAGAATTCTATGATGTCTATTGGGATGCCTATTTCATTGCTTGTTAAGGTCGCATACATTAACGAGAAGTAACAAGAATGTGTACAAGTGTGGATCTTGCCCCTTTACTCATCAAAAAACAAAATGTTCTGGCATGCTGACTTGTCGAGCTACTTATACATCATAGGGATTTAGTTTATAGGTACGAGGCGGGGTGATTCCGGTTGGCTAGGTGATCGGGCGGTGCTAGTGCCGGGCTCCCATGAGGCTGGGCAAGGAACATGTCGGCTGGGACATGAATGGTGTAGTCTCGGGCCGCTACCGTTTCCAGAATGTCTTTAAACAATTCATTAAATTCTACCCTATCCCGAGCTGCCCTTTCTGCCCTTGAGCATCTGGTGCCCGAGCATACGTTGGGGGTTTGTGCCATTGGTGTTGCCACATTGTGTGCGCCTGCTCCAGCGTCCGCTCCCCTGGCCCATGGATTCTTCGGCCTTCATCTGGGGCGGTGTCGCTTGGGGCCGCGTTTCTCGGCGTACCTTTTAGGAGTGGGCACGTAGCGCACCGGTGGAGGGGCGTGTGCTCCATGTTTCCGTCGACTACGAAGAGCGTCCTTGCAAGCTAGCTGCCCTTGGTTCTCCATGTTTTCCTCATGGGGGGCCTGTAAGATGCAAATCAAGGATTAGGATTTATCACATGATAAGACCATTCATATGTAAAAGGGATTATAGTGCAGATTATCAAGCGCATAGGACAAGAAGGGGAGGGGTGGGGCATGCAGTGCTTGTTGTAGAGGGATGGCCCCCCGTGATGTTTATTTAGCCTCCTGCCATTAGCAGATCTTGGCTCATGCCGAGTTACGTCAGCTGGTGGTCATGAATTTAGGCAGGGCTCAACCTTGGAAGGATAGATCGGAAAGGGAAGAAGGTGTATAGAAAGGGGTTGCACCCTATCTACACCATCAGAGTTGTTGGTCAAGGCTTCCTATGACGGTAATGTGGTTGCATGCCCTTCACTTGGAGGTGGGGATGGTCACACGGCTTTTAAATGCGTGATGAGAGGAGGACTTGAGGAGCTTAGCCTGTCAGACCCGACTCTTCTCCCTGCGCTTAACTATCATTGCTTGTGTGTGTTGATATTGTTTATACATGGTGACACAAAAATCAATGTTTATTTATATACATATTTATGAATCCATGTCACTTCACGAGGATAAGAACCAATTGTAGAACTCGGGGTTGTACTGGAGCGTGGCACACGCATCCAGCACTCGTGGCAGCTTACTTAGTACCGATAGATATTTTGCCACATCGAGCAGCATGGAACCTTGTCCGAGTCTACTGGCAATGTGTAACTCCTCCTCAGTGAGAACCTTATCAATCAAAGGGCTCTCTAGGCTAGTTCCAGCTAAGTCCGTACCCCAAATGCCAGTTAGCACTCAAAGGGAAGTTGGTGCCACATAGGTTGGGTCTCTTTGAGACCGCCATCTGGCCAATCGCTCCTCAGAGCCTGTCATGATCCGAGCCCCTAGTTCGGCCATTGCAACGTGGTTCTCAAACCAACGTTGTTCAAATTGACTTCGGCCCTTTGTTAGTCGCTTTAGTTGCTCTATGTCTACGAGATTCGGTCGGCAGAGCACTTCATTGAACGTGATAGTTAAGCGCAGTTCGTCGGCTTCCTCGTCAGAGATGAGTCGCATGCGTTTATGCAGAAGCCTATCATAGTGCTCGTTAAGATGTTCTTGCTCCTCCCAGGATAGAGGGAAGGGCAAGTAATCTCCAAGTTGCTCCTTGGGGATTGTGCCCACGTCTGCAAGGATGTAGACTCGTGCAAACACCTTGAGCTTAGCATCCAACTCAGCTAAGCATTCTGCGACACTTCTATGTTCAACGAGGGCTTGCTCGGTTGCCATCTCATGCAAGGTTCTAGGAATTTGTCTAGGCTTTAACATAGCTGGGGGTTCAGGCCTAGATGAGCAAGATTGGTCAACGCTAGGATTGCTTATGCTCTCAGGGATTGTGCATTTTTCCTAAGGTTTTGCTGCTATTTTGTCATGGTTCTTCTCGGATGTGACTGGTATAGATTTGTCACCCTGTTGTGATGACGTTGTATCCACTCTTGATTGATCGATTTGATTTCTATTGTCGGTGGATTGAGTGTTGAAAGCAACTGTTGATGGCAACGGCTGCTTTGATTTTTCAGAGCACACAGATGTGACTGAGGTTTCACCGCTACCAGGGGAGACATCAATGGGTTCATTGGTGGATGGACTTGATGCTTTATTCCCCAGCTCTCCATTGCTCTTGGTCTCAATGCTCTTGGGGTCCACAACCACCTGTGATTGCTATTGTCTTCGTTGTTTTCTCCTCTTTTTCCTGGTCAGTGAAGGTGCATCGCTCAACGACTCAGGACCCTGGACTAGATCAACCGTTGATGTGCTTGGTTGGGCCTCAACATTCTCTTTCTCTAGTGTGTGCTTATGGGACATGGCCATGGCCTGCTAAATAGCCTCGCTAGGTTGTGAGAGCACAACGGAGAGTCTAGCTTTTCAACCAACTCCCTTATGTTTAACTTCTCCAATGTAGGCTTTAGGCACTTTGAAAGTGCTGGAGTTGTCAAGGGATTTGGTTGCGACACCTCCTCCACAGGTAAACTACTAAGACACACGTTCCACAAGGGGCATTGTCACAGCTAAGGGCTGCAACTACTGTGATCCCTGATTGGAAGTAGTAGCAGCTAGTTTAGTGGGCTGGCTACCCTTGGTGGATTGCGGTGCCAAGTCCCTAGGGCGATTGGAAGTGGCCGTGTTTTTTGTTGCCCTTTGAGCACTCATCTATGTAGATCGAGCATGAGTTGATCTAGTCACATTAGGTTGCTCATGCATATCCTTGGGTCGAGAGCTACAGATGGCGTCACGTCCCACCTCTTGGACATTTGGGAGCTTAGATGGAGATAGAGATTGGAATTGAGCAATTTTCCTTGACAACCGCTGTCGTGCTTCATGTGTTCGTTTGGAAAAAGAGGATGTAGGAGATCTAGGACTCTTAGGTGGACTTGGCACTGGCAGAATGATTTGCTCAAGGCTTTTAGACGATTGTGCCATTTGCTTTGTTGAGCGATCAGCCTTGCCATGAGCAATGTTGTGCCTATGATGCGTGTTATCCTCTTGGAAAATCAAAGGCTCTTTGGGTACTAATGGCTTTTGTGCACGCTCAATGGCTACATATGACATCTGCTTATTAAGCATGCTAGGTTGAGGCTCTTTCTTTCGAACACTCATGTCTGGTTTCTTACCTCGAGACCTAGAGTTTCTCTTAGGTTTTCTCCTGTGCTTCGTTGCTTTTGATGCACTCTAGCCTTCAACTGATAGAGGTGGTTTAGCAGGGAATTTTGGTACCCAAATCCATTGGTTACCTGCGTAGTACCCTTGAGCACGTAGCAACGCTTTGGATATCCATCGCGGTGTTGTGCTGACCCTCCATCGATGCCTGCATCTATAAGGCTTGGGCTTCTTTTGGGGTCTTCTACGATATTTGTAAGTCCAAAGCCTGTCCTTGGCATTGTCTCTTGACCTTCTTGTTTCAGGCATGACCTCACTCTTTGGTTCTCGTTGTTCGACCTGTGCTTGTATCAGTTTTTTCGACAAGTCCTTGCTCTCGTTAGTAGGCTTAACTGTTATGTCAGCACCTTCCTTGCCTTTCCCTCGAGGTTTGATGAGGTCACCCTTGCTAAAGGTTGTGACTATCCTCACACCCGATAGTGTCAGGTGTATCCTCTGTGCTACATAGTCGGCCTCACACTTGGTCGCCCTTTTGAAGGGTCTTCCTAGGAGGGTTTCTTTCCCGCAGCTAGCACTATTTGGAGGAACATGAAATAGGATAGGCAAGCTTTCTGTTTCAATTGTCGCAAGGATTCTGCACTTCCCTATGAGTACTTGTGGGTGTCCCCCATAAGGGCTAAGAGTCGCACTAGTCGGTGTGAGCTCTGGTTGGCCTAGTAGGGTCCATGATTCATAGGTCAAGATGTTAAAATCTGCTCCTTCATCAATCAGGGCATCAATAGTATGCTCTCTTTTCGCGGTGAGTTTGACCCTAAGATAAGCAGGTGGTACTATGTCTTCATCTTCCGGGTCTTGGCTTGTAAATTTAAGCCTTCTGACAGATGCCCTTGAGTCCCCACTGGCATGACCAGACGTGGATTCTCCACCAATGTATGTGCAGTGTTGCTCAAGGTACATCTCTCGTCAAGAGTGTCATGTCTAGTCATCTTGGCATTTGCAGCTTGCTGATGTTGCATTTCGCTCTGACTAGACATGGTATGAACACATTGTCTTTGTGTTCTCGTGGTGTGGCCTTTTTGCCCTTGATAGCTAGATTGGCCCATTGAGGTTCTAGGGTCTCTGTTTGTCTCTATTCGGGCACGGGCTTTTGGTTGCTCTTTTGCAAGGGAGAATCCATGCTTGTGTAGAGCCATTGCTACACTAGGGTCCAATTTGGAGGACCTGTCACAGCGCGCGTTTTCTCTCCAACCTACTTGGGGGAGGTGCAGAGGGGGCAGAGCCCCCTCTGCGGGGGTCCGGGGGGGCAATCCCCCCATCCCGCAGGGCCGTTAAGGTAAAAGCCATGCACAATTTGGAGGACTGCTTATAGCCAAATTTTGAACCACGTGCTCTAAATGTTAGCCCAATGATGGATCTATGATGTGCCTTTAGCTCTATGTAGCCTTTGGGGTCAATCTCGGGGTTTAGATGTGTCAAAATTTATGTTCTAGATACCTGTCCGATTTTGAAGAATCCAACTTTTATCAGAATCGGACTTCCGATTTTGGGTTGGTCCGATTTTGGTCACGTCCGATTCTGGGAGTGAGATCGAAAAAGTGGTCCGATTTTCAAAGTGGTCCGATTCTAGGAATCGGATCAAACAGGGTGGTCCGATTCTGGCCGGTTCGATTCTGACTGCTCCGATTCTAACTGGTCCGATTCGGACCGGGGTGGGTCCGATTTCCTCGATCAGACGAGGTGTCCAATCGGACAGCTTGGTCCGAGTGTCCGGGTGGTCCGAGTGGTCCGAGTCAAAGTGGTCCGAGTGGTCCGATTTCCAAAATCGGATGGGTTGGTCCGAGTGGTCCGATCGGACGGTTGTCCGATCGGACGGTTGTCCGAGCGCTCGATTATGGACTGGTTCGAGTGGTCCGAGTCCAAGTGTCTGAGTATGGACTGGTCCGATTCTGGGACTCGAATGACCTGGTCCGACTACGCAGCTGATGGCCCGCGAGTTGCCCCCGATGCCTCTAGATTGACGTCTACTGCACCGAATCGTCCAGCGCCTTCTAGATAGGTGCAAGACACTACAAGGGAATGCCAGATATGCCTGGAACCACTGTGGTGCTCGAATCAAATGGAATTCCAAGGATCTATACCCCTATTTCCCTGTTTTAGCCTGTTATACAGCAACAGAGAACCCTACTGTTTGTTTCTTTTTCTTTGTTTTTTCCTATCCTAAATGTATACAAATCACAAAGCAATCACCTACACTACTCCAATATGCTTTTCCAAATCCAAAAACCAAAAACCTACTTGCTAAGGAGATCAAATACCTCTTCAAACCCCCTCGCTTCCTACCTATCTCAAGCACTAGTTCGGCGAAAGCCCTTACTTCGATGCTCGATTCGAAGCGCACAAGCGCTCAAGGCTTGAATCCGTTGGTCTCGGCAAAACAGAACCAAAATGTGGGAGCTTTCACTCAACCGCCAAGACCCACGGACCGCTTATTGTTTCAAGCGTTCCAAGCCGAGCACTAATGGCTACCTCTCACATAACCAACGCACCATCCATATCTACGGGTGTAGTGAGCTTACCTCCGTGCCGTTCGAGTTACCTCCTCTCCCGCGCACTCCGGTAGCTCCACGATCCAAGTGCAAGCTTCAAGCAAGCTCCATCCTCAAGTTCCACGCTCCAAGCTCCATTGCCACAAGCAAGACAAGAGAAGAGAAGAGAATAGAAGAAGAGAGGAGAAGATGGAGAGCTTCTCCTCCTCGGTCTTTCTTGGCCTTTCTTCGATCTCCTAAACTATTGGAGTTGCTCGAATCAATGCATCTTGTAAATCCAATGGTCTCATTGATTCAAGGTGCATAGACACGGGGCAGATTTAGACCATTGCAAATTTTGGATACTTGTTGTGAAACGTCCATCATGGGGTGCATATTTTAAAAGTGTTACAAATTTGGATAGTAATTGTGGGAGCCTTCGCTCAACCGCCAAGACCCACGGACCGCTTATTGTTTCAAGTGTTCCAAGCCGAGCACTAATGGCTACCTCTCACATAGCTGACGAGCCATCCACATCTACGGGTGTAGTGAGCTTACCTCCATGCCGTTCGAGTTACCTCCTCTCCCGCGCACTCCGGTAGCTCCACGATCCAAGTGCAAGCTTCAAGCAAGCTGCATCCTCAAACTCCACGCTCCAAGCTCCACCACCACTAGCAAGAGAAGAGAAGAAGAGAGGATAAGATGGAGAGCTTCTCCACCCCCCACGGTCCCTTACCCTCACACACTCACTCCCTCACACTCTCACACTCCCTCTCTCAAAAGCACAAGCTCAAGCAAGCAAAAACAAGAAGAAGAAGAAGAAGAAGAGGAGAGCTACTTTTGGCCACACACGAGAATGAGCTTCTCATTCACTTTTCAACTTTATATACAAAACCCTAAATCCCTTTTTGGGCGGTCATCCCCTTTTTCCTTTTTTACATGGCTGGTCGTAGCCTAGGCCATTTTTCCCATTGTCCTTCTATCTTCCTAGCTTCCTTTCCACCGCCCGTCTACATTTACAAATTGCACGGGTGAGAGCCCGGCGCTCCTTGAATTAAACTATGATGCACTTGCGCTCTTTTACAAAAGTTTTGACTTGCACTTTTCCTTGTGCGCCTTTCTCCCTTATTTAGGACTCTTTTCCTTGTGCGTCTTTGTCTTCCATTTCTTTTTGCCTCGGCCTTTGTCTTTGTCTTCTGCTTTAGCTTTTTCGGATTTCCCACCTTTGTTCGTTTGAGGGTTAACAAGTGGTGTAGCCATATGATAAAGTAGAACAATGTTTATTAAAAGCACCACATTGGCATTTGACAAACAATCAAAAGGTGTTCCAACAATTTTTAAGGAATGTTTTATGTTTGGTCATTTTATCTGCACTAAATGCACCTTTGGTTTATGCAACGAGATATTGGCTTGAATAGTTTGTGTGGTGAAGTTTTAATAAACTGACAAGATGAAGATCAAATGGAAAGCTAGCTCACAAAAGTTATGGGGATTGTATGGCAGAAGACTTACATTGGTCAACTTCTTCTCGGGATAGATTGAAAATAAGTGCCAAGGATTGAATAGAGAAAGGGATGTAGTGATTGATTACTTCAAAATCCCACAACTTATGTTCAAGTCAAATTGAATCTAATTCAAGTTTTCTAGGAGGAAGAAGCGGGACCACTCTAGGAAATGCAAGGGGCACAATTATGGTTGATTCTTTTTTTGTTGCTTTCTCAACGAGAGATGAAATCATTTTTTCTTCCTCTAGGTCTAAAAGGTCTAGGTCGAATCTCTTTACTCTCTATTGTAATTGGGGAAAAAGGAACTAAGGGTAGATTGTTGACCTGCTATAGTTGATTTACTATGCCAAGTGATGAGGATACATAGAATTCAAGATCACAAGCATCTTCACAGTTTATGTTGGGAAGAGAAACCAAGAGTCTTATGAGATGGTCCACTAGGGAGTTTGGCTCTTTGTGGGCTTTGACCAAGAGAGAAATCCATTCATTAACAGAAGCTACTTTCAAGGCTAAAAAGGTAATGGTTAAGAAGTGCTTAAGCTTCAAAATCTAGCAGTTTTTATGAAAGTTAGGGCCTTTAAAGCATGACAAGACAAATTATATAGGAATGGGTGGGGGCTCAAGCTCATTCAAAGCAGTAGTATATTCCAAATTAACTAGTGAAGGAAACCATATGCACTGCAAAAATAGGCCACAAGTTAATTAAGAACATGAGAGCATACTTTATTTCTTAAATATTTATAGTGTTAATATGGCTAGAGGTTAACAAGGATAGCAGGAATGTGTGTGTTTGATTAATAATTCCCTTCAAAATTTTGAACTTTATATATTTAAGAAAAAAGTATAATAAAGATAAAAAGGCTATATTAACCCTCAATTTTCTTTGATAAATATGCATATCAACATATGAAATTTCACAAAAAACAAAAGGGGGATGTCTTTAATGGGAATCTTGGGCAACTACAATCAACAACACCTAGTATCTCAAGGCTAAGAATTATACCTGCATTCATATAAAAGAAGAAGGTTAGAACCAAGCCCTCTAATATGTATTACAAGTGTTATCATTCCTAGCCACTTGTCATTGATCTCAATGATAACAAGTGGTAGATAATGTTAGCCAACCCTAGATACTAAAGTAAATTTAAAATATGAATAATATCACAAGTATACTATATGAAAATGAGGGTCAAAGGATATCAATATCCTAGTCCCTCCCCCGTCCCTCCTAAGTCAATCTCATAACCATCCTTATCAATGAATACTTCTTTCCAATCTCACTAAAACCATACTAGTAGATGAGTCAATATTTTTAAAATGATATAATGAGCCTAGCCATCTATTTTTAAAAATCATCTCAAGAACTCCAAGAATAGAATTTGAGAGACTTAGTCAAGGAGAGCATTATTTATTTTCAATTAGAAGAAGAGGCATATTTTGCTACTAGTATTTCGCCAATGGGAAGTCAACTCAATTTTAGTTTTTATACTATATTAGCTTAAGTGTTGAGACATGTGTGCAACAGGCAATAGACTTTCCTAATGCACTAAACACTGTCTAACAAAAAAGAGGGGATCTCTATCATTGTTGACCCTACAAGAGTCCTTTTGAAGTATTATAGTTATGAAACTGAGGCTACAAGTAATGTTGTTATCCTTATGCTATAGTAATTTCTGAAACAACAGGTAGCCACATGTAACTATACACTAATGCTACAATAATTTCTAAAACACCAAGTAGCTATGTACTTATGCTGTAGTAATTTTTGAAACAATAGGTAGCTAGACAAGCTTCATCTTTTACTGCTATCATATTCAAAATTTTAGATCTAGTAGGTATATTTTCATAAAGAAGTGTATATATTCATATGCCCCATGGCTAGGATAACTATAATGTCCCCATTACTTAGTTTATTTTAATAAGCAATGTGCATATACATTCCAAAAATTGATTTATGTTGAAAACAAAATGGTAAAGATTGCACATTTTTAAAACTAGCTATAACTATGAAGATAATTGATGAGGTATTATATGCTATTTCATGGAAGGAACGCTTGGGAAACCCTCCCAAGACAAGCTTATTAAAACTATGTTTGTAGTATAGGACAATAAAAAGAACTAGCCTAGTGGATAGTCACTTGGTAGTTAAGTGCACTTGGGTGACGACACTGCCAGGATGGGTGACCTCCTGGGAAGCTTTTCCTACAAGCTAGTGGGAGCTTCTTGCACCTAGCCAACCGCACCAACAAAGCCTTCCTAGTCCATTGCCAAGTATGCCTTGGTCATCGCCTTAGTCACCACCTTGGAGTGACACCATGATGATGCGATGCATCTCTACGCTATGTTCCAAAAATGGAGCCCCCTCTTTGATATCATCGATGATGTCATCAAAAATGCTAAAAGCAAGCATTCTCTCTTTATCATAGATGATGTCATCGAAAATGCTAAAAGCAAGTGTTCTCTCTTGTACCCCCCTTCCCCCAATTACTATATAAATGGGGATAGAGCATCATGTCAGAAAGAACAATCCAGGCAAAATTCTCTCTGTTGTTGATGTGATGAAGCTTTGTTGCAATCAATTGAGCCTCTCTCTCTCCATACCTATGCATAAGCGCTGCTCAAATCCATCAAGCTTCTTCCATGGCTCCCAACAGATGTCGAGATTCTGAGGGAGGTCATGCTCTGAGAGCTCCCCAATGCGAGGAAGTAGTCGTTGCTAAGGAAACTCAACATGAAGTTGAAGCACAAGCAGAAGTTACCCCCAAATCCATTCAACCCGAAGGACTGGTTATTCCACAACAAATCGAGGTTGCAGTCATAACCTATAATCATGATAGATGGCCAAATGGAGATAATCAAGTTTAGTACATAAGAAAATGACTACTTTTAAGCTATTAAGTCTACAACTTCCTATTTTTTCTATTTTATGTTATTGCTTTTTTTGCATCTTACGATAAAATGACGGATAAGTTAGTAATGTTAGAAAAGCCCATAGGATAAGTCTACTACATGGATTATGATTAGTTAGAATGTACTTAAACTTACAAAAACATGTTAGTATGGCTTAAAGAGCTATTAACACCCTTTATTTCTAATTAAAGCCACATAAAAATATATTGGATCACTCATCTTCTCTCCCTATCTAGAACCGCTTTCTCTCCCTTTGAGGGATGATTAAATGACACCATTGTTTACATTGTGTGGAATGAGAGTGAGTCTATACTTGAACTAATGCTCTTAATAAAGATCTTATCTTCTAAATTAATCTCATACAAAATACTTGAATAAACTATTACTACTTTTTAAGTGTTCTATCTTATCAAGATTGTAATGGTTATATCGTCATTAAGCAAAAAAGCATGTGCATATGAAACAAGGGATAATCTTAACACATTGACTTGACTGAAATCCATAATTTTCTTGAGAAGTCCTTTGATTCCTTAACATATAATTACAATCCATTGGTTATTATTCATACTATATACTAAGGTACTAATTTTGGTCTAACACAAACAAAAAAAGACACGCATTCCAATGCTCCAACACAATGTGTGTCATCTTGTTTAATTATTATTTAATTCTTTGTATCAAACCTTTTAGGTAGAACTGTAATGAAGCATTCAACCAAGAAAATAAATCTAACTAAAACTGAAATTGACATAAAATAACAAAAGAACTATTGCACCAAGACATCTTGCCATGTATTAATGATGAAAGTTCAAGAAATACATGATAGCCATGGCTAATGCTTCATCTAGTAAGAAGGAAGCTAACAACAAGAAAAATGAACAACCAATTTAGTGAATGAACCAAAAGATGTCTTCCCTCAGCCTCTTTCCTTCTTTGTCCTAACTTCTCATCTCCAAAGTTAAGGGTACATTTACATAGGCAAGGGCTGGAAATTACAAGGTATGGAATTAGCATGATTCCAAAGTACAAAAATATCAAGGTATTTTCTTTTATGACAAACCATCCCGTCCTAAGATGGTTTTTTCCTCAAAACCAGTGATAAATGGACCAAATCCAAACCAAGGATGATAGTAATCATGTCCAGGTAGCTCCGATATGATACGAAAGCACTTTCCATATAAGAGAGACTTTGATGTATACCAAATTGTGGATGGGGCTGAGGCTGAAATGAAGTGGGTTGTATAAAATCTTTAGCCTTTGACAATTCCCCAATCTCAAATTGTCCTACCACCTTTGGAGTAGAAGTTTTGGGTTGCTCTTCAGCCAAAGGAGGGTTTGGAACATTGGGACCAGCTTTAGGCAATATCTTTTCACTAAAGATAGCCACTAACTTGTCAATACCCATCCTCATACCATCAAATCCTGATTTCATCTCTTTAATATCACTTGAGAGTTGTTGTAGGCTGTTAGAGTTCATGGAAGCATGGGACATCTCAACTCCATTCATTGGTTGATTGATAGGAGAATGAGTGGAACTTACATCAACCTCTTCATTCTCATAATGCCTATGGCATATAGCTTCTTGAGGGGTTTCATGTTCGTGTTCATGTTGGTATTCTCTCAACTCTTCATTAATGGTCTCCAAAATAGGATCCTTTTTTTTATTCCTTGCCATGAGTAACTTCCTACTGTATATACAATAGAAGAAAAACTCAAATATCTTGAGTTCTAGTGCTCCAAATAACAAGCTCTTTAGCTCTGCTTGAAGCTTGAGAAGTCCCCTTTCTAACGAACTATCAAGAGTTGAAAGTAGTTGAGTAGAAAAAGTTCTATAAACAGTTTACTGTAGCTGTCTGGAAATTCCTTCAACCAATGAATGCTATCTGCCAAAGTTGAAAATACCCTCTATAATAACCAAAATGATTGAATAATCCATTGTAGACTGTAATATTAATGGGACCCTGTTTGTATACCCTGTCCCAAAACTTCAATGTTGATCTAATGTCAAAAATACCATGCTGAAAACTGAATTCTTGTTCCCTTGAGTGGCCCTGCACCTAAACTTTAAATGTGTGGGATCCGAGACTTGAGGGGTGTGCAAATTTCCCTCTCAAGCCGGTTTGTGCTCCCCTTTAGGGTCCTTGTCAGTAGGGGAGGGTCACCTCTCTTTTGTCCTACCAACTCGCTCAGCATCCACTTTCCCTCGTGGGTATATACATGGCAGTTCAATGCTAGGCTCTAAAAATCAACATGAAATGCATGGAATGAAAAGAATTTGATTGCCCCTTTTATGATATGCAATAACTTGAATGGAATAGACTGAAATTGAAATGGGGATAGGTAAGGGATAACCTCAGCACTGACTCACTGCTTAACAATTCTTATTCCACTTACCATTGGGTAAAATTTTACTCATGTCAATGAAACAAAAGAGCAAACAATTGAATATCAGGGTTAGTAAATGAAATGAGAATTTGAGGCACTTGGAGGTGATTATTTCAGTGAATGAGAGTGATTATGCAATGATCAATCACTAAAATAGCTCTATGGATTTTCCATGAAATACATTTGATAAAATGGATGGGATTCTTTATCATTTTAATCCCTCTTTCATCAATTGGACTTAGATCAGGAATAGGATTTAAAGAGAGATCAAAAAATGATTAGAGTACCTCTTAAGCTTGTAGGAGAAGAGTGTTGTTGTTGATGAAGGAATCTCTCACTAATAGAACTTGGCTTCAGCAAATGGAGCTTGACTTCAACTTCTATTAATCTAAGAAATCCCCATTTTAGCTTTCCGATGCTAATGTCCAGCTTCTTGATCAAGAATCTTCATGAAGAGTGCTCCCATAATCCATTGGTCCCAAATTTTAATGAAGAAGATTTCAATAGAGATGCCACTTGAGTTGAAGATGTTGATTACTCTTCATTGTATGAAGTAGGCTTCAAAAAAACTTCAAATTTTGAAAGAGAATCCAATATTTCCCTTCCTTCAATTGACATTGGCTGCCCCTTCCATGAATCCTTCAAGAATCCACTCCATTCTTCCATAATGGTGGAAAATCTATGCAATGTTGGTACTATCCTTTGTGTAGAGGCTTCAGGAAGTGAAATTGACCAAAAGCCCCATGATCTTGATAAGAAATCTAAGAAAATAAGCTTGCTGTCAAAAATTGTCAATAGCATGGTTCCATGGGAGAGAGGAGAGTCCACAATAGAGAGAAATCAAACCATAGCTTGAAGGAGACCACTTGCCATTGGTACTTGAGCATTATTCATGAATGATTTAAGCTCCATAGCTCATCATTTGGACGAAATAGGCAAGAGACTGCTGTGCTGGCGCAATTTATGCAGTTGTTGTCCATGTGTTGGAGAGAGGAAGAAGAAGGCTAATGAAGCCAAGTAACCATTCTACTTGAAGCTCATGAGATGGAGAAGAAGGCTATGGAGTCCTTTTGCATGATAGAAGTCATGGGCAAGAGATCTTGCTCAACCTTTGGCCATGGATTCTTGAGGGAAGCTTGAAGGGAAAGGGAAGAAATGCTTGTTCTTGAAAAGTAACTCAAGTTTGAACCAAACTAAGTCTTGTAACCTTTGTTTTGTCCAACTTACCCCAATTTTTGGTCCAAAACTTGGTCACGAGATACCAAATTGGTTGGAGCCCACCATTGTCCACTGGTTCATGCCAAGAATCTCCATCTTAGTCACGGTTTGTAAGAGTTCTCCATGTCAGGGCACGGTTATGGAAGAACTAACTCTTGACTGAATTTTAACTGTGGTTTTCACTCCCTGGTCACTGCAACTAAATCTATTGCATAAAAATGACTTCTAACATGATCTAAACTAATGCTCTGATACCAATGTAGTGAAGCATTCAACTAGGAAAAGAAATCTAACTAAAACTGAAATTGACATAAAATAACAAAAGAACTATTGCATCAAGACATCTTGCCATGTATTAATGATGAGAGTTCTAGAAATACATGACAGCCATGGCTGATACTTCATCTAGCAAGAAGGAAGCTAACAACAAGAAAAATGAACAACCAATTTAGTGAATGAACCAAAAGATGTCTTCCCTCAGCCTCTTGCCTTCTTTATCCTAACTCCACATCTCCAAAGTTAAGGGTACATTTACATAGGCAAGGGCTGGAAATTACAAGGTATGGAATTAGCATGTAATAAAGATTAGACACTTCTATGCAAATATTGGTTGGGGGTAATATTTTCATTTTAAGAATGTTGGGTCATTTTTTTAATATTTGTATACGCATCTTGGATACCCTAGCAAATATATTTTGAGTGGATGATCTCATTAGACTTGCATTGAGGATCATTGCAAATTTGTGTATATCAATGAGGTTAATCACCTCATTGATCTTAAATCTTCTTTGAGAGATTTTTAGCGATCAAGGCCAACACAACCTACTAGCTTGTGGGAATTTAACCTCCATCTTTTTCTCATTGAAGAGTAAAAGTCTCTAGAGGTCTAATGATCTATCCATTTTTTCATAACCAATAACAACGAATCTAGTACCGTGAGGCCATCTATGCTAAAAATTTCAAATTGTAGATACTATTTGAAAACAATATCATGAGTTTTTTTGCAATATAAAGTCCTTTCTCCTATATGTGAAGGTGTTTCCATTCATTTTTCATGTGGATTTCTTGTTTGTATTTTTGTTCACCCTCTTTCCAATTAATTATTTTAACTAATGCTCCATTACACATTGTGTGTGTGTGTGTGTGTGTGTGTGTGTGTGTGTGTGTGTGTGTGTGTGTGTGTGTGTGTGTGTGTGTGTGTGTGTGTGTGTGTGTGTGTGTGTGTGTGTGTGTGTGTGTGTGTGTGTGTGTGTGAGGTTAACCTTCTAATATATGCTATGGAGTGTGTGTGTGTGTGTGTGTGTGTGTGTGTGTGTGTGTGTGTGTGTGTGTGTGTGTGAGGTTAACCTTCTAATATATGCTATGCTCCATTACAATTAGGAGTTCTAATCCTTCTAATATATGTTAGGTTAACCTATGCTTTGCACAAAGTGTATAATACCCTCTGCAAGGTCATAAAGAAAGACCACTTCATTGTGAAAGTCATGAAGTCTGATTATTATTGACATAGGATTGTGACCATCGCTTTATAGTGTTCCTAATTGTAATCATCATAAAGTACTACTCCGCAATGTACACTATAGATCACAAAAAGAACAACCTCAAATCCAAGGGAAATTTAACTTCACAAAACCAATAGCCTTAAGTGCTTAGTAGGGTAAAGGGGGGATAGTGGAATCTATCTGGCTCTTATTTGAAAATCATGCATGTTAGAAATTCTATCAAATCCTTCAACATACAACTTTCCATCAATGAGGCGAGGATAAGAGATATATCTAAGGTTCAATAGACAAAGATTGAAGCTCATGAAGCATTTTGAGGTGCCAATTCAAGCACCGAATAGAATTTGAGAAAGGAGTGGAGAATACACAACAAATACAAGAACAACAACAACTTATTTGTTTCCAAACAAATTGATACAAAGATGATCATGTCCACGTGTGTCCTTCCATTGTGAACCTTAGATGGCGATCCAGACAGATAGTAGGTAAAGACTAGCTAGAAGAACATTGATTGGGTGAAAGACTGATTGATTATGGCTTTGGGGGGGGTGTTCCTTTTACAACCCAAGAAGGTATTGTCACTCAACTTTATATTTTGCTCCAATGGTATTGAAAGAAGCTTATATACCATCATACCATACTTGGATAACATATCCAAGCTATACTACCTTTGGAATAACTATATACCATCAGCACATCTGATCACCTCAATACCAAGAAAGTACCTTAGCTCACCCAAATCCTTTATATCAAACTTTTGCTTCAAAAGGCCATTGAAATTAGCAATCCCACTATCACTATCATCCATAATAATCAGGTCATCCACATAGATAACTATGACAACCAAACTTAAATTACCCTTTCTCACATAAAGTGACTGATCTACACATGGAATATAAAAGCCAATGTTGATAAAGATACTCTCTAATCTTGTCATACCATGCTCTAGGTCCTTGTTATAGCCTAAAGAGTGCCTTCTTATAACTTGTTGGATACTCCATGTACTCCTCTTCTTGTAAATCACCATTCAAGAATATATTCTTCACATCCATTTTTTGTAAGCTCCAACCTTTGGTTTTCAAAGCAGTCACATATCTAATAGGTGCCATCCTAGCAATGGGACTGAATGTCTCTTTATAATCTATGCCATGCGTCTATGCATAGCCTTTTATAAATAGCATGGCCTTATATATGCTAATAAAACCACATGCATTATCCTTATTTTATAGATCCACTTACGACAAATAGCTTTCTTTTCTTTGAGCAATGATATTGAATTCCAAGTCCTGTTGGCCTCTAATGCAGCCATCTCCTCATCCATTGATGCATCCCAATGAATATGGTCAATCGCTTTCTTGAAACAAGTGCCCTCAAGATCCTCAACCACCTTCACCATATAAGCATAATGGTGAGCTATATAACCCTTAAAACCAAATCTTCTAATAGGATATCTCACCCTGCTAGACCTATGTATCACTGGATCACTCAATGGAGTCTACATTACCATGTGCTCTCTATACACTTGGTATCCTAACTAAAGGAATACCAAGCTCATCATCCAAGCTCTTTGAGCCATTAGAGTCTCCATCAAGAACTGCATGACTAGTAGATGCATTATTACCACCTGATACTTTCTTCTTGCCTTTGTTATCACCCATAACACTAGTAGATACACTTGAAGATGTGGGGTTGTTCCTTAGTCTCCCAGTTGACTATAGATCTACTACCAAATGATATCTTTGGTCCACTAAGAGTCTATAATTCTTGTTTTTCTATCTACACATGACTATCATAATCATCAACATCATCCAATGCATCTCCACTAGATACGACCACATCTTTTCCTTTAGCGTATATGGCAGCATTTATAGCAAGAATTCCAGCATCCAAAGTAAAAATGTGACCAACTTTACTTCCTTTTGCAATCAACATGTACTTATTGTTAAAATCTTCAAAAAAATAGCTATTTGCATTAAATCTAACGTCTACAGTCCTTGGTATACTATTCAAATCCAAAATCTTTGTAATGGATGGTACATGTAAAACATCTGACAAACACTATATTTGATCATCATACAAGGACAATGAAAAGTTTTCAATATGTGAAATCTAATGACATGAACCATCACTTGTCTTTACATAATCTAGAATTTGTAAATCCTCATCTCTCCAAACCATTTAGCATGGCTAATCATATGATTAGATACACCTGAGCCAACATACCATACATCATCACATGTCTCTTTTCCTATAACAGCATTCATCACATGCTGTATAACAAACAAATACTCGTTTCTATTTATCATTCCATCTTCAAAAGAATGCATAATTTCCTTGCTACAACTTCCAACTACGAATGTCATCCTTCTTATCAAAACAATGGGCTGCAATATAACCAATTTTTCCACAATAATATGACAAATAATACTAGATTTATTAGAACCTTTGTTTTGCCATCCACCTCTTTCTCTAAAGCTCCCCTTGCCTCTAGAATTACCATAGCCTCCCAAAAACTACATGTCACCAAACTGTTGATTTAACATATTTTTCTAGTTACCACCACCACATCTGATACAAGTGCCTCTTGAAGAGGATCTACCACATCCCCTTCCTGAACTTGAGTAAAATGCTTAGACCTATTCACCACATTTTTCAAATGATTTGTCCTACATGTTGATCTCTTCAGTGATTATGAGAGAGACCAGCTTGTCATAATCTGGAAATGGCTTTCGTACATACATAGAAGTAATAAAAGATTTCTAGGTCTTCTCATTATTAAGACCGCCCAAAGTAGATGAAACCAAATCATCATCATCAAGCATTGTATCAATAGCTACTAAGGCATCTACAATGCTCTCACCTTGAAAGCATACTCATATATAGACATGTTTTCTTTCTTCAAAGTATTCATCTCTTGCTTGAGTTGAATCTTCTGTGCCTTTGTATTTATTGAAAATGTACTCTTGAAGGTTGTCCAAGCTACATGTGAATTTTCTATATTTTTTATATACCCCAACATAGTGTTATCAATGACTATAAGTATCTAGCACATTACCTTTTTATCTTTGCATTTTATTATTTCCATGCCTTTAATTCTTCTGCAATCACATGATCACTTAGCTATGGTTCCTTTTCTTCACTTGAAACAAACTCATAAAGGCCTTTTTCAATAGGGTAGTTCGTCAGACAGACCTTCCATGATGGATAGTTGTTCTTGTCTAACTTCTCAATAATTGGATTTACAATGTTCTTAGTCATTATGGTGCACAAATTGATTCCTCAATCATTTGTCCTTGTAACTAGCTATGCATGTTCCAGAATAAGCAAGGCACACAAGCAAAAGATTGATTCCTCATTGTTCCATCCCACTCAAGCACACAAGCCTCCTAATCTATCACACAATAAGAATATGATTTCCTTGCACGATTCAATTTTGTCATTGGTCTTGGAAATGAAATCCAAATGTTAGGGTCAAGAGATTGACAAGTAAAGACTCTTCTTCCTTCAAGAGCTCAATGTGCTAATGGCTCAACTATCTCTCACCTAGTTGGCACATGCTCTATCTTCAAAACATATGGTTTTCTCTCACACTCCTCATGCAAGCAAGAAACCAAAAATTCAAAAGGTGTAGTAGACTCACCTACTTACTTCATTGCATTGTAGTTTGAATGCATGGATGGTGCATTGATGACCTCACAATTTATGTATCGCACTCCAAGTTTCCTCTTCTATATCTTTGCATCCACACTGTGTAGTTCCGATGTTGAGAGGAGAGGATAGAGAACAAGAAGGAGAAATAACTAATGGAAAAGATCTTCTTCCAATGGTCCTTTGCTCTCCCTCTCTAACTCCCCCTCACATATTACCTCTCTTCTTGCCCTTCGAGTTAAGCAAGTAAGAGGTGAAGATGAGCTTCACTTTCATGTCTAATTTATCTTCCAAATCTTGGCATATTTTCCATGAAGATCATGTTATTTGCCATGTATCTACTTAATGGAATGATAGAATAACAATGTACTTATAGACTATCATGTCTCCAACTAACACATGTTATATTGTTTTCTTTTCCTATCTAAGCATTAATCAAGGAAGTCCATTATATACGGTGAAATTGCAAATAAACATAGTTATAGTTTTGCTTACCTCTTCATTGTAGAAGAGATTAACCAAAGCACGAAGTGGCATGGAGATTATGACTCTTGATCGATAACTAGCAATACTTAGGGTATGTGGACTTTTGTATATCTCAATACAATTTCAATCTAAAGCATTCCCTTGTCTCCAAACTAGGAAGTAACCATTTAGGATTGTTGAGAGGAAGTGGAATGGGTTTTAGGAATTCATACACTCTCAAAGTAGGTGCCATGAAGAACACGGTATAAAAGAAAACACCTACAATTGTAACAAATGTACCCAATCATATTGAAGCTCACCCATACATGCATATACATCAAAACCTCAAGAGTGATTTTAGATGTGAAGGTGACCTCTTTAAAGAAAGGTGAGAATAGGGATGGACTTTTAATTTATAAGTTTTTTCAAATAGGACTAGAAGGGAAGATGCAACTTAGAATTTGTGAATTGTATTCTATCCTATTATTTTTCTAAGGCCAAAGCATTTAGTCCTAACTTTGTGGTTACTGACAAAGCTCTCATTCTTTGAAATCTTCCTCTTCTTATTTTCAACATCACCCAACCATCCCTAGAAACATGTTGATAACCCACACCCATTATCAATGTCAAAGATGTAGGGTGCTACTCTATAAATGTTGATAATACATGTGCTAATAAGAAAACTAGATCCAAAACAGTGAGTTAGAGCTAAGTTGGCATGGCGTGCATGCAAGTTTGGTAAGGTCAAAGGTTCAAAACTCTCAACGAGTGGCTTTGTGATGCCTTACCCTTGCAAGTCTTACCTTTGGATGCAAAAGGTTAGAATGTAGCCAACAAACTATCAAATAAAGTATATTTTAAATAAATAAGTTTCTCAATCTAGCAACATGAGTTAGATCTCACTAGCCTATAAATTATTTGCATATTCGAAAAATATTTGTGATCCCTTTATGGCAAATTTACAAAAATTCTATTTTAGTTGTTGATCGACTTACTTATTATATGTATATAAGTGAATTATTTGTGTGTGTATGCATGTGCATGCAATGTTTGTTGATTATTTGCTATGGTAGCTAGAAGTAATGTTTAGTAAAAAAGTGTGAAATTTGATGGGTTTCCCCCCAATTATTTGGTGGATCTAATCTTCATTTGATTATTCTCAATGATTCTTCCACTTTCAATTATTCATGCCTTCCTTTATTAAGGATGTCAGAATCTCCATTTGGAAGGAGAATCATAATCTCCAAATGAATGGATGTTTTCTCCATAGACTGCTTATCTCCTTTTGTATGCCTTTATAATTCATTATGAAATCAAGAAAATCCATTGAACATGTTTGACTAGCCATGAGTTTCACCAGAATTATTGTGAAAGTGAGGCCCATGAGAGACCATCCATTGGAAAGTTGTAACTCCTATCTACATATGGCTCTAGTAAGCTTGCTCAATGTTGGTTAGAAAGAAAAAACTTGTTACTAGAGCTTGCATTTTTTCTTGATTATTTGACATAGTAGCAATAAGGAATATTGATCAATAGAAACAAGAGTGATTTTTTTTCTCAATGAATGAGAGAGAGATGGGGGGTTTGAAAATCTCATTTTTCTCTCTTCTCTTTCCTCTTCTCTCTCTCTCTCTCTGTCTCTCTGTCTCTCTCTTTCTTTCTATTTGTCCTCTATACCCTCTCTCATTGTTTTGTTTAGAGAGATGGGAAAGAGATTATAAATTGCTTAAGAGAGAGATAGAAGGGGGGAGAGAGAGAGAGATAGGTTTGAAATTTTTTAATGCTAACACTAACTCTAAAAATCCCCACAGAGAGAGAGAGAGAGGGGGAGACAGAGAGAGAGAGAGAGAGAGAGAGAGAGAGAGAGAGAGAGGGAGAGAGAGAGAGGGAGAGCTAGGTCACACCAACTCTAATAGGGCTAGCTAAAATGCATTGACAAACTATAGCTCCTTGCAGTTGCACCAAGAAGAAGAAAATAATTGTTGACATTACATTTATGGAGAAGTGCCTTGATAAAATTTTAGTCATCACATTTATTGATGGTAGTGGTAATTGACATTAGAATTGATTAGCAGATCTTGTGACATGAAAATAATGTATTCCTATTCTTTGCCTTTGCTAACCTTACGATGTCACCATGCATTTTCTTGGGTATAGTGGGGGGAGGTTGGGGATTGGGTAACACCATTGCCCCCATAGTCGGTTTGCCACTCCACCCCCCCCCTCTCTCTCTCTCTCTCTCTCTCTCTCTCTCTCTCTCTCTCTCTCTCTCTCTCTCTCTCTCTCTCTCTCTCTCTCTCTCTCTCTCTCTCTCTCTCTCTCTCTCTCTCTCTCTCTCTCTCTCTCTCTCTCCGAAGCACCTATAGTGGTATTGTACCTATTGATGGCTAGCCCTAGCTAGTTTGCATGTAGCTACTCTATCTTTGCCTATGTGTGCCACAACTCCACCACCTACCATAGCTCCACCTCCTTGATTGGCTGTCAGCCTGACATGTAGCGTACATGATATGCTATGGAACAATAATCCCTTTGTCTACTTAGATAACAATCCTAAAAAAGAACAATGGAAGGAAGCAAGGGAAGAGGGAGCTAAGAGTGGATGTCATGCTACCATGCTCGTAGCACTCATCATGAACTCACCATCAAACTTTGTAGCTTGCATCCTTTTAAAAAAAATCTAAGTCCCCCTTCAGACATGGTTGTTTGATTCTCATAACCACCATCTAGCCAAAGGCTTACACCTTGATTCCTTATGCTTCTAGCATTGATATATTATACCCTATTTTTAGCCAACCACTACGTGTTGGTGCTAATTAACTTGAGGCATAACCTTTCTGCTAGTGCTATATCATAGTAATTGCCTATTTGTCTTAGAGTAATCGATGCTGATTATCTTTTAACATAATATTTCTCCTAGTGCTATATTGAAGAAATTCAAACTCGTTATCTTGGGTTGGCTAGTGTTAGATATCTTCCAACATAAATTTTATGTTGATGTTATATCGTTGTAGCTGAAACTATAAGCTCGTTATAGTTGACGTAATAAGCTTGCTCTCATGACATGTTTTGACTACATCCATTGAAGCCAATGATCCATATGGCATAACTCTGGTGGAGGATGGCATAACTAGTGAGCACGAGTTTTATAGTGTACAATAGGATGATGATGACAATGTCCTAGCTAGAAATAATAGTAAGTGCAATGGAGGCAACTTCCTATAGTAGAGGACATACAATGTTCTATGAGGGGAGTGAAGTAACAAGCATAATGGGTGGGCTGAACTAGTAAGTATATATTAATATGATTGTAGTCAACGAGTCTGAGCTAAGAGTGCAGTTGCGAAGAGTTGAGAGCAGTAGAGAGTGAGAGAGTGAGCACGACACTTGATGTTCAGTACAATGACTAGTGTACCACATTTTAGGTTTTGAATATATATAAAGTACAAAGTGTAAGGGTGTGTTCACACCCGAACACAATGAAAGGCATGGTGACCCTTTATTCCCAACAATCTCCCACCTAAAGGCAGCGTGCCTAAAGGTAGAGGAAAGAATCAGCTAAGTCTATATATGTACAAAGCTAAAAGACACATATACTATCCAATCCCCATCATCTGTGGCAGTGAGCAAACCGCTCGGCTGGGAGACCTTTCATGAGAAGGTATAAAGGATTATCATCTGTATGTACCTTGACAAGCTCAATGCCTTTGTTGTCAAGTACATCCCTGATGAAGTGATACTTCACTTGAATGTGCTTTGTCTTTACATGAAAGACAAGATTCCATGCTAGCATGATAACACTCTAACTGTCACAATGGAGGATAGAAACCTCTATAATCCCAAGTTCTCTCACCAGACGTGACATCCATAAAGCCTCTTTACATGCCTCTGTGGTGTGGCAGCCACATATTTTGCCTCTACAGTAGACAATGCAACACACTTTTGTAGCCTAGATATCCAAGAGACTACTCCTCCAGTGAACATAAACATATAGCCGAAGTAGACTTCCTACAGTCAGGATGGCTAGCATAGTGTGAATGCATGAAACTAATAACATGTGACTTCTGCTTACCAAAGCAGATACACAAATCCTTTGTGCCCTTAAGGTATCTCATGATACCCTTCACTGCTTCCCAATGCTTTTTGCTAGGATATGCCATGTATCTGCTAACCACTCCCACCGCAAATGCAACGTTAGGATGTGTAGCAACCATAGCATACATCAAGCTACCAATATCTAAAGCATAGGGTATCTTGGCCATTTCAACCTTCCCATCATCTGATGTAGGGCTCTCATCTGCACTAAGTTTTACATATGGAGGCAATGGTACACTAATAGCTTTCCCCCCCTCCATATTGAAACATTGCAGAACTTTGGTAATATACTCCTGTTGTGACATATAAAGAAGACCCTTTGATCTGTCTCTGAGTATACGCATGCCAAAAATGCGATTTGTCTCACTGAGATCTTTCATATCAAAGCTATTGTGTAGACTCTAATTCAAGGAGTCCAAGGCATGAATATCATTGCCTGCAATTAGCATGTCATCCACATGCAATACTAAAGGAATAAAGCTGCCATCTGTTGCCTTTTTGGTATATAAGCGGTGATCAACTTGAGAATGATGAAATCCTTGAGATTGCATGAATGTATCAAATTTGTGATACTATTTGTGTGGTGCAAGCTTCAGTCCATATAGACTTTTGTTGAGTTTACATACCATGTGCTCTTTTCCCTTTGCAACAAAACCGTAAGGCTGCTACATATAGATTTCCTCATACAGATCAGCATGTAAGAAGGCAGTTTTTACATCCATTTGTATGAGTTCCATGTCCTCAGATGCAACCAAGCCCAAGTTGGTTTGCAAAGTAGTCATTTTGATTACAGGAGAAAAGATTTCATCAAAATCAATTCCGGGCAAAGAACCAGAAGTGACTTTCATTTTGTAAACCCATTTGTAGGGTAGCACTTTTTGTCCTTTTGGCAAATGTACCAAATCCCAGGTGCCATTCTTCATGAGAGATTCCATCTCTGATAGCATTGCTTTTTGCCATTTTTTACTATCTTGTGTGTCCATTGCTTCTTGGAAGCATGATGGTTCACCACAATCTATTAACATGCCATAATCAGCCATATAGTTTACTCCAGGAACAAATCTACTTGGTTGTTTTTTCACTCTGGTTGACTACGGGTGCAGTGGTCAATATTTGCTAATTGTTCAACCTATAAATCTACATTAAGAGCTTGTTGTTTTGCAGGTACAGCTTGCTGTATAACTGGTTCAGGTTGTTCTAGGTGCACATGTTCTTGTTGAATTTGTGGGACATCATGGGCAAGATCTTGCTGATCATTTACAACATCATTCCTTTCATTTTCAAGGACATTTTTAGTAGGTATTCGCTGATGTCTAACATGCATTCTTTGCTATCCTATTGGTACATCCTCCCGGAATACAACCGTTTTGACTTCCTTTGTTCTTTCGGACTATTTGTGCATGCGATCTTCCCAGAAGATAGCATCATTGTTTTGTACTACTTTTCTTTTCTTAGGATCCCATAATCTATACCCCATTTCACCTTCATCACCATATCCTAGGAAAATACATTTACAGGACTTTGGCTCAAGTTTGCTACGTTCTTCCTTACGTATGTGCCAAATGCCTCGTAGCCAAACACTTTCAAGTGTGCATATGCAGGTGGCTTGCTCGACCACTCTTCTTGGGGAACTCCCCCCCCCTCTCCACAATGACATGTTTGGTGACCAATTAATCAAGCGTATGACTGTCATAACAGCCTGTGCCCAAAAACCATGGGATAAAGCAACATGTGATAACATTGTATGGACCTTGTCTTGAATGGTCCGATTCATACGCTCTACAACACCATTTTGGGACAGATTATGAGGAGCAATAAGCTCCGTCTTAATCCCTTTGTTGTCACAAAAGTCTTAAAAGGCTTTGGACACATATTCCCCACCATTGTTAGAGCGAAGACATTTGAATGTCTTGCTAGTCTGATTTTCAGCAACAAGTGCCAATAAATTTTTAAATTTATCCAAGGCCTTGTCTTTGCGACGGATTGCATAAACCCAAACTTTGCATGTGGCATCATTAACAAAGGTAATAAAATACTTCTTCCCCCCTAAAGATAACCCTGGCATTTGACATCATCTAAATGTACTAGCTATAATGGTGAAGACTTTAGTGAAATAGATTTTTTGTGTGATATTTGAGCATGTTTACCATAGATGCAATGATCACATTGTTCAAAATCAGCATACCTCAAACACTGTAAATAACCCAAACGAGAGATCACTTTCATTCCAGATTGACTCATTTGTCCCAACTGGCTATGCCACAAAGACACACTTGGCTACTCAGTTATGGCGACAACATGGTCATGCACACTAGATACATGCAAAGGATACAGAGTATCACTTTTGGACCCCTTGGCAACAATGCGGGAGCCCTTACATATTTTCCATTTGCTATCCCCAAAGTTGGTGTGATAGCCTTCATCATTTAGTTGCCCTGTGGTGATCAAGCTCTTTTTGAGTTGAGGTACATGTCTCACATTATGCAAAACAAACATGGAGCCATGCTGAAATTCCAGTTTCACATTGCCAATACTTGGAATTTTACATGCATAGTTATCCCTCGAGTGGAAAACACCACGTACTACATCATTGTAGTCAGAGAATCACTCATGATGTGGTGTGACATGAAAGGACGCACCTGAATCAAGTATCCAAGTGTGAATGTCATCCTCAGAATCTACAATTAATACATGTGCATCCAAATATGAAGCTAGAAGTACATTAACCACCACTGTCATTATCATGAGTGACTACATTAACCTTTTCTATTTTCACATTGCTCTTTTTGGCATGCTGGTTGTCCTTATTTTCAGCCTTCTTGGCTTCATTGTTTTTGTTTTTAGCCTTCTGTTTCTTCAGCTGAAAGCAATCCCTTTTGTAGTTTCCCTTTTTGCCACAATGATGGCACTCCACATTCTTTCCACAAGACTTATTGTGTGCACGGTTTTCAAAACTGCTCTTATGCTGAAATCTACCTCTAGTGTGTAATGCATTTGAAGACTTGTTTGCTGAGTTGTTCTGTTGATTGAGTTCTTCCATCAACAAAGAACTCTCCACATTAGAGTATAACAACTGAGCATTTGAATTACTCAGAGTTGTCCTAAAAGTATCCCAACTTTGAAGTAGGGTGCATAGCAAGAAGGTAGCTTTGAACTCTTCATCAATATGAAAATCCAAAGCAATCAACTAACTGAAAATTGAGTTAAACTCATTCAAGTGTACAGACATGGTTGTACCCTCCTTCATGCGAAAGTCCATCAATTTTTTCAGTCAATAAACCTTGATGGCTGCACTTTTCTAAGCATACAATTCTTCAAGCCTTTTCCACATTGCATATGCTGAATTCAGCTTCTCAATGTTGAAGAGCAAGTTGTCTGACACTAAGAGCTCAATGGTAGAGCAAGCAAGTTCGTCCAAGTCATCCCATTGGTCTTGTTCCATGTCTGTTGGTTTGATTCCCTTTGTTTTGATGGGCATTACATGTTTTTTATGCACTAAGACACTATAGCATTGTTTTTGCTAGATGGCAAAATTATGGGCACCCTCAAGCTTTTTAATGTGCAAAAGATTACTGTTGTCACTGTTTTTGGCCATAATTTGCAGCCCCAATTTGACTAACCAGTCACCAAAGGCAAGTCCAAATATGACACAAGTGACCACAATGCACAAGAGTACTAATCAGCAATGAAAATCCCAAGATTGAAGAATTTTCAGAATTTAAAAAATGTCATTTGCTACACTCCTCAAGAAATTTCTGACACAATTAGAGACCAAGCCAGCAGTTACATGTGAGATCCCCAAAATTTCACAGCAATTTCTACTCCAACAGCATCCTCGAGCACAATTTTGACAATTTGGGTTAAAAGCCCCAAATTTTTAGAGGGTAATTTGTCCAGATTGCATCAATACACATATCCAAGTGCATATACCAAACATTTGTTGCACAAATTGATGAAATTTTGCAAAAGCCCCAAATTTCTCGGGTCCGGTGTGCACAAATTTTACTAAAATTGAAAAAATTTCACTGAAATGCAAAAAAGCCCCAAAATTTCATGGGCAATTGTGCACTACTTTTGCAATTTTTGAGTCAGATTATTCTAAACTTTGTTGAAATCCCCAAATCGGAGAAAAGCCCCAACTTTCTTGGGGAGAATTTAACTTTGTGCCTTGGCATGTGAATGCCCCATGGAGGAGAGAGAAAAAAAAAGATATTTCCTTTAAAAGAAAAAACACTGATTTACTGCCTATCACGTGACCCGTTTGTAGTAGCGACTAGTCGCAGCCTGTCCCGTGTGCCATGTGCCGTGGCTTGCAGCCCGTTTCATCCACTGTGCGTCGTTTCACATGTCTCCTACAGCCTACGACCTGCCGACTACTGCCTGTCAAGCCCGTTTGCAGCTCTTGCGACACCTGCCTGTCGAGCCTATTGTCTGTCCACCTGCCACCTTGGCGTCTCCTCCTCAACTTGCCCTAATTGTCACCTATCACCAAAGCGTGTCACCTCACACCAATTACCTCGCACCCGTCACTCACTTTGATACCAATTGTAGTCAAAGAGTCTATCGTGAGCTGAGCTGAGAGTGTAGATGCGAAGAGTTGAGACTAGTAGAGAGTGAGAGAGTGAGCACAACACTTGATGTTTAGTACAACGACTAGTGTACCACATTTTAGGTTTTGAATATATATAAAGTACAAAGTGTAAGAGTGCATTCATCCCCGAACACAATAAAAGGCACGATGACCCTTTATTCCCAACAATGATTGAGTTGATTATATGAAATAGTTAGCTTGATTGAAATCATATCAATTATGATATACAACCCACCTCCCCTCCCCATGTATGTGTGATTAATTAGGTGGAGTGTGTAGCTATAGGAACCTATATAGCAATGAGTATGGGATTGAGACAACCACCTTTAACATGGTGTTATTCGAGGGTGGCACCTTGGTTTCGCTCTCCTCATACTCTAACTCTAATTTTTTGTTGTTGTAGTTGTACCCTCTTCTCTAGTTGTGATGATCACCACATCGTATAAATTATTGATGTTGATTGTTGATCTAATCAACTTAAGATGTCAACATTATGGAGAGCATTCCATCACCCTCATGTCCTCACAAGTACCACATGCCATGTCGTTTTCTAAGCTAGTTTGGATATAATACTCCAACTTTTAAGAATGCAAGACTCATAGATATGATTCTGAAAAGAGCTTACAATAATTGTTTTTGTCCATTATTGAGTTGATGTCACCATATGTGATAATCTAATATAGTGTACACCAATGTGATTGAGTGAACACTCTCTTAGTCACACACACACACACACACCCTCTCTCTACCAACTCTTAGAATGGAGTCATAGAGAATAGGAATTGGACTATGATGAACATGGCACGCTCTATGCAGTTTGTAATAGAGCTTCTAAGTGCCATTAGGTTGAGGTTGTTAACATTTCGATGTACATCCTCAACCGATTCTTGACTATGGTGGTTCCTTAGAGGACTTCGTTCAATGCATTTTTTGGCACTCAACCTATCATTTCCCACTTTAGAGTCTTCGGGTGTCATGCCTACATGCACTCCTGATGATGAGAAAGGAAAGTTCACTCCTTGAGTTGATCTCATGATTTTTATAAGCTACTCTTTTAAGGGGAAGTCCTATCATTTGTTCAATCCTCATATAAACAAGTTGATTGTCTGAAGAGATGTTTTTTATGAGAGGGATATTTTACATAACATTGCATCGGCCTTTGAGCTGTCCCTCCTTCCACATTAGAGACAGTGACATTTGAGTCATAGAGAGAGAGAGAGAGAGAGAGAGAGAGAGAGAGAGAGAGAGAGAGAGAGAGAGAGAGAGAGAGAGAGAGAGAGAGAGAGAGAGAGAGAGAGAGAGAGAGAGAGAGAGAGAGAGAGAGAGAGAGAGAGAGAGAGAGAGAGAGAGAGAGAGAGGAGGAGGAGGAGGAGGAGGAGGAGGAGGAGGAGGAGATGGTGTCAGTGGTTGTAGTAAAGGGTGGAATAAGTGGACTATGTAGAACAAAAATAGGGGCTATCGAAAAAATCTCACTGCAAAAGCTCACTCCTGCCCCTCCCCACTATACAATTTGGACCAAACACAAATTCTCCGTGTTGGGAAAATGAGCCTTATGATTTTACATTGATTTGACACCCAAATCATGTTTCATATTGGCTAAAAATGTGTGCTTAGGTGGGGGGAATGAGTCATAATATTATTTTGAGCTAAACAAATATTTGAGCACCTAGCACTCACCTAATAATTTTTCAAAATTGAGATAAGACACAACACTTGAATGCCCATCAAGGGGTGCCTCTCCTCCAAATATAAGTTGAGAGAGTTGACAAGAACTGGGATGACATTTTTTCTTATACATAGATAACATTAGCTTGCAAGCCAAATGAATAGTGAAGCTTGATCGCAATGGTGCCCTCCTCCTCGATGACCCTATCAAGGAGGAGGAGGAGCAAGCAAGAGCTATGATGGTATTGTTTCTTATGGATGGATAGGATAACTTGTAAGATAAATGAACGATGAAGCAAAAGACTATTGGCAGTGACTTGGTTCTAAACCACTATGGACTATGCCCTCCCTCTGATCTATAATGGTTTGAAGGTAGGAACCCATGGTGGATTTGTTGAATTTCCATGACCTCATGGTTTGTGATTGGTTTTAAACAAGGTTGGGATCCATAAACCACTATGGAGTATGCCCTCACCTCTAGTCTATAATGGTTTGAAGGTAGGAATCCATGGTGGATTTGTTGAATTTCCATGACCTCATGGTTTGTGATTGGTTTCAAACAAGGTTGGGATCCATTCCATGGTAGGGAACAAGCCCTTTTTAGTAGTCGACCGAACTAGAGTTTTCTGTTCCGATCCATGGTAGGAGGGAACAAGCCCTTTTTAGTAGTCGACCGAACCAAGGTTTTCTATTTCGATATTTTAATGCGATGCTAGTCTTGGCAATTCATTTGGTGCACTTGTACTGGCATGTATGGGTTTTCTTTTTCGTATATTTAATGCAATGCCATTTCTGGCATTTCATTTGGTACACTCATAGTGGCGTGTATGGTGAGAGCCATATTTTATCCATGGGAATTGAACTTTGCTTCTCACACGACACATGCATTTGTGTGGCTGGGCACCAAACCAAGAGTTGGCTGCTGTTGCACTTGTCAATGTTCATGGTACTAGTAGCATGACATAGGCCTATTAGGCCTTTACATCTTGAACACTGCCATGGCCACGTTCGTGGTGGCAGCGTCTCCGCCTACGCGTATCGTGTCGCCTTGTCCATCGAATTTCTGCAACAAACTTCTGGCTGCCAGCCAAAGTACAAGATCAACAAGGAAGCTCGCAGTACGCGCAAAGGTACCACATTACCAGCGTCTCGTTTCTTCTTCTTCTTCTTCTTCCTTCGTCCCTTCTGTCATCATCATAATCTTCTCATTCTTCTATCACCAATATCATCATTGTCATTTTCCCTTTCCGTCTTTTCTTCTTCTGTCGTCGTCATCAGCGACGTTTTGCTTTACGATCGTAATCTTTTCCCTTCCTGTTCTTCTTATGTTCTGTGCAGATTCCGGACGCAGAATCCCCTAGGTCGAGTTATATGCCAGGTCCCCTGGATGGCGTACTCCTGGAGCTCTTTCGAAAGAAAATGGCTCGGGTCAGTTTTCTCTTCGCACGGATCTTTCATTAAAATGTACATGCTTCAACTTGTTTGTTTTTCTGTCCCCGTATTGTCTCCCTCAATCAACTTTTCAGGAAGTTGGATGGGATTCGCCCAAACCTGGATACGATGGCTTGATTGAAACTGCAAAGCGGTTGCTATCGAAGTACAAGGACAGAGCCGACACTGAAGCAGCAACTGTAAGGCTGTTTTCTTCCTTCTTCAACGAGCGCTGAATTTTAGGACTTAAACGCTAGTCAGAATGTTTAGAAGAAGAGCCATATGCTATCAGTTGAAGCACACGTCCTCTTATGGTATTCTTTCCCGTGTCCAGTCTCCAAATGTTTGGAATGAGGACTCATAATTGAATCGAATCAGTATTAAATTGATCTGCGAGAACCTGCAAACCCTGGGAAGATCAATGTAATGGCCTTCAACACCTCCTTATAGTGGATTGGGAGATATGAGAATTGAGATACGATTTTCATATAGGCAGAGCTAATTCATGCAACATCTAGAAACTACTTTAGTGGGACCTTAGGAAGGCAGCTGAGGCACGTCTGATGAGAGGATGAATACAAAATAATTTCAAAACCAAATATAATGTGGAACTGCTCTGGGGGTACTCTTATCCCAAGATCTCTCTCATGGGTCTATTAAACACACACACACACACACACACACACATGTATGTATATATGTATGTATGTGTGTATATAAATATATTAACATCTGCAAAAAGGCCAAAATGACCTATGAGACTGTGAGTTACAATGATTTGTATGACATTTTAATTGTCTGAAAAAAACAGTAAATGAAAATGTAATTAACAGTACAAGAAGACTAAAAGCTACAAGTAAGGAGAACTCTTTTTGACAAATAAAAGAGCTTTAGCCAATACAATCTCATGGGGATGTAAAGGGCCTGGCTCTAGCCTAGGCAAAATTCTCTTGTATCTACCTATGGAAATGTTGTCAACTCCTATGTCAGGGTTTGGGACATCTAGATCAGCCAAGTTGGATGGCTCGTTCAATCAATATCCCCTATGTACGTGTAGATGATTGAGGTTGTGGCTATGTTGAAACCTCTTGGGTCTCACTCATGAAGAAATTTGTAAGCTGCCTCTAGATGGGACCCCAGTGTCCTAGAGTTGTTGTACTCCTACTGAGCGAATCCTGAAGCTGTCATATCTCCAGGATGAAGAGACCAAGGCACTAGTGGTCAGTGAAATCCATGACAATAGATAGTGGCCCAAACCCATCTCTAAATAGATAGTGGAAATGGCCTGGGATCTCATAGTATGCTAGGCATTGGCAAATATAGTGCTCCTCTGTCTCTGGTTCTAGATCCATCTTGATAACCTTGCCAATCTTTGAGTGGCTCAAGGTAAGCAATGGTGCATCAAGGGAGTATTGGAACTTGGAAGGGGGGTAGCCTATCCATGCTAAAGCCATGTAACTCAAACCAAGGTGATATCTGTGCATACCAATACGAAGTGTCACTTTCCTTGGCAAGCTGTTGAGAAGGATTCAAGAGCGAGTTGTGCATATCTATGTCTAGGTAGATCCCATAGGATGAATACGTATAGGATTGATCAGGTGAGAGCCTCTACTACGATTGATGTGGCCGCTAGCGCAGCTCTGATGATCTCATGTAGAATCGAGGCCTTACAATTGAGCATCCTAGAAATCATGGATACACGTGGCTTCTCCATCAACCTCCATCCATTATATATGCAACCTGATCGACCGTGGTGATCAAGACCGGTTTGTGTCTATTGAACTAGCAGTGCATGTAGAATATGATCCATGGAAGAAATCTATCACTGCTCTTTGCTTGGGTCCCTTTGGGCAAGTTGGTCTCTTGTCTCTTAGGGGTGTTGTGCAGTGCCTCTAGAGCTCTAGGAGGAAAAGCCCTCGACATCTTTGGTTCTCATACTCCATAACACATCAGAGAGGTCCAAAGCCCTCACGGAAGAGGCAATGGTACCTTCCCCATATTTCATAGTACATTGTACGTTTGCATTTATAGTGCTCCTCTGTTTGGGGCTCTCGGTCCACAAAGTTGACATATCCTATTCTTTGCCGGGATATTTGTCCATCTACTTGTCTTTGTCCCTAGCCCATGGGAGGAGGTGGGTGTATATTTATTGTGGTTGAACAATAAATCCATCCTCAAAGAGAGGAAGTGGCTCCAACAAAAACTCTATCTTCAGTCCTAGGGGGGTCACACACACACACACACACACACACACACACACACAGCTTTAATATTAATGCAGTCTTTCATTTTCTAACACTGGTGGGGATTATCGCATGCATGAGTGACAAGAAATGCCTTCCCTTTTGTTTTCCTGAGGAAGAAAATGCCATCAGTTTTGATTTTGCACACGGGCATTCCTTTGCATGTGGCGAGGATTACTATTTTGGCTTCAACCATAGTACAGGCTGATTGTAACAGGAAGTTTCAACGTCAATATTGTCAGAGTGAAGCAAATGACTGAGAGATAGAGTGAACAAACAGAGAAAGAGACAGTGAAACATAGAAAATCTGCAGTAAAGAATGTTGTATAAGGATGCAGAATTATATACGGGTGCAGAAAGAATATTTGCGTATGTCTCCACCTTGAAGATCTTGGTCTCTGTCAGCCTAGAGGGCAGTCTCCATGGCCTGCAGCCTGAAATCTGTGAGAGAGCTGACAAAGGCTGCTGGAAATAAAGCCTATAAATAGGCTGAAAAGAATGCACCAAATAATGCAGGTCGGCTGCAATTAATGCAGCCGATTGGACAATAGCTGTCCAATTGCCCAATTGCCATGTGGCACACATTGTGCCTTGTCACCTGCTGCACAATTACTCCTGCTCCCCCTGCCAGTCCAGGAAATGTTCAACTCTAACACCCTCCTCTGATCGTGGACACGGCGGAAGACTAAGGAATTTGGAGTGTTGTGGAAGTAAAGCGTGGGGAAGCGCCTTGGTAAACAAGTCAGCAAGATTGTCCTTCGTCTTGCAGTATTCCACATGGATGGTCTCATCGATGTGGATGAAGTAAAGCCTAGGGAAGTGCCTTCGTAATCAAATCTGCAAGATTGTCTTCAGTCTTACAGTACTCCACATCAATGGTCGCATCCAGAAGCTTCTCCCTGATGAAGTGATACCGGATCTCTATGTGCTTCGTCTGGGCATGGAATACGGGATTCCATTCCAAGGTAATGCAACTCTCATTATTGCAGCGCAAAATAGTAGGACGAGTTGTTGGGAATAAAGGGCCATCGTGCCTTTTATATGTGCACGGGTGTGAACACACCCTTAGCACATTTGTACTTTCATATATATCTATCTAAAACCTAAAGAGACACACAAAAAAATTGTACCCAAGAACATCATGCATCTCTCTCTTTAACTCTCACTCTCTACTCTTGCTCACGTTTTGCTCTCTACATGACATTTTCATTGTAGGACATTGCATCGCCACTGCGCATCGCTCACTTCAAATTGGTATCAGAGCTGCGACTAAGGTGTTCGTGCTTCTTGGAGTCCGCTCAGGTCAGCTCGTCATTGTTCTTTCATTGGACAGACATGCGACAGTTTCAGGTTGCATGCAAGTCAAAATTGTCATTTCTTGGTCAGACGCGGTCATGTGTAGGTCACACACTTCAAGCGCAGGTCAAAACGTCGTTTTTTAGGTCACAAGTAGGTCACGCAAGCAGGTGATGGGTTGGCAGCTGTAAACGGGGCAGATTCATCACTTTTTTTTTGCAAAAATTTTTAATTTTTTCAAAGGTTCCTTGCAAGCAAGCCCTTTGCTCACTAACGGGCGTTCGTGCGTGTAAGCACAGTTCAGAAATTTGGGCAGATTTGTGCCAAAAATTTGGGGATTTGTCCAAATTTGATGCGAGCGAGACACAACAGTGATATTTGTCTCAGAAATTGCAGGAATTTGTGACATTTTGCCTCTGACATTTGGGGCTTTTCATGTACATGCAAGAATTGGGCTGAAATTTACCCAATTTCTCGACATTGATGCACATTGGACCCCGTGCAATTTGGGGTTTTTGCTGTTTGGGCGAAATTTGTGCGCCATTTGGTCATTTTATGTACATGCGGGTTTAATTCCATGCAATTTGGACATCTAGCACTCCAAAAAATTTGGGGGTTTTGCTGAAATTGCTCTATTTTGGCAAAATTGGTCTATTCTATGTACATCAGAGACAGTGCAGATGTATGATTGATGCTTTGAGCACAAAAAATTTGGGGCTTTTGACCATGCGTGTCAAATTTTGTGCCCGTGGGTGCATGTACAACAGAAATTGCAGCTAAAATTTGGGACTTCTCATGTAATGTGATATGTTTGTCCTTGGAACAGCTGTAATCAGTTGTGGAGTGCTGTAGCACAAGGTTTAGTGCTTCTGAAATTTTTTTGCAGATATGAAATTTCTGCTTTTACGTGGTTATTTATTGTTGGTTGGTACTTGTTTATACCTTGGTCACTTGTGTGACAGTTTGGGCCTGCATTTGCTGAATTTTTTGGTTACATTTGGGTTGAAAATCATGGCTGGCAGCAGTGACAAGAGTCATCTCATGCACATTAAGAAGCTTGAAGGAGCACATAACTTTGCAGTCTGGCAAAAACAGTGCTATAATATCCTGTTGCAAAAGAAGTAGGCAAGGCCAATTAAGACCAAAGGGGCAAAGCCCGTAGATATGGAATAGGAAGATTGGGATGAGTTAAATGAGCTTGCACGCTCAACCATTGAGCTATTGATTTCTGATGCCTTACTGTTTAACATTGAAGGTTTGGATTCTGCCTATGCTATTTGGACTCAACTGGAAGGACTGTATGCCCAAAAGAGTGCTGTAAGCAAAGTTTACTGGTTGAAAAAGCTTATGGATTTGCGTATGAAAGAGGGTACAACAATGTCTACTCACTTGAGTGAGTTTAACTCCATTTTCAGCCTGCTGGTTGCCTTGAAGTTCAAAATTGATGAAGAATTTAAGGCTACGTTCTTACTTTGCACTCTGCCACCAGAGAGTTGGGATACATTTAGGACTGCCATGAGCAATTCTAATGCGATGCTTTTGTATGCTGATGTAGAGAGTGCTCTACTCATGGAAGAAATGAATCGACAGAACAATGCATCTAGTAAGTCTTACAAGGCTTTGCATACTAGGGGCAGATCAAAGCAGAAAGGCAAATCTGATAGCAAGGGATGCAGTAAATCACGTGGTAAGAATGTTGAATGCCATCATTGTGGCAAGAAGGGTCACTTTAAATGTGACTGCTACAAATGGAAGAAAGAGAAAGAAAAGGGCAAGAAGACAGATGATAGCAAGGAAGAGAAGAAAGAGAGTCATCCTAAGAAGAGCAGTGTCAAAATTGAAGAGTTGAATGTAGTCACTCATGACAGTGACAGTGGGAATGACGTACTCTTTGTCTCTTCACACTTTAGTATACATGCTTTACTTGCAGATACAGATGATGACATGCACACTTGGATTCTAGATTCAAGTGCTTCCTTTTATGTCACCCGCATCGTGAGTGGTTTTTTGACTATATAGGGGGTTGACATAGTATTGTCCATCTTGGGGACAAGTATGCATGTGACATTGCAGGTATTGACAGCGTGTAGTTGCAATTTTAGCATGGTTCTGTCTTCACACTTTAGAATGTACGGCATGTACCTCTGCTCAAGAAGAGCTTGATTAGCACAGGGCAGCTAGATGACGATGGATTTTATACCACCTTTGGTGATGGGAAATGGAAGATCTGTAACGGATTTAGAGTGATTGTGAGAGACTGTAAAAGTAATACCTTGTATCCTCTCCATGTATCTAGTGTGTGTGACCATGTTGTTGCCGTGACCGAGCAGCCAAGTGTTTCTTTGTGGCATGGCCGGTTGGGACACATGAGTCAAACTGGAATGAAAGTGCTTTCTCGTTTGGGTTACTTGCCTTGTCTTCATTATACTAATTTTGAGCATTGTGATTATGGTATTTATGGTAAACGCCCCTTCTCCTCTAGAGTTAGTACATTCCGATGTATATTAGATGCCAGGGTTATCTTTAGGGAGAAATAAATACTTTGTCACTTTTGTCGATGATGCTACATGGAAGGTATGGGTTTACCCTATTTGTAGCAAGGGCGAAGTGCTTGATAAGTTTCAAAAATTCTTGACATTGGTTGAAAATCAGACTGATAAGACACTTAAGTGACTTCGCTATGACAATGGTAGGGTATATGTGTCCAAGGCCTTTCAGGAATTTTGTGACAGCAAAGGGATAAAGAGGGAGCTCACTGCCCCTCATAATCCACCCCAAAATGGAGTTGCAGAGTGTATGAATCGGACCATACAGGATAAAATCCGTACTATGCTGTCTCATGCTGCATTACTCCCTGGCTTTTGGGCAGAGGCTGTTATGATAGCTGTTCACTTGATTAATCGGACACCGAACATGTCATTGGGGGGGGATCCCTCAAGAAGTGTGGTCGGGCAAGCCACCTTCATATGCTCACTTGAAAGTGAATGGCTGCGAGGTTTTTGTACACATTCGTAAAGAAGAATGCAGCAAACTTGAGCCAAAGTCCTGTAAATGCATTTTGCTAGGATATGGTGATGAGGGTGAAATGGGATGTAGATTATGGGATCTCGAGAAAAGGAAAATAGTACGCAGCAATGATGTTATCTTCCGAGAAGATCGCATGCATAAACAGCCCGAAAAGACTGAGGAGGTCCGTAGGGTTGTATTCCGGGAAGAAATACCTTTTGGACAGCAAAATGTGCCCACTGTTCAGCAGCAAATACTTGCTGTAAATGAACCTACAAATGCAGAAAATAATGCTGGAAATGATCAGCCAGCCATTGCCCATAATGATGAGCCACTGGATGTGCAGGAATAGCCATGACAGCAAGCTGTTAATGCTGATTTGTAGGCTGAAATGCTAGGACAGCAAGCTGAAAATTGAAATTTGCAGACTCAACAGCCAGCAAACAATGATCATTAAGTTAGGAGATCGTCTAGGGCTACTAGACAACCTGATAGATTCGTTCCTGATGCAAACAATGTGGCTGATTATGTCATGTTGACAGACTGTGGTGAACCGTCTTGCTTCAAGGAAGCAATGGATAGACAGGACAGCAAGCAGTAGTATAAAGCCATGTTGTCAGAGATGGAATCTCTTGAGAAAAATATAGCACTTGGGACTTGGTGCAGTTGCCTAAAGGGGAGAAAACCCTTCCATGCAAATGGGTTTACAAGATGAAGGTCACTTTTGGTTCCTTGCCAAAGTACAAAGCAAGATTGGTTGTGAAGGGGTACAAGCAAGAACATGGAGTTGACTCTGATGAGATCTTCTCTCCTGTAGTCAAGATGACTAAATTAAGAACCATTTTGGGCTTGGTTTCAGCTGAAGATATGGAGCTCATACAGATGGATGTAAAGAGTGCATTCTTACATGGTGATCTGTATGAAGACATATAAGCAGCTGCCTGAAGGGTTTGGGGCAAAAGGGAAAGAGAAGATGGTATGTAAACTCAAAAGAAGTTTGTATGGGCTGAAACAAGTACCAAGAGAATGGCATCATAAGTTTGATACATTTATGTAGTCTCAAGGTTTTCATAGAAGTCAAGTGGATCATTGCTTGTACATCAAGAAGGCAACAGATGGCAGCTTGATTATCTTGGTTCTGTATGTTGATGACATGCTGATTGTTGGCAGGGATACTCATGCCTTGGACTCACTGAAGCAAAGTCTTCATGGCAGCTTTGACATGAAGGATCTTGGTGATGCAAATCACATTCTTAGCATGTGAATACTCAGAGATAGATCAAAAGGATTACTCTATCTATCTCAGCAAGAGTATATCTCCAAAGTTTTGCAACGTTTCAATATGGAGGGGGGGAAAACAATTGGGGTTCCATTGCCTCCATATGTGAAACTTAGTGTAGAGGATAGCTCTACATGTGATGATGAGAAGGCTGAAATGGCCAAGATACCATATGCTTCACTTGTTGGTAGTTTGATGTATGCTATGGTTACTACACGTTTTGACATTTCCTTTGCAGTGCGAGTGGTTAGCAGATACATGACAAACCTTGGTAAAAAGCATTGGGAAGCAGTGAAAGATATTATGAGATACCTCAAAGACACAAAGGATTTGTGCATTTGCTTTGGAAAGCAAAAGGCATCTGTCGTTGGCTTTACGGATGCAGACTATGCTGGTCATGCGGACTGCAAAAAGTCAACTTCTGGGTATGTGTCTATCTTCATTGGAGGAGCAATCTCTTGGATCTCCAGGCTACAAACATGTGTTTCATTGTCTACTACAGAGGCAGAGTATGTGGCTGCCCACTGAGGCATGCAAGGAGGCTTTATGGCTTTCACGCCTGGTGGGAGAGCTTGGCATTACAGAGTTACCTGTTCTCCATTGTGATAGTCAGAGTGCTAGCGTGCCAGCACAAAATCCTATCTTTCATGCAAAGATGAAGTACATACAGGTGAAGTATCCCTTCATTAGAGATGTACTTGACAGCAAGAGCATTGAGCTTGTCAAAGTGCATACAGATAATAATCTTGTAGATCTTCTCACGAAGGGTCTTCTAGCAGAGCAATTTGCTCATTGCTGCGAGATGATGGGAGTTGGATAGGTATATGTATTTCAGCTTTGTATATACCTAGACTTATTCTTTTCTCCTTTTAAAGCACATTGCCTTTAGGTGGGAGATTGTTGGGAATAAAGGGCCATCATGCCTTTTATATGTGCACGGGTGTGAATACACCCTTACCACATTTGTACTTTCATATATATCTATCTGAAACCTAAAGAGACACAAAAAAAAAATTGTACCCAAGAACATTGTGCATCTCTCTTTCTGACTCTCACTCTCTACTCCTGCTCACGTTTTGCTCTCTACTTGACATTCTCATCGTAGGACATTGTATCGCCATTGCGCATCGCTCACTTTACGAGTCTGGGGGCAGCCAAGCTCCTTCAACAACTGTCGAAGCCACACAGTCTCACATGTGGTAGAAGATGCAGCCCGCTACTCTGCCTCAGTGGAGGATAGGGCTACTGTGGGCTGCTTCTTGCTACTTCAAGAGATAGCACTAGCACCCAAGGTAAAACAATAACCTGTAGTAGACTGCCTTTGATCCACATCACCAGCCCAATCGGAATCACTCCAACCTGCAACAACAAGATCGGAAGCACCTGTACCTATTGGATAGAAAATCGTGAGGTCGGAGATCCCCCTCAGAAACCAAAGTATCCTCTGAGCAGCTTGCCAATGCACATGCGGAGGGGCTGACAATAGTGGGTAGCATTCGCCAAAGGAGAATCTGCGTGTGAAGTGGCCTTCTAGTTCTGATTTATAGGAGTAGAAATCGACCGACAATCCTCTATCTCAAAAATCACCAAGAGCTCTTGTACATATCTCTACTGAGAGATGAAAATCCCCCTGTGAGTTTGATAAATCTCGAGGCCCAAAAAGAAATAGAGAAGTCATAAATCCGTCATCTTGAACTTCTGATGTAAGGCTGCCTTTGTCTCTTCGACGGTTTAGGCATGGTCAGCTGTAACAATCAAGTCATCAACATACAAAACAAACAACACATGACCACCCTCGTAAGCGTGTACATAAAGCTGCGGATTGGCCCTAGAGTGCTGATAGCCCAACTTTGCCTGGAGAAATGAGTTAATCTTCTTGTTCCAAGCACAGGAGCTTGCTTCAGTTCATACAAGGCCTTCTTCAACCTATAAATCTTCCCATATGAGGAACCAAAGCCAGGAGGCTGCCCTACATAGATCTCCTTCAAATCATTGTTCAAGAAGGCCGACTTCACATGTAGCTGAAAAATAGGTAATCTCTTATGACCAGCCAAGGCAAGAACAACATGGATAGTCGCTATATGAGCAGTAGGGGCAAAAATATCATGGAAATCAACACTTGGGCACTGAGCAAAACTATTAGCAACAAGGTGAGCCTTGTGCTTGTTCAAAGAGCCATCATTATGGTACTTGGTCTTGAAGACCCATTTGATACCAATCATCTTCTTATGAGAGGGACGAGGCACAAGGTACCAAGTGCCATTCCTCTCAATAGCCTCCAACTCTGCTTCCATTGCTTTCCGCCAATGATCAAACTGTAAAGCCTCCTTCACGGAGATAGGCTCTTTCTCCTGCATAACACGGGACATCAAACAATAGTTAGAGCAAAGAAGCTCCATAGAATGTGCTTGATGCCTCCATGACCTCCGTGGTCCAACATCTATTGCCACTCCTTAGGGACCCCTCGATCCCTAAATCTCAGAGGGTGTCACGGGCCCAATGAGGAGGAGGCTGGATCTCGCCTCGTTGGCACTCTCCATCTGCTGAAGTTTCTGAAAGGTCCATCGACAACAGAGGGTCAATCGTATTGGCAAACTCCTAGTGAATACCATGGTCTGCAAAAAACCAAGCAAACTCATTAGAAACAAATTCTCTGCCGCTATCCGATCCTAAGGTCTTTAGCTTCCGCCTCGATCGGTTCTCCACAAAGAGCAACCAATCCTTAAAGTTGAAGAAAGCCTTCGACTTTAGCTTCAAGAAATAGGCCCATGTCATCCTGTTGTAATCATCCACAATGAGCATGGAATACAAGCTCCCTCGAAGGGATTCTGTTGTGAAGGATGTTCGTGGGCTGAGAGTCAAGGTGCAGAGAGTTGAGGGCAGTAGAGTGAGAGAGTGAGCACGACACTTGATGTTTGGTACAAAGACTTATGTACCACATTTTAGGTTTTGAATATATGTAAGGTACAAAAAATGAAAGGGTGCGTTGACACTCGAACATGGTAAAAGGCATACGAGCCTTTATTTCCAACAACCTCCCACCTAAAGGCAACATGCCTGAAGGTAGAGGAAAGAATAAACTCGGTCTATGTATGTACGAAGGTGAAAGACACATATACTATCCAATCCCCATCATCTGGCAACAATGAGCAAACCGCTCAGCTGGAAGACCCTTTGTAAGAAGGTTTGTAGGATTATCATCTGTATGGACCTTGACAAGCTCAATACCTTTGCTGTCAAGTACATCCCTGATAAAGTGATACTTTACTTGTATGTGCTTTGTCTTTGTGTGAAAGACAGGATTCCGTGCTAGCATGATAGCACTCTGACTATCACAGTGGAGGATAGGAACCTTTGTAATCCCAAGCTCTATCACCAGACGTGAAAGCCATAAAGCTTCTTTGCATGCCTCTGTGGTAGCCACATATTCTGCCTTTGTAGTAGACAATGCAACACACTTTTGTAGCCTAGATATCCAAGAGATTGCTCCTCTTGTGAACATAAACACATAGCTTGAAGTAGACTTCAAGCAGTTAGGATGGCTAGCATAGTGTGAATGCGTGAAACTAATAACAGATGAATTTTGCTTACCAAAGCAAATACCCAAATCCTTTGTGCCCTTAAGGTATCTCATGATACCCTTCACTGCTTCCCAATGCTTTTTTGCCAGGATATGCCATGTATTGCTAACCACTCCCATCGCAAATGCAATGTCAGGATGTGTAGCAACCATAGCATACATCAAGCTACCAACAGCTGAAGCATAGGTATCTTGGCCATTTCTGTGAGAGTGCGCTGCGGAAGAAGGAATACGAACACGGAGGGAGAGAGAGAGAGAAAGCAAAAAATAAGGAAGAGAAATCTGCACTGACTGAAATGAATGCTGAATACAAACGGGGAGGCGGAAGGAGACTGATCAGTCCCTGCACGCAGCCCACAGCGTCAGTGAGGGCACCAGATCAGGCTGGTGATGATGGCAGCACCACCACGGGGGAGAAGGAGTGTCGGAATCTGCAAGAAGACAAGTGATCAAGTGGGGAGGGGGGCTGCCTATAAATAGGCAAAAGAACAAACCCTATAAATGCCCTAAAATGGGCGCCCCACATCAGTGACCAAAAAAGTGGCCGGGCAGCCAGTGGCTGCCCACTAAAAGAGGCCAAAAAGAAATGCACATCCTAAGAGAGCCAGTCGAGAGTGACTAGCCTCCCCCATCATAACACATGACAGACATGTCAGAGCTCCTAATGTCCTCGTCTGACTCAGGCTGAGGCTCACAGGCAGGAGATGACAAGGCATGACAAACATGACTGCTAACAATTTCAGCCTTTCCATCATTTGATGTAGGGTTGTCATCTGCACTAAGTTTCACATATGGAGACAATGGTACATTGATAGCTTTCCCCCCCTCCATATTGAAACGTTGCAGAACTTTTGTTAATATACTCCTACTGTGACAGATAAAGAAGACCCTTTGATCTGTCTTTGAGTATATGTATGCCAAGAATGTGATTTGCCTCACCAAGATCTTTTATATCAAAGCTATTGTGTAGACTCTGATTCAAGGAGTCCAAGGCATGAACATCCTTGCCTGCAATCAGCATGTCATCCACATATAAAACCAAGAGAATAAGGCTGCCATTTGCTGCCTTCTTGGTGTCTAAGCAGTGATCTACTTGAGAACGATGAAATCCCTGAGATTGCATAAATGTATCAAATTTTGTTACCATTCTCGTGGTGCCTACTTCAGCCCATGCAGACTTTTGTTGAGTTTACATACTATATGTTCTTTTCCCTTTGCAAAAAAAACGCCAGGCTGCTGCATATAGATTTCCTCATGCAAATCACCATGTAAGAAGGCGGTTTTTACATCCATTTGTATGAGTTTCATGTCCTCAAATGCAACCAAGCCCAAGATGGTTCGCAAAGTAGTCATTTTGACTACAGGAGAAAAGATTTCATCAAAATCAATTCCATGTTCTTGCTTGTACCCTTTAGCAACCAAGCGTGCCTTGTACTTGGGTAAAGAACTAGAGGTGACTTTCATTTTGTAAACCCATTTGCAAGGTAGCACTTTTTGTCCTTTTGGAAAATGTACCAAATCCCAAGTTCCTTCTTCATGAGAGATTCCATCTGTGATAGCATTGCTTTTTGCCATTTCTTACTATCCAGTCTGTCCATTGCTTCTTGGAAGCATGACTGTTCACCACAATCTTTTAACATGACATAATCAGCCACATAGTTTACTCTTGGAACTAATCTATTTTGGCTGTTTTTGCACTCTATTTGACCTACGGACTCAGTGGTCAATATTTGCTGGCTGTTCAGCTTGCAAATTTGCATTAACAGCTTGATGTATAATTGGTTCACGTTGTTCTAGGTGCACATATTCTTATTGAATTTGTGGGACATTATCGGCAAGATCTTGCTGATCATTTACAGTATCATTCCCTGCATTTTCAGGGACATTGTTAGCAGGTATTTGCTGCTGTCTAATGGGCGTTCTTTGTTGTTCTATTGATACATCCTCCCTGAATACAACCCTTCGGACCTCCTCTGTTCTTTCGGGCTGTTTGTGCATGCGAGCTTCCCGGAAGATGACATCATTGCTGCGTACTACTTTTCTTTTCTCCGGATCCCATAATCTATATCCCATTTCACCTTCATCACCATATCCTAGGAAAATACATTTACAGGACTTTGGCTCAGGTTTGCTGCGTTCTTTCTTGTGTATTTGCACAAATGCCTTGCAGCCAAACACTTTTAAGTGTGTATACGAAGGTGGCTTGCCTGATCACACTTCTTGGGGAACTTCCCTCCATAGGACCAGTTTGGTGACTGATTAATCAAGTGTACGGTTGTCATAATAGCCTCTGCCCAAAAACCATGAGGTAAAGCAATATGTGACAGCATTGTACGGACCTTTGTCTCGAATGGTCCTATTCATATGCTCTGCAATACCATTTTGGGGCGGATTATGAGTAGTAGTAAGCTCCCTTTTAATCCCTTTGCTGTCAGAAAGTCTTGAAAGGCTTTGGACAGATATCCCCCACCATTGTCAGAGCGAAGGCATTTTAACGTCTTGCTGGCTTGATTTTCAGCAAGTGCTATGAATTTGTTAAATTTATTCAAGGCCTCGTCTGTGCGATGGATTGGATAAACCCAAACTTTGCGTGTGGCATCATCAACAAAGGTAATGAAATACTTCTTCCCCCCTAGAGATAATCGTGGCATTTGACATACATCTAAATGTACTAACTCTTAAGGGTGAAGACTTTAGAGAGAGATTTTTTGTGTGACATTTGAGTATGTTTACCATAAATACAATGATCACACTGTTCAAAATCAACATACCTCAAGGACGGTAAATAACCCAGATGAGAGAGCACTTTCATTCTAGATTGACTCATGTGCCCCAATCGGCTATCCCACAAAGAAACACTTGACTGCTCAGTTATGGCGACAACATGGTCATGCACACTAGATACGTGCAAAGGATACACAGTATCACTTTTGGACCCCTTGGCAACAATGCGGGAGCCCCTACATATTTTCCATTTGCTATCCCCGAAGGTGGTGTGATAGCCTTTATCATCTAGTTGCCCTGTGCTTATCAAACTCTTCTTGAGCTGAGGTACATGTCTCATATTATGCAAAACAAACACGGAGCCATGCTGAAATTCTAGTTTCACACTTCCAATGCTTGCAATTTTACATGCACCATTGTAGTCAGAGAACCACGCATGATGGGGTGTCACATGAAAAGACGCACCTGAATCAAGTATCTAAGTGTGAATATCATCCTCTGCAATCAATGCATTTGCATCCAAAGAAGAAGCTAAAAGTACATCACCATCACTGTCATTATCATGAGTGACTACATTAACCTCTTCTATTTTCACATTGCTCTTTTTGACAGGCTGCCTGTCCTTGTTTTCAGCCTTGTTGGCTTCATTGTTTTTGTTTTTGCCCTTCTCTTTCTTCGGTTGAAAGCAATCCCTTTTGTAGTGCCCCTTTTTGTCACAATGATGGCACTCCACATTCTTTCCACGAGATTTGCTGCGTGCTCTGTTTTCAGAACTGCTCTTATGTTGAAATCTGCCTCTAGTGTGTAATGCATTTGAAGACATGTTTGTTGAGTTATTCTGCCTATGTAGTTCTTCCATTAGCAAATAACTCTCCACATCAAAGTATAACAACTGAGCATTCGAATTACTCAAAGGTGTCCTGAAAGTATCCCAACTTTCAGGTAGAGTGGATAGCAAGAAGGTAGCTTTGAATTCTTCATCAATATGAAAATCCAAAGCAATCAGCTGATCGAAAATTGAGTAGAACTCATTCAAATGTACAGACATTGCTATACCCTCTTTCATGCGAAAGTCCATCAAAAATTTCAGCCAATAAACCTTGCTGGTTGCACTTTTCTAAGCAAACAATTCTCCAAGCCTTTGCCACGTTGCATATGTTGAATTCAGTTTCTCAATGTTGAAGAGCAAGTTGTCTGAAACTGAGAGCTCAATGGTAGAGCGAGCAAGCTCGTCCAAGTCATCCCACTCGTCTTGTTTCATGTCTGCTGCTGGTTTGATCCCCTTTGTTTTGATGGGCTTTACATGTTTCTTCTGCACCAAGACATTATAGCATTGTTTCTGCCAGATTGCAAAATTATGGGCACCCTCAAGCTTCTTAATGGGAAGAAGATTACTGCTGTCACTGTTTCCAGCCATGATTTGCAGTCCCAAATTGACTAACCAGTCACCAAAGACAAGCCCGAATATGACACAAGTGACCACAGTGCACAAGAGTACCAACCAGCATTGAAAATCCCAAGATTGCAGAAATTTCAGATCTGCAAATGAAGTTTCAGAATAAAAAAATGTTGTTTGCTGCATTTCTTAAGAAATTTCTGACACACTTAGAGACCAAGCTAATAGTTACATGTGAAATCCCCAAAATTTCACCGCAATTTCTGTCTAAAGGCATTCTTGAGCACAAATTTGACAATTTGGGTCAAAAGGCCCAAATTTTAAGAGGATAATCTGTTCAAATTGCATCAATTCAAGTACCCAAGTACATATACCAGGCAATTCTAGCACAAATTGATGAAATTCTGCAAAAGTCCCAAATTTCCCGAGTCCGGTGTGCACAAATTGCACTGAAGTTGAAGAAATTTCATTGAAATGTGAAAAAGCCCCAAAATTTCATGGGTAATTGTGAATTGATTTCGCAATTTCTGAGTCAGATTGTCCACTTTTGCATTAAAGTCCCCAAATCTGAGAAAAGGCCCAATTTTCCAGGAGCATATGTGCATAGATTTGTATTCTGTGCTTGTTCGAAGGGAGAGGAAATTGAAAAAAAGGAAAATTTCAGAAAAAAAACGTTGACTCTGGAGCGGATTCTATTCGTGATCTATTCGTGATTTGCTGGTCATAGATTTCACGCCCGTCCCATTTGGTTGCAGCCCCGTCCCGTTCGCCTTGTGCCTACAACCCCGTCCCGTTTGGTCGCAGCTCATCCTGTCCGCCGTGTGCCTACAACCCGTTTCGTTTGGTCTCGCAACTTGTCGTGTTGCCTGTCTTTGCTTGGTTCTGCCTACACGCGAGTGTGGTCACGTTTGCATAGGTTGTGTACAGGCCGTGTTGAGGCTAGTCACGCCAACCTATCGCTCGTCGACTACCTCTCCTGCGCTTGCCGAACACTAATGACTGGTGCTTGAAGCTCTTGCTCACTTGTCACGCGGCCTGACGACTGTCACTGGCTTCGGGAAGCGTGCATAGCATATGTGCTCTGATACGAGTTGTTGTGAAGGCTGTTCGTGAGCTGAGAGTGAAGGCGTAGAGAGTTGAGGGCAATAGGGTGAGAGAGTGAGCACGACACTTGATGTTTGGTACAAAGACTCATGTACCACATTTTAGGTTTTGAATATACATAAAGTACAAAAAATGAAAGGGTGCGTTCACACCCAAACACGGTAAAAGGCATGGTGAGCCTTTATTCCCAACAGATTCCGTCCTCATCGGTCCACAAAGATCAGTAGAAACAAGCTCCAAGGGTGGTGAAGACTGCCTCGAAGCCTTGCTGGGAACAACATCACGAGTTTGCTTCCCATGGATGTAGGATACACAAGGCTGCTGGCTCACCACAATATCCGGCAAACCTCGAACGAATTGGTCCTTAGATGCCTTCTGAAGGTAATCATAATTGAGATGGCCAAACTGAGCATGCTAAATCTTGGACGAAGTTTGAGAGGTAAGAAGAAGAGAAGTCAAGGTACAAGAAGACCGCAACTTGTAGACTCCATTCTCCTCATAACTTGAAGAAAGAACCTATCTTGATCCTCGATCAAGAATCCGAAAAGAATCCACATCAAATTCAACCAAAAGGTCGAGGGCACAAATCTTGTGCACCGAGAGAAGATGATACCCCAAAGCTGGCACATAAAGTACCTCGGATGCATGGGCACCACCACGCCCATATGGAATACGATGCATGTTGCCCCATCCCTGAATAGGAATAGACAAATTATCACCAATGAGAACTAACCATGAGAGGGCTGCAAATGAGTAACACTTGTAGGAGTCATGTGCAGTCAACGCAGCATTAGAAGTCGTCAGGGTCGAATCCTCAACCACCCCCAAATGGAGAAAAGCAGCTGATGAGGGAGCAGCCATTGCTCTAGAATCCTTTGAAGATTTCTCCTCCTCCTTCTTCTTCTTCTTCTTCTCCTTGTTAGGGTAATCCTTCTTCCAATGACCTGTTTTGCCACAAATGTGACAAGCAGACTCGTCTTTGTCTTTCTTAGATTTGTCCTCCTTCTTCTTTTGGTCCTTCCCCTTCTTTTGAGAGGATTGACCAATCAAAGCCTCAGATTTCGAAGCATTGGTTCCTTTCAGCTGCTCCTCTTGGTCCAAGACCATAGGAACCAACTCTTCCCACTGAAGAGTCTCAGACTGCCCTGAAGCAATCAAGGTGGAATAAAAACCATTGAAGCAAGGCAGTAGGTGTGAAAGGAGAGTTATCGCCATGTCTTCAGAAGTGATCACCTTCCATGCGTTCTGAACTTGCATGTGAAGCTGCCTTAGCTTGTTGATATGCTCTCGCATGGATGATGACTTGGTGACACTCATGGTCTGCATTTGCACTTCCAAAGAGACTCACTTCATGATGGTCATCCGATTATACATCTGATCCAACTCCAGCCATATCTCCCTAGCCACTGTTAAATGCTCTATAAGAGATATAACAACTGTAGTACATGAGAGATAAAAACGAGCGAATGTGAGCATTGAGTTTATCCTAACGTGCTTGAGCCTTTGCCAACTCCACCTTCTCAGGAAGAGAGTTGGGAATCTTCATGTGAAGAAGGATGATTGATAGCCCCCGTAACAAGCTCCGCCAAATCATAGGACTCCAATATGGCAAGCATCATGATCTGCTAGATGCGGTAGTTCTCACCATCGAGCTTTTGATCTGAAGGAAGAGTTGGTAGAATGGGCACCTTCCGGTCCATATTTGCCTGAAACTCTATCTTGGCCTCGGAAGACATCTTCACTTGCAATGCCTACACAAAACACAAAGAGCAGCCCCCTTTGATTATGAAAATATAGCCTGCTAGGGCTATGGGTTGCTTGTCCTGCTCTTTCTTCACCCGCGCTGGAGGCAATGAAACGGTAAAATCTGCACTTGAAGGCCCAAAATGTAGCCTTCTTCCTTCTCTGACAGCAAAAAAAACAGCCGCAGCTTCAACAAATCTTCTCTTTTCTCACATGCCCATGCTTGCTTCAGCCTTGTTTTGATCCGCAGCCCACCCGCTGGCACTTGAACGCTGAAAATCTCGGTCTCCTCCTTGAAGATCTCGGTCTCCATCAGCCCCGAGGGCAATCTCCATGGTTTGCAGCCTGAAATCTGTGAGAGACAACTGACAGGCTGCTGGAAATAAAGCCTATAAATAGGCTGAAAACAATGCACCAGATAATGCAGGTCGGCTGGACAGCAGCTGTCCGACTGGACAGTCTGACTGCCCAACTGCCACATGGCACACATCCTGCCCTTGTCGCCTGCTGCACAACTGCTCGGGCTCCCCCTGCCAGTCCAGGAAATGTCCAGCTCTAACAAGTATCACATATTTTGGAATAATAGAGGGCATGATAGCCTCTTCTTGAGGTTTAACAATGTTCACTTATATGGGACCTACATGTTCACTAGATGGCCTTACGTATGCTGGATTCTTTTATACTACACTATTAAAATGTAGGGGGAAAGAAAAAGAGATTTTTATATTGATGTCCTTGGAAAGTTTAAGAAACTATAAAGCTGTAAAAGGTTTGCAAAAGACCCAAAGGGTCTCTTGGGACTAATACATGTTTATACATGAGATCTTTTGCAATACCACATCAAATTTCCATCTTATATTCCTGCTTAACCTTTACAGGTGCGCATATTGAAGTCTTTGTTTCCACCAGCCCTCTTACCGTTATTCAAATCTCTTGTGGCATCTCTCTTTGGTGGGAAGCCAGCTGCCATTCTTACCGGTGCGGCTTCATATTTTCCCATTTGTAAATTTGGTACTTCATTGGAAAGTTCTAGAAGTGCATTGTATGATCCTTTGCAACTGGAAAGCAGCTAGAGTGACACAAGCAACCTGCCAGTGGCTCATGGGAAGGTGCTCAGTCAACACCATTGATCTGCCAGATGGATCATCTTTGGAAAGTGGGGTAAGCACTGCATCCTTTAAAACAGGAATCAATAAAGCATTTTTCAAGCTATGTAATCATTTGGATTTCATAACTCAAATTAAGCCCTAATTCCTTTTTATACTTACGGCTACAGCTTTATAGCTGTAAAGTGAAGCCTTTGCAGGCTTAATCAAGATGCAGTAATTAGTTGGAAACTCTGAGCAGGTTTTTGTGGAACGATGCAAGTACCTAGAGGAAAGCAAATGTGTTGGGATTTGCATTCACACATGCAAACTACCCACTCAGGTAGCTTCTTTAAATCAAACTTTAGAGCTGCATGATTGGTTCTGGTACATCTCTTAGTAGTAGTCCAGCCTAAAATTCGGTCACCTTTTGAAAGCACAGCATAAATATTAGTTTTCTTTTATTTCTTTTCTTGCCTTCACAGTTTATAGGGGAAAGTCACAGCATTTGTCAATATCCAGGAATTCACAGAAGAGTTGGTCAGGAGTGTTACTGTATGGCTATAATATTTGTGTATGATATGCCATGTTTTTGGTGCTCTTCCTGTCACAGTAAACAAGCTTTAAACTTTTGACTTCAGTTGAAATTTATCAGATGGGTTTATCCTAGTTTGGAGTCCTAATTTTATGTTTTGTCTTTTCAGCAGTTCTGAATATAAGACTTTATTGAAGCTAAGAGATGGATTGTCCGTATGTGAAGTCACTCACTTATAATAGTGTGAGGATGCTCTTTTCCATAATGGAAGTGTCAAACCCATAATGTACTATGGCCATGCAATAAGCAATTTGACTTGATCTTGGCAATGCTCTGAGTTCAACCATGTTATTTACTCACAGTGCCTAGGGGTGCTATTGTATTCTGTGACTGGATATTTCAAAACATGGCCATACCACTAGCTGCAACATGGATAAGTACACAGACTACACATTAATTATATGAAAGTTAAAGTATGTGGTAGTTCAAACACCTTCATTTGTGCCCAGTATCACGAGGCTGTTTGTTGTAGCCTGGAGTCTTGTAGGTTGCATGATCTCTATTATGGAGTCAAACTCACTTTTGACTTTCAAGGAGTGTTTAGGGAAACTAAATTTCTAATGCACTGAATGGAACCATCATGAAATGTAGAGTTGAGGGTAAATGTAGCAGTGTGCTGCTTTTACAGAGCTCACCAAGGGGGCTTACAACACACTGATTCATAAGGTTTGCTTCATAAGGGTAGGCAACTTATCTGAGGGGAAGGTTTGTGTTATGAGCTCGAGGCAGTAGGCTAGGCAAGCCCTTTGCATTGTTAGGGTTTACTAAGATCCTTCAAGTGCAGTTTTTTCCTAATATGTTGAGGATCAGTGTGCAGCTCCATATCGTGGGCACATGTGCTAGTGGTAGACACCTATTTTTTTCACGTGGCATTTTCTAATATGTTGAGGATCAGTGTCCAGCTCCATATCGTGGGCACATGTGCTAGCATTGGACACCTAATTTTTTGCCATGTGGCATTGTCTAAGAAAGCTGTAGTGGGAAGCAGAGTCAATGGACTGAGAGAGCAAGATGGTGAGAGCAAGAGAGCAAGCACACAAGAAGTTTTTGTGGGTATTTGGATCCCCTTATTCTTCCTTATTTTCACTTAATATATGACTATACAGTGTGTACTAGTACATGGGATGCCCATCTGGCCTTTGGTCCCAATAACTTCCCACTTAAAAGGCCAATGCATTTGAGGGAGAATAAATAGTGAAGATACTATCCAATGCCCGTCAACACTTTGCAATATGCAAAGTGCTAAAGATAAACTCTTTGTGAGAAGATTTGCAAGGTTGTCATCCATATGAATCTTGAGAAGCTTAATTTGCTTCTCCTTAGCCCTAAACCTACTAGCCACTCCCTTTGTATAAGCAATGTCTAGATGCGTAGCTACCACAGCATACATCAAGCTACCAACATGGATATAGAAGCTACCTTGGCCATTTCAGCCTTGTGCTCATTAGACTGAGCGTTGTCTTCTTGGTTGAGTTTCAAATATGGAGACAACAAGACATTGATAGCCTTTCCCCTCTCTATATTGAAATATTCAAGTACCTTCCCAATGTACTGCTTTTGAGATAGACAAAGAATCTTCTTATATCGGTCTCTCATAATTAGCATGCCAAGAATATGATTTTAATTCCTCAATTGCTTCATGTTAAAGATTTCATGCAACCTTTTTTTCAATGCATCCACATCCAATAGTGATTTTCTAGCAATAAGCATGTCACTTGCATAAAGTATTAAGATCATAAGGCTACCATCCATAGAACTTATATTAGCATTCCTAGGAGCTTGCTTCAATCTATATAAGCTTTCGTTGAGCTTACATAGCAACTATTTCTTGCCCTACACAACAAATCCCTCTAGTTGCGTATATAAAGATTCTCATGCAAATCCCAGTGTAAGCATGTGTCTTAATATCCATTTGGATAAGCTCCATATCCTACTTGGCAACCAATGCAAGCATTGTATGATGAGTAGTGATGTACCTAGCCTTCCTCCTTGGATAGGATGGTAAATAACCTGATTAAGCACTATTTACAGCAATTAACAAATTCACAAAATTGAAATGCACCCTTTACCATATAATCTTGGACATTGGACACCCTGTTAGCCCCAAAACTGGTGCCCCTTTCGGTATTTATGTAACTTAATTGAAGAAGAAGTTGATGTACAATGGGATTCTCCCAATCCTTTTCGGTGTTCCAACTTCCCTTGCTGTCCAAAATGACCAATATGTTTTCTATCTGATTTACCCCTTGATTCGGGCAATCAATTGGCCTTAACTTGCTTTGATGGAGATGGAAAAGGCCCCAAATTCATTGATTTGATGGTCCCTCCACCTGAATTTGATTGAAAATAGCTTTAGCCCTATTGAATCCAAGTCTTGGAGCTTCCAATTTTTGACACGCCTCCTGAGGTTACTGTTAAACCCTAATTTGTGTTGCAGATTAGGGTTCACAGTAGAGAAATTTGAAATTCTGCCTTTAGTGATCTCGATGCTGTAATCTTCGAAGCAAGGCTGGGAGGCGAGAGAGAGTGCTGAGAAGAGAGAAAATTCAGACTTTCTTCATGAAGAACTGAAGAAATTCTGCCATTTACTGTTGCTGTCTCAACAGCTTGTCGATGCAAAGAACTGAAGAAAATCAGTCATTTACTGCTGCTACCTTGTCTCAACAGCCTGTAGATGTTGTCACCTGTTGTTGATTGGCCTTCTCCTATCCTTGGTTGCCTCAGAAGATCCTCCAATGGCTGCAAATCAAACCAACAACATCTCTCTCTCTCTTGCAGGTTGAATCCACTCAAATGCCTCTCTCCAGTCTCTAAAGACGTTTTTTAGTCTTGCATGGGCATTTTTGACAAGTTGTAGGCTTTCCAAATGGTTTTTCCAACATTATTCATAATTAAGTATTAATTTTCAGTCTTTAAATACTGAAAATTAATCTAATAATGATTTCAATGTCCTAAAAAATAATATGAATGGCTAATAATTAAATTGGCTAGGCAACTTCCATTTTCGAGTGTCTCTCCACCATCTTTGACCATTAGATTGGCATTAGGTACCATTAAACGCCACTTCTCTAGTGTCACCAACTGACACTTATGGCCAAATGAATGACCTAGGCTAACAATTGGCACCAGATACCACCAGGTGCCTATGTAGTATAACTTATGGCAACTTTTTGTTAAGAGTCATTCCCTGGACGCCACGTAGTAGGTTGCCACGTGGCAGTAGTCTGACTGCAGCAGCAGCAGTCGGACTGTATTTAATGCAGCCGACCTGATCAATTATTGGTATTATTTCCAGCCTATAAATTGGTTGAGTTTCCAGCAGTCTTGGCATATTGTCTCTGACAGATTTCAGCCTGCTGATTATGGAGATTGCTCTTGGGGCTGATGGAGATCGAGATCCTCGAGGTTGAGAGATACTCAAATATTCTCTTTGCACCCGTGTATAATTCTGCATCCTTACAGAGCATTCTTCACTGCAGATTTTTTGCGTTTCACTGTCTCTTTCTCTCTCTCTAGAGAGGCTTGGAGGCTTTTCAAAGAGCATTGCCCGACCACACTTATTACGTCCACTGCTGTATGGGAGGAGTATGCAACTAGTCTTTATACTGTGGAGGGTCAGCCACCTCTTCCTGACCCACTTGAGCCTTGTCCAGAGACCACCACTTTCTTTACAGAAAGTAGGGTCCGAGAGGCCATTGACAGACTTAGCAGAGGAAAGACACAAGATCATGATGAATTAGTAGCCGAGCACCTGATCCATGCTAGAGATTTGGTGGCAGGATTCCTAGCTTACATGTTTAACAGAGCCATGTGTGAATGCCTACCAGAAAGTTGGAGCACGAACACTATTGTGCCTATCCTCAAGTTAGGGGACCCTACTCTACCCAGTAACTATCGGACTATCATGGTTGGGCATACATTGGCTAAGTTATATGCTTCCATCCTTGAGCACGAGTTAAGCAGGTGGGCAGAGATGTGGGGTCTTAGAGCATAGGGACAGGCTGGCTTTAGGAGAGGCTTCTCCACATTGGATCACATCCTCATACTCAAAGCGATCATTGAGGAGGAAAGGGCCCATGGCCAACGGACCTACTGCTGCTTTGTGGACTTCCGCAAAGCCTTTGACACAGTACTGAGAGACAGGCTGATACATAGATTGCATACCATGGGAGTACCGAAAGAGCTCAGTTGGGGTATTTTGGCACTGTATGAGAGAGTTGTGGGCAAAGTCCGGGCACCTAAGGGCCTTTCGGCACCTATTTACTCCACCATTGGGGTGAAGTAGGGATGCCCTCTCTCTTTGACATTATTTGGCTTGTACATTGATGGGATTGCTGATTATATTTCACAGGAATGAGATAGAGGAGCTCCACTAGCTGGCACTTGGATACCTCTCCTATTGTATGCAGATGACATTGTATTAATAGCTGATTCTCCAGAAGGTCTACAAAGACACTTGGATGCATTACACTCTTATACTTTGGACAGTGGGCTTTCAATGAACCTTGGTAAAACCAAGGTGATGGTATTTAATACTACACCACAGTGGGTCAGGAGATCAGCACCTAAATTGACAGATAGATCTGAGGAGCTGGAGTATATGGATTTTTATACATATCTGGGAGTCTTTTTCACAAGGCCCACCTTTTCTATGCGAGAGGCAGCAGACACTAGACTGACTCACGGATACACAGCACTAGGTGGTTTGGAGAGGATGTGCTCACAAGTGCAATTCTAAGAAACCCGCACCAAGCTATGGCTCTTCGATACACTGGTCACATCCACACTACTTTATGGAATACAGGATACCCCCCTTCCAGTACTCCCTTGATGCACCATCTCTTGATCTGAGCAGGTTAGAGATTCATAAGATCATCAGGATGAATCTTACCCAGTTGTATATCAGGCGGACATGGTTGATGCCAGGGCAGGAGCTAGGGACAAAGATGGCTTTCTACCGCGGGCATTTCCTTCATACTACAGATGATGGATTTATTGTTTGCCCGAGATACATGGACACCCATCTTTCCCATGGGATCAGATGTACTATTGGCCAGTTGTGCACCTCCTAACATCAGTTTGAGATTGAGACTAGCAGATATAGATCCATCCCACCAGAGGAGCGCATATGCCAGATATGCCAATTAGAGCCAGAGACAGAGGAGCATTATATCTGTCCGCTGCCCAGCATATTATGAGGTCCGTGGTCGTTTCCACTGTCTCTTTAGAGACGGATTTGGACCATTATTCTGAGTCATGGATTTTACTGATTAGCGATGCCTTGGCCTCTTTCTTCTTGAGATATGACGACTTCGTGACATGCGTCTCAGGAGTACAGCTGCTCCAGGACACCGAGGCCCTTCACAGAGGCAACTCATAGACTTCTTTGCAAAGGAGACTTAGAAGACTTGAATACAGTTACAGCCATAGTGCACACGAGAGCCTCTCTCACCGCCACAGTCCACACACAGACAAGGAGTACTAATTGATCAAGCCGTTCAGCTTAGCTGATGTAGACGTCCTAGGCCCTGACACAGACACCAATGACACCTTCATAGGCGGATACAGGGGATTATTGCTCGGGCTAGAGCTAGGCCCTACATACCCACATGAGATTGTACCATTTGGAGCTCATTGTTACTAGATAGAGCTCTATGTTTTACACATAGCCATAGTTAGTTTTCTTTCTTATTTTGCTTCGTGCTACATATCTTGCCCAGACAGTTGTACCATCATACACACGATTGTAACTCATGGCCTCATAGGTCATTTTGGCCTTTTGTAGACGTTAATATATCATTTTATTTCATTTCTCTCTTCTTTCTCTATTCACTCTGTCTTGGTCATTCGCTTCTGCATTGCTTTACTCTGACATGGTATTAGAGCATTGAAGGACTGACCTAGGGTGGGGACCCATTTGAAGAGGAGATTTCAGCGCGGCACAAGGCTGCATTTTCAGCGTTCAAGTGTGAGTAGGTGGATTGCATATCAGAACAAGGCTGAGACGAGTGTGGGCGTGCGAGAAAAGAGAAGGTTTGCTGAAGCTGCTGCTGTTTTTTGCTGTTAGAGAAGGAAGAAGGCTGTGTTTTTGGCCTTCAAGAGCAGATTTTACCTTTTCATCACCTCCGGCAGGTGAAGAAGGAACGGGGCGAGTGAACCTCAGCCCTAGTAGGCTGTATTTTCACAAGCTCCTTTTGTGTTTTGTGCAAGCATTGTATGTGAAGATGTCTTCCGAGGTTGAGATAGAGTTTCAGGCGATCATGGACCGTCCTACCGGCTGTTACTTCAGATCAAAAGCTTGATGGTGAGAACTACCGCATCTGGCGGGTCACGATGCTTGCCATATTGGAGTCCTATGATTTGGTAGGCTTGTTATGGAGGCTATCAACCGTACTTCTTCGCAAGACGAGTCCGGACTCTATTCTAGTGTAAAGGTGGAGTTGGCAAAGGCTCAAGCACATTGGGATAAACTCAATGTTTGCATTCGCTCGTTTTTATTTCTCTCATGTACTACAGTTGTTATCTCTCATATAGAGCATTTGATGGTGGCTAGGGAGATATGGCTGGAGTTGGATCAGATGTATAATCGGATGACCGTCATGAAGTGAGTTTCTTTGGAAGTGTAAATGAGGACTATGAGTGTCACCAAGTCATCATCCATGCGGGAGCATATCAACAAGCTAAGGTAGCTTTAGATGCAGGTTTAAAACGCAGGGAATGTGATCACTTCTGAAGACATGGCATGGCGATAGCTGTTCTTTCACAGTTATCGCCTTGCTTTAGTGGCTTTGATTCCGCCTTGATTGCTTCAAGGTGGTCTGAGACTCTTCGGTGGGAAGAGTTGGTTCATGGTCTTGGACCAAGAGGAGTAACTGAAAGGAACCAATGCTTCGAAATCTGAAGCTTTGGTTGGTCAATCCTCTCAGAAGAAGGGGAAGGACCAAAAGAAGAAGGACGGCAAATCTAAAAAGGACAAAGACAAGGAGTCTACTTGTCACATTTGTGGCAAATCAGATCACTGGAAGAAGGATTGCCTTGACAAGGATAAGAAGGAGAAGACAAAGAAGGAAAAATCTTCAAAGGATTTCGGAGCGGTGGCTGCTCCCTCATTAGCTGCTTTTCTCCATTTGGAGGTGGTTGAGGATTTGACCTTGCCGGCTTCTAATGCTTCGTTGACGACCCCATTTACTCGGGAGTGGATTGTTGACAATGGTGCCTCTAGGCACATGACTCCTCCTTTAGTAGGTGTTACTCATTTGTGGCCTTCTCATGGTCAGATTCTTATTGGAGATAGTTTGTCTATTCCTATTCAGGGATGTGACAACATGCATCTTATTCCAAATGGCCGTGGTGGTGCCCATGCATCTGTGGTACTTTATGTGCCAGCTTTGGGGTATCATCTTCTCTTGGTGCACAAGATTTGTGCCCTCGGCCTCTTGGTCCAATTTGATGTGGATTTTTTTTGGATCCTTGATCGAGGATTGAGAGCGGTTCTTTCTTCAGGTTATGAGGAGAATGGAGTCTATAAGTTTCGGTCTTTTTCTGCCTTGACTTCTCTTATTCTTACCTCCTAAACTCAGTCCGAGCTTTGGCATGCTCAATTTGGTCACCTCAATTATGAATACCTTCGGAAGGTGTCTAAGGACCAGTTTGTTCGAGGTTTGCCAAATATTGTGGTGAGTTAGCACCCTTGTGTATCATGCATCCGTGGGAAGCAGAGTTGTGATGTTGTTCCTAGCAAGGCTTCGAGGCCGTCTTCAGCACCCTTGGAGCTTGTTTCCACCGATCTTTGTGGAACGATGATGACGGAATCCCTTCGAGGGAGTTTGTATTTCATGCTCATTGTAGATGATTACAGCATAATGACATGGGCCTATTTCTTGAAGCTGAAGCCGAAGGCTTTCTTCAACTTCAAGAATTGGTTACTCTTTGAGGAGAACCGATCGGGGTGGAAGCTGAAGACCTTACGATTGGATAACGGCGGAGAATTTGTTTCTAATGAGTTTACTCGGTTTGTGTAGATTGCGGCATACCCCAGGAGTTTGTCAATACAAACACCCTTAGGAGAATGGCATCTTGGAGCGGAAGAATCACAGTGTGATCGAGATGGCTCGTATCATGATGGAGCATCGTCAAACATCTCAGTGTCTATGGGTTGAGGTTGTGGCTACTTCAGTTCACATCCTTAATCGTTCCTCTACTTTTGCTATTGTTGGTATGACTCCTTTTGAGGCATACTTTGGATCAAATCCCGATGTTTCTTATTTTAGGGTTTTTGGGTGTGATGCTTTTGTTCACATCCCGAAAACACAATGTGACAAATTTGAAGCGGCTTCTAGAAGACAGGTGTTTGTGGGCTATAGCTCGCAATCTCAAGGCTACCGATTGTATGAACCTGTTAAGCGGGATGTCTACATGAGCTGTGATGTTCCGTTCGTGGAGGTTCCAGCCCCAGAGGGGGGTGAGGATCACCTTGTAGTTGGAGATCGCGGTGATAGGTGGGCCCCAACGATTGTTCCTCTCGAGTCCGTGTCTCTTGAGGACTCTTGTTCGGATAACGAGCCTAGTTCCCAACCACCAGATTCACCGATTGGTCCTCTATTGTTGATGGACCTTCCAGAAACTTCAGTAGATGGAGAGCGCCGAGGCGAGATCCGCAAGGCAAGATCCGGCCTCCTCCTCGTTGGGCTCGTGACACGGTACACCCTCCGAGATTCAGGGGGATCGAGGGGATTCTTGAGGAGTGGCAATCAAGAGATGGACCGCGGAGGAGGTCACGGAGGCACTAAGCACATTTTATGGAGCTTGCTTGCTCCAACTATTGTTTGATGTCCCGTGTTATGCAGGATAGAGAGCATATCTCCATGGAGGCTTTACAGTTTGATCATTGGCAGAAAGCAATGGAAGCCAAGTTGGAGGTTATTGAGCGGAATGGCACTTGGTACCTTGTGCCTCGTCCCTCTCATAAGAAGGTGATTGGTATCAAATAGGTCTTCAAGACCAAGTACCATAGTGATGGCTCTTTGGACAAGCACAAGGCTCACCTTGTTGCTAAAGGTTTTGCACAGCGCCCAGGTGTTGATTTCCATGATACTTTTGCCCCTATTGCTCGCATGGCGATTATTCGTGTTGTTCTTGTCTTTGCTGGTCATAGGAGATGGCCTGTTTTTCAGTTGGATGTGGAATTGGCCTTCTTGAATGGTGATTTGAAGGAGGAGATCTATGTAGAGCAGCCTCCAGGCTTTGCTTCCTCACATGGGAAGGTTTACAGGCTGAAGAAGGCCTTGTATGGCCTGAAGCAGGCTCCGCATGCTTGAAATGAGAAGATTGATTTGTTTCTCCAAGCCAAGTTAGGATATCGGCGCTCTAGGGCAAATCCGCAGCTTTATGTCCACACTTCAGAGGGTGGTCGTGTGTTGCTTGTTTTGTATGTTGATGACTTGATTATTATAGGTGATCATGCCCAGAAGGTCGAAGAGATGAAGGCAACCCTACATTAGAAGTTCCAAATGACAGATTTAGGACTTCTTCATTTCTTTTGGGCCATGAGATTTATCAGACTCAGAGTGGGATTTTCATCTCTCAGCAGAGATATGTACAGGAGCTCTTGGTGACTTTTGACCTAGAGGATTGTCAGTCGATTTCTACTCCTATGGATTCGAACTGGAAGGCCACTTTACACACAGATTCTCCTTTGGCGGATGCTGCCCGCTACCGTGAGCTGACTGGATCATTGATTTGGCTCCTTAACACATGGGTTGATCTATGTTTTGCTGTAGGTCTCTTGGCTGGGTTCATGAGTGTACCTCAGCAAGTGCATTGGCAGGCTACTCAGAGAATACTTCGGTTTCAGAGGGGAACCTCCGACCTTAGGATTTTCTATCTAGTAGGTACAGGTGCTTCTGATCTTGTTCTTGTGGGTTGGAGTGATTCCGATTGGGCTGGTGATGTGGATCAAAGGCGGTCTACTACAGGTTATTGTTTTACCTTGGGTGCTGGTGCTATCTCTTGGAGTAGCAAGAAGCAGTCCAGGGTAGCCCTATCCTCCACCGAGGCAGAGTATCGGGCTGCGTCTTGTACCACATGTGAGATTGCACTAGTAGTTGACATGACTTGTCATGAGCACATGTATTTTTTGAAACCTCACTTAACATGTGGATTATTTTTTAATCACATGGTTAAGTGAATGTTGCACATGTGAGGTATAACTAGAGTTAGAGTAAATTTACAAGCCCGCAACTCGAGAAAATCACAGGATGTCAAAGGCAAAAGTATCAGAGTGAAGCAATGTAGAAGCGAATGACCGTGACAAAGAGTGAACAGAGAGAGAGAGAGAGAGAGAGAGAGAGAGAGAGAGAGAGAGAGAGAGAGAGAGATAGTGAAACGCAGAAAGTCTACAGTGAAGAATGATGTATAAGGATGCAAAATTATACACGGGTGTAGAGAGAATATCTGCATATGTCTCCACCTCGAGGATCTCGATCTCTGTCAACCCCGAGAGCAATCTCCGCAATCAGCAATATGAAATCTATCAAAGACAATATGCCAAGACTGCTGGAAACTCGGCTAGTTTATAGGGTGGAAATAATGCAAAGAATTGATCAAGTCAGTTGCTTTAAATGCAGCCGACTGGTGCAGTTTTGACTATTGCTGCAGCCCAACTGCTGCCACGTGGCAGCCTGCTGACGTGGCATCCAGCGAATGACTCTTAACACCCCCTCTTAGATCCTCGACAAGGCAGCATACGGAGGGATCTGGAATGTCGATGAAGTAAAGCCTGCGAAGTGCCTTCGTAAACAAATCTGCAAGATTTTCTTCGGTCTTACAGTATTCCACATCGATGGTCTCGTCCAGAAGCTTCTCCCGGATGAAGTGGTACTCAATCTCGATGTGCTTCGTCCCAGCATGGAATACAAGATTCCATGCCAAGGCAATGCAACTCTCATTGTCGCACCACAAAATAGTAGGATGAGTCTCCGGGCAGCCAAGCTCCTTCAACAACGGCCAAAGAGTGAAGAATGATGAACATTGAATCATGTGCTGAATAAATCATGTTGATACAATGGAACAAAGCTCTGAGATGACTATACTGTTCTGGCTACTCAAATGGTAGCATCTGAAGGGAATTCGCATAGTGAAGGGAGCAAAAGGCAGTCCTGCGGGTAGTAGAGTATAGAAATAAATGCTGAATGGTGAAGGACAACTGTAGAGGAAGTGGAACACAATTCTAAGGCATTCTTGGAGTGGAGGAAGATGGGAATCGGAAACCACCAGCTTTGGATGATGTAGGACGGCAAGGCGGTGGTCTGTAGCAGGCTGAAACATAGCCTCAAGATGATCACGAGCTGTAAAATGCAGATGAGCCTGTTGAGAAACCCTTCACATGTAGTTTGCGTTCTGCGTTTTGTGTTTAGGGTTTTGCGCTTTGCGTTTAGGGTTTCACAGTGGACAGCCTCAAAAAGGGGTTGGGCGCCCACAGTGGGGCGCCACCCTAGACAGCTGATGCCCTCCCTCTGAGCACCACCCTAGATAGTCTTTTGCCTATTTATAGGCTGCCTTTGTCCCTCATTCTTCACCGGTGATTCATTTAGTCCATCACCTCTTCTCTCCAGCCTCTCCACTACCCTCACACCCCTTCAGGAGGACATTGCGGTTTGTGGTTCACGGCTGTCTTCATCATCTTCCTTGTGCTACGACACCCTTGTTCCCTTGTATCACATTCGCTCCATGATTCAAATCTTCATCATTCCATTCATTAGAGTTTCTTCTCTATTTTTTTCTCAGTGTTTGCCGAGTTCACTCTATGTTCCTCCCCGCAAACCCTACTGTCTCGCTGGTATGTTGTCTTTTGACATGGTATCAGAGCTCGATCTGCTCAAAGAGTGGCAAAGATCCTCCACTCCAGTGAATGCAAAGACCGGTGGCAGGTTCAGCATCCATTTCTCTTCTTCTTCTGTTGCATCAACACCCTAATTGTTGGCTGCTCCCTCTTGTGTGTACTGTTTTTCAGCTTGCGTTCAGGGCTGCTGCTGCCGCCTCCACCTCCTTGCTGGCGGCTTAGCCAGACTGTTGGCGGCTCATTTAGACTGTTGGCAGCTCCTCCCTGCTTCTGGCGGCTGTTCTATGCTCAATTAGTCTACTGGCGGCTGTTCCCTGATTGTTGGCGGTGATATTTTGCAGCTGGCGGCTCCTCCCTCACTGCTGCAGGCTGCGTTTGCAGCCGGTGGCTCCTTCTTGGCAGTTGGAGGCTCCTTCATACCCCTTTTTTGGCACACATTGTGCAAGGCAACTGGTACCCATGGCTTCTTCCCCAACAATCTACTGGGTGTTCCTATTGTGGCAAGAACGGTCATTCCACCGATGACTGTTGATATCGACCTTGCTCCCCATGCTTATGGAGTATATGCGTCTTCCACTAGGCACTCCTTGTGCCACCTCTCCTTTTTGGGCCACAAAGATCGTTCTGCATCAGCTATCAAAGTATTATGCTCAAGGCAATAAGCCGCAACCGACGCACACTAAGTTCTTTTGAGCACACAGAGACTTTAAGACCTTATGAGCGATAAGCCCTCCTGGAGACCACCCCATTGCGCGGAGGTTTCCCCCACCCACTTTTGGGTACAGTAGCTTCCACGGCCCATATCTCCTCCACAGTCCACTCTCCTGAGAGCCCGCGACTGTTCCCCACCCTTCATCCCGAGCCTCCTTCTTTCCTACCCTCTTCCACTTAGGTTTGAGAAGCCACTTGTAGTTGCTTTTCGGCTTCTTCTTCCAAGCTCGAGATACCTTGTTCGGCACGACTGGCGGTAGTTCCTTCATCATCAAATGCTTCGCAATCCATGAGCCATGAGTGGTTGGATTCCCTTTCTCTCTCAGACTGGGATTCAGAGGGGGATTTTCTTACTTCGCCCTCAGAGAGGGCTTCTAGTTCTTCTTCGGCTTCAGAGGGGGACTTCTACTTCTACTCCTTCCGATTAAGAGAGGGACCCTTTTGCCATGAGGTTCTTCACATACTACCACCTTTCACTTTCGAGGAGTGGCTTTCCTTTGAGTAGTCATTTCCTCTACTCATATCCAGGATATAGAGAATCTACCTAGATCGGGGCCCTTAGGCCTTCAGCAGTGACTTGGTGGCTAGGCCTTTGTATTCCTTCTAGCATGGAGTCACGGAGCTAGTGGCTTCTCTCTTGAGGTTGAGTTTCGGGTTCTATAGCTCATCCAGTCTCTTGACTATCTTCAAAGGTCTCCTTTCAAGTGGTATTTTCAGATTCTAGGGTGGATCTTCTTCGTCCCTTGGGCAACATGGAGCCAACTCACGAGATCAAGTACGAGCATATCCTTATGGTTCTCACTACCACACAAAGTCTGACATTCCTTCTATGCATTGCATGTTTTCATCATCTTTGTACTAGGGCGCTTGGGCAAGTGAACAATTTTCCCACGAGGGACACTGTCCAAGTGGCACCTGCTGCATGAGCATTCTTCAACATCTAGCATTCCATCTCCACCTCACTCTTCTCTTCTTTCCCTTTTTGGGCCTGAGAGGGGGTGTTGAGAAACTCTTCACATGCAGTTTGCGTTCTGCGTTTTTCATTTAGGGTTTTGCGTTTTGCGTTTAGGGTTTCACAATGGACAGTCCCAAAAAGGGGTTGGGGGCCCATAGTGGGGCGCCACCCTAGATAGCTGATGCCCTCCATCCGGGCGCCACCCTAGACAATCTCTTGCCTATTTATAGGTTGCCTCTGTCACTCATTCTTCACGACTGATTCATTCAGTCCGTCACCTCTTCTCTCCAGCCTCTCCACTACCCTCATACCCCTTCAAGAGGACATTGTGGTTCGTGGTTCGTGGCTGTCTTCATCTTCTTCCTTGTGCTACGACACCCTTGTTTCCTTGTATCACATTCACTCCATGATTCAGATCTTCATCATTCCATTCATCAGAGTTTCTTCTCTCTTTTCTTCTCAGTGTTTGTCGAGTTACTTTGTGTTCCTCCCCGCAAACCCTAGTGTCTCGCTGGTACATCGTCTTTTGACACAATGCTCAGCTAGAAGCCATGTGTGTTACCAGGGGCCTATGACACTTAAACTCCTCGATGCTTGCATCAGAGTCAATGTACGTGGAGCCATACAAAGGAGGAGGAAAAATGGGTAGCTCTTGTGGAGCCACATGTAGGCAATATTCTTTGTGTCTCAGTGGAGCGGATTGAGGAGCTGAAAGAGTCGAATAACCATTGTCTCTTGAAGGAGCAGACTATCGATGAGACAATACCCAATAGTCATGGTCTCTCAGTGGAGTGGATTGTAGAACTGTAGGCTATGGGAGCCAGTGGCATGAAAATGGGTGGGGGAAACCTCTGTAGTGCATTGCGGCTGTCTCCAACAGGGATTATCGCCTTGTGGGTCTTACAGCTTCATTTTTCTTGCAAGCGCTTACTACACATTGGGTGCGTCTTATTGCCTCGAGCATAAAAATCTGATAGCTGATGCATAATGATCTTTATGGCCTAGAAGGGTGTGTTGGCACAAGGAGCGTTGAGGGATAGATGCATATACTTTGGTGGGGTAGGGAGCAAAGGTCGATGTCGGCAATCTTCGGTGGTATGACCGTTCTTGCTATAGGAGTACCGAGTGGTCTGTCCTATTTGTGGAGAAGCCATAGCATCGATGTGTCAAACCAGTAAAGGGAGGGTAGGAGGGAGAAGATAATGGTGTCCTTTTGATGGGGCAATGGGAATGGGAGGGAATCTGAGAGCATAGCTGATCTCACAACCTTCATCTTCACTAATGAAGAGGATCTCGAGCTCTCTAAGCATCTCTGCTGTGATACCATGTCAAGAAAAGTGAGGACGGTGTGCACTCATACCATATCAAAAAGAGAGTAGGGTTTGCGGGGAGAAACGCAGTGTGTAGCCCAAACATCGAGAGAAGAAAATCTTAGAAGAAGAGTGAAAAATGATGAACACTGAATTATGCTGAATAAATCATGCTAATACAATGGAGGAAAGCTTTCAGATGACTGCACTTTCCTACTTGATAAGGCAGCAGCACGTACAGGGAATCTACACAGTGAACGGAGTGAAACACAGTTTGCCAGATAGTAGAGTATAGAAGTAAATGCTGAGTGGTGAAGGACAGCTGTAGAGGGAGTGGAACGTAGCTCTCACGTGCCGTCGGAGTGGAGGAAGATTTGAGTCAGCAACCACCAGCTCTGCATGATGTAGGATAGCGGGGCGGCCTGCAACCGGCTGAAATGTAGCCTTAGGATGATCACTAATTGCAAAACATAGGTCAACCCTTAGCTAGAAGCCATGTGTGTTGCGGGAGAAGGGATGAGCTGCAAGAACATAGGTCAAATCTGCACAGAATCTAGTCGCCAGTAGGGGAAATCTATCGTTATCCAGCTTGAGGGATGTGGACAGTTGAACTACCTGATTTGCTCCAAAACGCAGCTTGCAAATGAAGAGACAGGGCAGACAGTAAGGAAGAATACTTCACAAACTGTTATATCCTCGGAGCTGAGGTGTGAACAGCAGCGGAGAAGCTGAGGAGTGAAGAGAAAAATGATGGATGATGCAAGAATGAATGTGTGTGTTTGTAATTGTCTGAGAGTTCGTGCCCTTTATTTAGGCATTGGGGTGTCTTGGGTGGTGCCCAGCCCTTCTTGGGGTGTGTGATCATGACCCGGAGTGCTACTAGCTCCAAGGCTCAGGGGTGAGCCTGTTTGGCTCTATGGTTGGGAGGTGAGTGTGATGTCCAACCCCTTTTATTTGTAGATATGGCATGTGTCGTGTCTTGTGTGTAGGTTGGATCCTTAGGGGATGTCTCAGTTGCCTTTACGGAGACCCCAAGTGCGCTGCCCTTCTGAGCCAGCCAATCCTCATCTCATATAAGCAAGTGTGATTCACTCATGCATTTGCCCAAATGCAGCTGACTATTAATCATCCAATCTTGTGAAGGGGTGTCTTGGTTCAAAGGGGGGAGAAAGATGCAAAGCACATAAAGAAATTGAAGTGGTGTCCCATAAACGATGATAGCCTTGGGGAACATGAAAAGAAACATCAAACTGATCTGGAAGACATGACAACAGCACTTGTAGGCGGGAGCACATTGGGAACAGTGATCAGCCCTGGTCATGCCATTCTATTCAACATTGGCCCGTGCTACTATCTGCCTTCCCATCAAACTCTCCTCTCTCTCTCTCTCTCTCTCTCTCTTTCCTCCACCACCACACCCCCCCACCCCCACTGCCATCATATTGTGCTGCATTTTTCTCTCAGCCAGACTCCTGCTGCTGCCCAACTATCTGGCATCACATTCTTCCCTCATCCTCTCCAGAACTGTGATGTGGGACACTCCTCTTCATCATCACTTCTACTAGAGTGGTCTGCACTACTAGAGTGGTCTGCATCAGATTTCAGCATCGAGCATCGGTGATCCATTCTGAAGGACAATGCTCTCCAACACTCTTCCTTAGCCTGCTCACGAGTGAGCACAGCTGTTGGACAGCCCTCTACTTCTTGAGCATCTATTATATCAGACCTCACATACTTAGTTTGTTCATTGAGTTTTCAACATCCATTCACTCTTTTCTTCTTCATGTGCATGTTGTCTGAGCTCATTTCTACCACTGTTAAGTAAGAAAAACCCCCCTCTCACTCTGCCATACCTCATGGCTGAGATAATTGTAATAGCCTCATGTTTGTCATTTGGAACTCATGCTTGAAGGAATCCTTGGTCTTCTACACCATCCAAGTGTTGTCTCTTGTCAAAATGAGGTCGTCCACATTAAGGACTATTGTTCACTGTCTGGTTTTCATGTATAACTTTGACCACCTTGGTCAACTGCTTGAAGCTTTAAAGTGTTTCCAGCAAAATGCTCATAATCGTAGTGTCAATGATTGCATCCTGCACTATTTGAAGTTCTGCATCTTCTCAATTAGCTTTAAGTTCCAATGTATAGAAAAGATGAGAAAAATGTGTACAATATCCATGAGGGTTTCATGCATTTGCTGGTTGGCTTGGTCCTCCTATGCTTAACACACACTATTCTTTGAGCAGGCTATAGATGCATTGATGTTAAGTACAGTGGCACTATTACAACCTTGTACTTATGGCTAAGGCTAAGGTATTGATAAGATGAGAAAATTGTGTACAACATCCACAATGTTTCAATGCATTTGCTGGTTGGCTTGTCCTCCTATGCTTAACACACACTATGCAGGCTGTAGATGCATTGATGTTAGGTACAGTGGCACTATTACAACCTTGTGCTGATGGCTAAGGTGTTGATAAGTCTATTGCTTCTCATTGCACCACTTTTAGATGAGGTTTGAAGCATCTTTCCTTAATTAGTGAACTTTGTGATCAATAATCTTTTATAGAAGAAAGCATACAACTTTGATGATGTGGTAAGCTCTTCTTGTTTATGTTTGGTTTCATGTGATAGTTTAAGAAGTAGTTTGGAGTTATAAGAGAAGCACATGGAATAACAATGCTGGCTAGCAAACATGGCAGATGTTCCAAAATATTTGGCAGCTAGTGGATGCATCATCTGTTATTAATCCATCATACAATTGTTGCTAAAAATATTCAAATCCCTCCTTATGTCTTATTCTAATCCTATGTTTATTCTTTTTGGGCTTTTTCAGGTTTTCATAAAGGAATACATGGGTATTCCTTTAGCTATGGAGCCAAATTTTGAAGACTTTAGTTGCCAGGTTTGTGTGGTGCGATAGTTATTGACTACTTTTCGTTGTTCATGGCTTATGATCATTATTTTATGTTTGAAGCTCATAGGTTTTTGCAAAAAATCAATGTTTCAAGGAACAAATGTAGGATTGAATTTTTGCAAATGACAACTTTTAGAGGTTTGTATGGCAATGGGGCTAAACTTTTGGGCTTAAAATTTCAAAAAGCCACATGTCAAAGATTGCAGATTTTACACTTATAACCAAGAATTTTAAAGCAAAGTTTCACCCCACTTTTCAATTCTTGATATTCAATCAACAAAACATTCACCTATCTATGTACAATCAAGTTGCCTTCTTTAAGTAAACATAGAGTAGATTGAAAGATGCTGACAGTTTCACTTTGAGAAAACATTGTGCAAATTGAAAAATGGTGAAAGCTGGCTCTAAGAACAATTTTGAGTCCAAGAGATTCATGAAAGTAGACTTTTCTTGAAGACCATCTGGCTAATAGCACAGAGAAGAAATAAACGAAGACCTAAGATTGAATTCTGCACTTCTGTGGGGGATAAATATAAGGAACATCTTCAACAAATGGGCTGTCAAATAGGCATGGGGTATATGGAGATTAGACAACATAATGTAAGGTATGGGAACAGTGAGACAGAAGATCAACAAGAAGTTCTAATAATTGCCTTGTGAATTTGGGCACTTGCAAGTTTAGTTCCATGTTAGTTTTGAGAAACATTGGAAATGGCACGGGGAAATTTGCTGAAATGATGGAAATTGAAGTTCAAGGATGATTGGAACAGCTCAAATAGGTATTGAAGCTTTGAATCTCACAAAATGATCAAGGTCCTGATAATGTGAAAATGTAGTTTTAGGTCTCTGCCACAGGTGGTTACCCAGTGGTTAATGGTGAAAGTCTAGCAGGCAGTGTGGTCTCCTATGTTTCTATTGCTTTATGCTTCTGAAACAATTCAAGAGGCTCTACTCTCCTCCCAGATTTCTTTTGTACAACATAGATCTTGACACTGCAATATATGTGAGACCTCTCTTTTCCTCTGTGTGACATTGGCACAACTTTTCGTTCCCATGCTTCTTGTGGATAACCAGTCAGACTTGGGGATTAAACCTCTTATAAATTCTTTTATCTTGTGAAAACCAGAAATGGGTTCTAGGGGGGCCCAGCAAATGTCTGCTCTTTTCTTTTGTTGCATTCATTGTGTAGTTGTTTATTGTTCTTTGAAGGAGTTTGATTTGATTGTGAATGGTTTTGTGGCTATAGTTCAAGTTTGGAGTAGAAGCTGTACCAGCCAAAGATGATAAAAGTCTGGAGACTCCTTGCTTGGAAATATGCCCAGCAGCAATGGCACGCATGCGGACAAAAACAAATCTGAAAGATTCACAGGATAGAGAAATATGCCATCAGGTACTTTGTATAAAAATTGCTACATGCATGTGTGCATAAACACAGAGATGAAATAAAATGAAATGATTTATTGACATCAGCAAGAGGCCAAAATGACCTGTGAAACCATAAGTTACAACTATTTATAAAATAGTAAGTGTCGAGAGATAAGAAATACAATAAAATAAATCTAAATCTACATGCTGATAACAAAAGAAACTAGCTGGTAGTAAGAGGGTACTGATCATCTCAGAAGATTTCTCATCGGTTGTTGGAGCATAGTCTGGTGACTTGCATATGTGAGGTGCATGTCAATTATTTCATTAGTGTGGGACCCACGACCCCAAGATATCAATTGGTGCCAAAGGTAAAAGTTGTAATAAGTTATGCTTGACAAGTAGTAGGTAATATCCATTGTCAGATTTGGACCTAGACAACTACTCAGAGATATTTGGAAGCTAAATTGGCCTAGCTAATTTAATTATTGGTTGGTGGAATTGTTTTTTTGGGCACTAGAATAATTATTAAATTAAATTTCAAGATTAATATTCTAAAAATTAATTTAATAAGCTAGACAATGTTTGAAAATGGGATTAGAAGGCTGTCACTTAGCAAAACTTGTCCACGTAAGTGGGAAAGGCGTTTTTTTGTGTGTGTGTGTGTGAGAGAGAGAGAGAGAGAGAGAGAGAGAGAGAGAGAGAGAGAGAGAGAGAGAGAGAGAATTCGTGTATCTTGTAATCATGTAAACTTGTACCTTTTTTCGTAATTAATACAATTACCTTTTACGAAAAAAGAAGAAGAGAGAGGGTCATTCCAGCCTTGTGCAAGCTGAGAGAGACGAAAAGAAGGTTGCTATAGCTGCTGCAACAGTTGATAGGCCATTTTGAGCTAGCAAGAGACCCTCCAAGAGTAGATGACATGCCTTGAAGAGTCTGACAGCAATTTGAAGGCTCTCTCAGCCAAACAACATTGTATGGAGTGTGTTCCATGAGTGGAAACAACTTTCATGGTTGTCTAGATAAGAACTGATTTCTTCCATTTTCTTGCGAAATTTCTCTCTTTGACATTCTCTCTCATCCTACAACCATTTCTCAACTTCCCTGAACATTTTCCAGTAGTTAGAGGAAGAGATTTTAGTCCATCTCTGCTGTAAAGCCTAGTTGACAGTCACCTCGGGATAGTGTTGAGAATTGAAAGCCTAGGACTTAAATTCTAGCACCTAAAATTGAGGAATTTCAAGGAGATAGAGGCTAGCCAATCAATATCAAATTTGGGGGTTGAATTTGTCGTTCAAGAAGCAACGTGAAGGCCTATCCCCTAGTGAACCAAGGGGCAAATTGGTTTGGAGGCTTGCTAGTTAGTTTCGACAATAAGAGGCATTGGGATTAGCTCAGAAGATCCAAGGATATCAATTGTACTCCATCTATTTGCAATGAAAGTTAAGAAATACCACAAGGGGTGCTAGTTTTGGGGCCAACAAGCTGTCCATTGTCCAAATTAAGTGGTAACATTTGCATTTTCAGTTTATGTGAATTTTATGCTTGCTATAATTAGTGTTAGATCAAGTTATTTACCACCCTATATGAGGAGCAAGGCCGGTCTCAAGGCTCCATCCTTGGCATACCGTCAAATCTCTTGAATTGATGGGCTTGAGACAGCTGATTGAAGATCAAAAGCTTTGCTTTGGTGCTGAAATTGTATTCAGCGAAGCATTACAGCATGAATGTCTTTAGATAGTGAGATGGGATCAAGTGGGGAAGATTCCTCTCAATCTGAAAATTCACAAAGTGTTGGGGGAAGTGCAATGCTTGATCTTAGACAAGGCATGCAACATGGACAACAAGTTGATAATGTTGGTTTAAACCAAAATGTAGGTCCTTCTAGGCCTTTAGAAGTTGATGGCTTGTAAGAGGGAGAGGAATTTGATGACTACTTTAAAGACCAGCTGAGGATAGTAGCTAAAATGCTTGTGCAATTACTAGAAGATACTGTTTATGTACTTTTTGGAGCCCTTAAAGGAGGGAAGCAAAGGCAACAAGAGGAAATTGTCTTCAATAGCTTTGGGACAACAAGATGCACTGAAGGAAGAGCAAATACAGCAGCATGCTGTTTCAAATGCGGATAGTGATGCATGCAATTATGGGGCAGTTAGGGTAGTTTGATGATGGCACTAGTTTCCATGCTATGGTGGGTCAGGGACTGTATACGGAGATGTATGGCACAACTCCTTATGGTATGCAACACTCAATGTGTGGTGTGCAAGGTCCAACGCATCTGGGTATGGTTGGTAATATGCATAACTCCATGTATAGCGATGTTGGCATGATGTTGGGGCACAAAGTAGCAAGTTTGGCAATATATGCATACTCCCCATTGCTTTTGCGACTCATGATAGTAATGCTGGTTATGCAAATGCTCCATATAAGGTTGGCCATGAGGACAAATACAGCTAGTAATGCATGTATGAGGAAAAATTCAGCTATTAATGCATGCAATATATGGGAAGATATATCTTGGTGTGGTTGGTAGTATGCAAATTCCCTTGCACAATCACATTGCAATAGTCCAAAATATTCAAACATGAATGTCTCCTAATGCATTTGGTGCTCTTAGCATGTCAAGTATACCTAAGGGGCTAGTCAATTGGATGCAATGTCGCATATTAATTAAGTTGGAATTGCAGTAATGTGAAAGTATGAAGCATCGCAATGCTTAAGAGAAAAAATGACATGAAACCTAGTGGAGGTTTTGAAGAAGGTAAAGTTAGAGGTAAAGTTTCCATGTGTTTCTTAGTGAAGGGGAGAGTGCACAATGATGTGCGAGATCAAGGCGTTAGCTGAAGAGCAGAGCTACGCTGAGAGTTAGAGAGAGTGAACGGAGAGATAAGTGTACCATTGTGATGGTATACAAAGAATAAAAAGAATGTATTTATATGTTAGGGTACATTAAGGGTGTGTTCACACCCGTAAGTCTATTTACACGGAGACGAAGGGACTTTACACCCAACAGTCTCCCACTTAAAGGCTCGAAGTGGTACCTTTAAGCTAAACAACTCCCACTAAACGAATGCAATGCTCATGCTGAGCCTTTGCAAGAGACTTAGTGAGAACATCTGCAAGATTATCTTGGGGTTTGACCTTAGTCAGTGTGACAAGACCATCATCCAAGACTTATCGAATAAAGTGATACCGAACATCTATGTGTTTGGTATGTGCATGGAACATGGCATTCTTAGCTAGACATACTGCACTCTGGCTATCACAACCAAGCACTGGAGTATGTGAAGAAAGACCAAAATCCTTGACGAGACGGCCAAGCCAAATAGCTTCCTTAGAAGCTTCAATGGCTGAAATATATTCAGCTTCTGTAGTACTCAGTGCCATAATTTTCTACAATCTTGAACACCAAGAGATAGCTCCACCAGAAAAATTAAAAACATACCCACTGGTAGATTTCCTAGTATCAAGATCTCCTACCAAGTCTGAATCACAAAATCCGTGCAACTCTAGTATACCCTTTCCATAGCATATACACTTTTCTTGTGTACCTTTCAAGTATCAGCAAATACATTTCATTGCTTTCCAATGTGGCTTTCCAGGGTTAGAAATAAATCTGCTAACAACTCCCACTGCATGAGCAATGTTAGGGCGAGTTGCAACCATGGTATGCATCAAAGATCCACAAGCTGATGCATAAGGTATACCCTTCATGGCACTAGCAGCTGCATCATCCTTAGGGCAATCAACTTTGCTAAGCGTTGTATGTGGCGGTAAAGGCACACCAAGAGGCTTAGCATCAGCCATATTAAACCTGTCAAGTACTTTGCTGATATACTTGTCATGTGAGAGAAACAACAAATGTTGCCCTCCGTCTCTTTTAATGCGCATGCCTAAAATGTGTTTAGCTGCCCCCAAATCTTTCATAGAGAAGGCTGAACCTAGCTGCCTTTTAAGAGCATTCAAAGTACTCTTATGGTGTCTTGCAATCAGCATGTCATCCACATATAAAACCAGCACAATAAGGCAGCCATCATCAGCCTTTTTAGTGTATAAGCAATGATTTGCATGACTGCTTTTAAATCCATGGCTGAGCATAAAGGTATCAAATTTTTTGTACCATTGTATAGGGGCTTGTTTCAGCCCATATAAGCTGCAAACCAAATGCTCTTTGTTGGGAATAAAGGTATCGTGCCTTTTTAAATGTGCGCGGGTGTGAACACACCCTTAGCACTTATACTTACACATATATATCTATCTAAAAACCTAAAGGTACACACTCGTCATTGTACCTGAAAACGTGCTCACTCTCTACTCTGCTCTCCCTCACTCTCTTTCTCTCTCACTGCGCGTAACGACAGTCTGTCTTGATCTCCGTGCCTTACCAGTCTCTACAAATTGGTATTAGAGCTGTGGTTTAGGCGTTTGTGCCTCTCTCGGAGTTCGAGCAGGACAGACGAGCAAGTCGTGAGCTGCAGGCATTGTGGGTAGTCGCAGGCGAGTAGGAAGTGTCGCAGGCAGGATTGACAAGAGTTGTAGGTGTTGCAGGGCGTGCGATAGGTTGACAAACGACATGGGCAGCGGTAGACGGCGGGCAATTGCAGCGAGACGGGCTGCGATGTGACGTGCAGGCAGTGGGCAGTGGCAGACGGCAGTCAATCACAGCGAGACTGGACGACTAGGTGATTGGGCAACAATAGTGAGCAGGCGGGCAGGCATCGTTGCGAGCAGGCGCCTTCAGCATCACGTGACGTGACATGGGCACCAGCCAACGACCTGCATTGCGGATCCATTGACCCGCCGTTCAACATTTTTCTTTCTTCAAAATTTCTTTTTTTTGAAGTTTCCTTACCGAGCGTTCACGTGTGGAGGTACAACTTCCAATTTTCGTGCAATCTTGGCCCAAAAATTTGGGGCTTTTCCCAAATTTGGGGATCTCAACGTAGAATTGGACAATCAGACTCCGAAATTGCAGCATCTGTGCACATTTGCCTAGGAATTTTGGGGCTTTTCACATTTTAGTGAAATTATTTCAATTTCACTAGAATTAGTGCACGCAGGACTTGGAAAATTTGGGGATTTGTCCAGATTTGATGCGAGCAAGATGCAACAGTGATATCTATCTCGGAAATTACAGGAATTTGTGACATTTTGTCTCTAAGATTTGGGGCTTTTCATTTACATGCACAAATTGGCCTGAAATTAACCCAATTTCTCGACGTTGAGGCACATTGGACCCCGTGCAATTTGGGGCTTTTGCAATTTGGGCAAAATCTGTGCAACATTTGATCATTTTATGTACATGCAGGTTGAATTCCATGCAATTTGGACATTAACACTTGGTAGAATTTGGGGGTTTTCCTGAAATTTCCCTATTTTGGCAAAATTGGCGTGTTGTATGCATGACAGAGAAAATGCAGATGTGTGTTTGATGCTTTGAGCACAAAATTTTGGGATTTTTGACCGTTCGTGTCAAATTTTATGCCCGTGGGTACATGTACAACAGAAATTGCAGCTGAAATTTTGGGATTTCTCATGTAATGTGATGCATATGCCCTGGGAACAGCTGTAATCAGTTGGATAATGCTGTAGCACATGGTTTGGTGCTTCTGAAAATTTAATTACAGATCTTAAATCTGTGCTTCTGCGTGGTCATTTATTGCTGATTGGTACTTGTTTGTACCTTGGTCACTTGGGTGACAGTTTGGGCCTGTAGTTGCTGGTTTTGGTCACATTTGGGCTGAAAATCATGGCTGGCAGCAATGACAACAGTAATCTGATGAACATAAAGAAGCTTGAAGGCGCACATAATTTTGCAGTTTGGCAAAAGTAGTGCTATAATATCTTGCTACAAAAGAAGCAGGCCAAGCCGATTAAAACCAAAGGGGCAAAGTCCGTGGACATGGATCGGGACGATTGGGATGAGTTAAATGAGCTTGCACGCTCAACCATAGAGCTATCGATTTCTGATGCCTTGCTCTTCAACATTGAAGGTTTGGATTCTGCATATGCTATATGGACTAGACTAGAAGAACTGTATGTGCAAAAGAGTGCTGCAAGCAAAGTGTATTGGCTGAAAAAGCTTATGGATTTGCGTATGAAAGAGGGTACAGCAATGTCTACTCACTTGAGTGAGTTTAACTTAATTTTTCAGCCAGCTGGTTGCCTTAAATTTCATGATTGATGAGGAATTTAAGGCTACTTTCTTACTTTGCACTCTACGAGAAAGTTGGGATACATTCAGGACTGCTATGAGCAATTCTAATGTAATCCTTTTGTATGTTGATGTAGAGAGTGCTCTACTTATGGAAGAGATGAATTGGCAGAACAATGCATCCAGTAAGTCTTCCAGTGCTTTGCATACTAGGGGTAGATCATAGCAAAAGGGCAAATATGATGGCAAGGGATGCAGTAAATCTCGTTGCAAAGATGTTGAATGCCATCATTGTGGCAAGAAGGGTCACTTTAAACGTAACTGTTACAAATGGAAGAAAGAGAAAGGAAAAGGCAAGAAGACAGATGATAGCAAGGAAGAGAAAAAGGGCAGTTAGCCTAAGAAGAGCAGTGTGAAAATTGAAGAGGTGAATGTAGTCACTCATGATAGTGATAGTGGGAGTGACGTACGCTTTGTCTCTTCACACTTTGGTGCATATGCTATTGCAAGCACCTGTCTCGTCTGCGAGCTTGGACCGTCACGCTTTGATACCAGTTTGAAGGAGAGAGTGCGCAATGACGTGCGAGATCAAGGCGTTAGTTGAAGAGCAGAGTTGAGCTGAGAGTTAGAGAGAGTGAACGCAGAGATAGATGTACCATTGTGATGATACACAAAGAATAAAAAGAATGTATTTATATATTAGGGTACATTAAGGGTGTGTTCACACCCATAAGTCTATTTACACGGAGAGGAAGGGACTTTACACCGAACACTTAGTGATGCTTTAGCATTGTTTCACCTATGAAAGAATGCAATTGGATGGAGGGTGATGTGGCAGATTATCCTTAGTGATGTACTTTACCTTCATGTGTTCCAGTTAGAGCCGATTTTGGATCGGGCTCTTTTAGAAGGTCAAGAGTATTGCCTGATGCTCTTTTAGAAGGTGTCAAGGGTATTGCATGCTGATAATGTTTTTGCCATCGAGATCACTATTTAGTGTACTAGTTATTGTAAGTGGGTATGTATATGGTATGGTTTGCATCTATGCTATGAAACTATACATTTCCAAGGTTATCAATATATATGGTATGTATGAAATGTATATTTTGAGGTGATGTACATTTGTGAGGTATGTATGGGATACATGGATGGTATGTAATGTACATTTGCAAGTGATGCTATAAAACTACAATTGTATAAGTTACTTGTGGTTTGCACAGTTGACTTATGCTTTACATGACGATCATGTAGGACATCATTACTATGAGGTGATGATTATGGTCAGTTTATGCATTACAATGCATTGGTGGTCAGAACAGTATTGGGTTTTGGCATGTGGATGTATACCTTATGGTTTTGACAATGGTTATGTAATTGGTTTAAGTGATTGGAATTTCACATGCAAACGACATGAGCATGGTTTAGCAATAGGTGCACATGTTGTTGGACTATTATGCCAGCATGTATTTCCAGTAGTGGTGACGGATGCTTTGGCACATTGTAGTGTAATCGAGGATGATTGTAAGGATTTCAAGGGGGTGGTCTGTCACGAGGATGTGAAATTTATTACTTTGCTTAGCATTTGATTAAAAGTTAATCAAATGTGCAAATGTGACTTGCACATGTGAGGTGCATCTTAATTATTTCACCCTGTGGGACCCACGACCCCAAGATATCAAGTGGTGCCAAAAGAAAAAAGTTGTAATAAGCTATGCTTGATAGGTAATATGTGAGACCCAGTATCAGATTTGGGCCTAGACCAATTTATTAGCCACTAATGTCAGTGATGACATTAGAGATAGGCATTAATTAATTAATTAATGCCAGTCTAAGGAATAATAACTACTCATAGATACTTGGAAAAAAAAATGGTATGTCCAAGTTAATTATTGGTTGGTAGAATCATTTTTTTGGGTAGTAGAATAATCATTAAATTAATTTTCAGAATTACTATTCATAAAGTTAATTTAATAAGCTGGGTAATGTTGAAAAATGAGATTAAAGGTTGCCACATGGCAAAACTTGTCTATGTAAGTGGGAAATACGTTTTTGAGTGAGAGAGAGAGAGAGAGAGAGAGAGAGAGAGAGAGAGAGAGAGAGAGAGAGAGAGAGAGAGGGTATGTGACGCCGTCTGACGCCTTCGGCTCGCCGCCTGCAGTCCCCTCGCCTGCCCCTGATGCCCTCCACGGCCGTTGAGTCCTCCCCCCTGCTGTCGGACGGCCCCTTGCCTGCGTCCCCCACCCGCCTGTACTCTGCCCTCTGCACCTGATTCTCGCCCCTTCGCCCTGTCCGTTAGGGTTTTGGCTGATGGACCCCTGCCCTGCGCCCCCGACCGTCTTGCTCTGCCATCGACTGCCAGGCCGTTGCTCTGCCCTCCTGCCCTTGCACTGTTAGGGTTGTGCTTTGCCACTAGGGTTCTTGGGACAGGCCACGACTGAGGCTGACAGGTAAAGCTTCGCTTTCATCAGTTGTGCGTGCAGAATACGCCCCTGGACAACGACTCGGTACAGAAAAGAGGGAGCGAGAGAGAGAGGGAGAGAGAGAGAGAGAAGCCTACGTGTCTCTGCCCCACGTGACTTTTTCACTCGGCCTCTGTCCGACATACGTACTGATACAATATGGCTGGCCTAGATCTGGCTTTCATAGACCAAACGGTGGCAGCTCTTGGTCTGGATTCTGACACCGAGGAACCAGAGGACATGGTTCCGTGCACAGAGGAGATGCCCCCTGCTCCTGACCTCCAGCCAGCGGGCAAACGCACCAAGCATACTTCGGCAGGCATAATGGATGAGCAGGATCGTTCCTATGCTCAGGTTGCTTCTGATTCTGCGGAATCCCAGGAGGTTGATTGGGAGTACCTGTTGGAGTTTGCCAACACTTTGCTGGGCGATTATGTTCAACATAATCAGGAAGTCTTTTCGGACTCTGCAACGGAAGATGTTCTGGAAGCCACTGTGGATCCGAAACATGTCTTGTGCTCCTTTTCAGTGTTCTATGAACGTGCTGTGATACTTTTTTTCATCGGTAGGATCCCGTTGCTTTTGCGTATTCGCCAGTGGCTGCACAGTCTGCTACAAGAGGAATGTGTTGAAGAGATTTTTGTTGGCCCCCGGGGTTTTTTTGAGGTGCTGTTGAAATCAGAGACACACCGTGCTGCTCTCCTGTCTAAACTGCCATTGTTCGTTGATCGCCGTCTGGTCCATGTGGTGCCATGGCACCCCATGGCAGATTTTCAGCGTCTGCTGCAACGTGAATGCCCTGTGTGGGTTGAAGTGGAAAACTGTCCGGCTGTTTATTGGCCACTGCTAAAAGACGCCATGGCCGCTGTGGGCACTGTTCTGGTCCCCCCAAGCCTAAGGGCCATGAATCGCAACCGCCTGTGTATGTTATGGGACATTGCTCGAAAAAGGCCTGCTTGGTTACGCATTAACTGCTCTGGCATGCATCCTTTACATTTTCGTTTGAAATGGGGCAGCTTTGCAGGACATTGCTTTTCATGTGGAAAATTGGGGCATTTTATGGTTGAATGCCCAGAGAAGCACCACACTTCAGATGCCGAGCATGTTGCGCAGCCCATGGAAGATATGGTGTGTGATGTGCCGTCGCAAGATGCCACACAGCCACCTAAAGTTTTGAATAAAGGTAAACAACAGGTCTCGGGTTTGGATTCTGGTGGCAATGACTGGGTAGATGTACGCGCGAAAAAAGGCAACAGGCATGTTGCTGGCATGATGGATACTGTGCCTGTTGCCTCACCAGATTCCATGCGTACGTATATGCGCAGGAAAGAAATGATGTCTTCAGAGCACTCTACTCCTGCTATGGTTTCCTCTGCTCCCCGTCAACAGACAGCTAGGAGAGTGTCTTCAGATGGTCCTAAGGGTCCACCCGCTAAGCTGGATTTTGATACTCGAGGTAACGTCATTACCCCATGGGATCGTCGTTATCCCCGCTCCATCCCTAAGTCAGCGGATATGCCATCCACTTCCAAATCTGGTCGTCAGAACTCTTTTGCCGTGTTAGCTGATTTCTTGGATGAGGGTGTCCTAGACATTCTCGCCGAAAAGGTCTCATCGAGGCAAGCTGTGCCTCGTACCTGATCCTCTTTTGAATCCACATGAAGATAGCTACGTGGAATGTGCGAGGAATTTGTTCTCGCCACAAGCAACATGCCATGTGGACAATATTGCATGAGAATCAGTGGGATGTCTTGTGTGCTGTGGAGCACAAGAGTCATAGTGAAGTAGGTAAAGTTGTGGATTGCCATGGTTTTCGTTTGTTCTATGCAGGGACACATGCCAGGCAGTATTCTGGTGTGCTTATGATTGTACATGAAAAATATCAGCCGGTTCTTATCAAGAATGATGTACATGGCTGCTTTGTGGTGATTGAAATTTTATTCGAAGGAGAGATCTTATGGTTACTTGGCCTCTATGCTCCGAATGATGCTCTATCTTGCCGGGAGCTTTGGCATACCTTGCAGAGTTCCTTGTCCCTTGGCAGACGGGGTTTTTTGATGGGGGATTTTAATATGTGTGTTGATTCTTTATAGTCCACATCAGAACATTCGGTAATGGATGCGCCGGAAAGACGTACGTGGCAGCAGTTGGCTTTTGCCGTTCTTAAGCAAGATCTTTGGTCTTGGCTGTATCCTTCTTCTACAGGGTTTACCTTCCATTCTGCCCAGTATGCCACAACATGGTCGCCGTTAGACCGCATATACATCATGTAGGATGATGATTTCCTTCCTGAGATGCTCGAAATGAAAGTGTTACAACAATATGCATTGTCGGATCATTTCCCTCTGCAGCTTGAGCTCCTTGCACAACCCATTGCACCTTTCAAGCAATTTCTGGATAGACTCCCTTTGCGTTTCAACTCGTCTTATTTGAAGCATGCAATCTTCCAGGGCTATATGCAGCAATTGATTGATCGATTCTTATTGGATTTCTCATCTCAGGGCACTGCTTCCTTTCAACGATTGCTCTCCAATGTGCAGCGGGTTGCTCGCCAGTATGGGATCCATCATGCCTCTCTTTGTCGGCGGCGCCGACAAGCAGCCGAGGAACTGCTAGCTTTGGTTCGTTCTTTGCTGGTGGACACTCCCGATGACGCATTTCTGCTATCACTGGCAATGTGTCTGGCTGATCTTATTAAAGAGTTTCAGTTGAAATCCTATCAGCAGGTCAAATTGCAACATCTGACGGAGACTCTGCAAGACAGTGCTTGTCAGACTCATAAGTTCTTTCGAGCTCTCCACGCCTCTCCTGCTCGAGAGAATATGACGAGGCTCCAGGATGAAGAAGGTCAAATGGTTCTTGATCCGCAGATGATTGTGAATATGTGTAGAAATTATTTCCTCGACCTTCTTGGTTCTACTTCTCCGCCTTCAGGCCAAATTACTCATGCTTGTTCAGTTTTTTATGATCTGGTTCGCAATCAGGTTCCTCAGGACATGCAATCTACTCTGGAGGCAGATATTTGTGAGTTGGAGGTCATGGATGTTCTGTTACACTTGCCTAAGGATAAAAGTCTTGGCTGGGATGGTCTTACCAATGAGTTCTTTGAGTTTTTTGCCACCCAGCTCGCGAAAACTTTGACGGCTTTGTTTCAGCGGGTATGGGAAACGGGGATTATGCCTTCCTCTTGGAAAGAAGGTCTTATTAAATTGCTTCCAAAAGTTCCTTCACCATCCATGTTGAAACAGTGGCGCCCAATTTCTTTGATGGGTTCTATGTATAAAATCTTTTCCAAAGTTATGGCGAATCGCTTCCATAAGCATCTTCCTGCCATTGTGCATCCTCTCCAATATGGTTTTATTAAGGGCAGAAACATTTTGCACAATGTCTTAAATGCGCAACTGGCAATTGATTATGCAAGGCATTCAAATCAGGAGGTTGTACTGGTTCAATTGGACCTGGAAAAGGCTTTTGATTATCTGGACTGGTCTTTCATTGCAGAACTTATGTCTGCTATGGGCTTTGGTGCTCGGATGTCTCGTTAGATCTACACTATTAGTGTTGCAGCATCTTCGCGGGTCATGTTGAATGGAGGCGTTACCAAGCCAATTGTCCTTGCCCGCTCAGTCAGACAGGGGTGCCCTTTGAGTCCTCTCTTCTTTGCCCTTGCGACTCATCCGGTTCTTTCGATGCTATCTCATATGGCAGCTTCTACTTAGTTGGCTGGATTGTTGCTTCCCTCTGGACAACACTTCATTGGTCAATCCTTGGCTGATGACAGTTTTATGATTCTGCGTGCGGACAAAGATAACCTTCACAAAGCATTAGATGTTTGGGCTCTCTTTGGTCAGGCTTCTGGTCTTCGCATTAACGCCTTGAAATCGGCCATTCTCAGCTGCACGGAGTCCGATTTGCAGTCACTGGGCTGGCAGGGCATGGTTGTCCCCTGTGGCTCCATTGTCAGACATCTTGGGTAACCTTTGGGGGTTGATGTTCCCCCAAAGCAGCTATTACGGTGGATTTCACAGAAACTGGCGGCTAAGTTTCTGTATTGGAAGTCTCAAGCCTGGCCCTTCCATGTTCGCCTCAAAGTAGCCCAGACAGTAATGTTGCCAATGCTTACATATTTCTTGCCATTGCTACCCTGGACTACTACGACACTGAATGATCTTACGAAGTCTATTCGTTTCATGTTATGGAAGAAGGATTCCTTGCATGCGGGTATTTCCTGGATTTCTTGGTCACATGCATGCACCCCAAAACGCATGGGTGGAGGGGCTATTTTGGATGCCCACACTCATATGTTGGCACTCCGCTGGTCTCTTTTTCGCGCCATGTGCTCGGATTGTCATCCTTGGGTCATCATAGCCCGTTATTTTCTTGAGGATCACGGACTTCTGCATGGTAATACCCACATCCGCAGTTCGTGGTGGCATGTTCTTAATGCAGATTCTCGGTTCTCCAGTTCTTCCTCATCTCTGCTTACCCATTTGGTGTGTTCCTGGAGACTGGTCCTCCGGAAGTCTCAGTGGCATCCAGCGGAGGATCGTTTAGCTACTAATTCGTTTCAATTGGAACTGTTGGCAGTCTCGCAGTTAATTTCGTGGGACGGTAAACATAAGCTTCGACCACAATTCAACCGTATGGCACGTTTGGGCTTAACTTCGGTCGCGGATGCTACTCTTGCCAGTCGCAATGTGTTCATGTCGTTTCGTACAGCCAGGAGGCTTTTCAGGATCCCTCGTGGATACATGTATTTATGGGAACATCTTTTGAGGGTGCTTCAGAGCAGACAACCCTTTCCTGCCCTTGCTACGGATCGTCCCTGGCAGGATTGGGACTTTGCAGGCCGGCTGAATTTAGAAAAGGCTTCAACTAACCAGGTGTATCATCTTCTGATTAAAGATCATCAATTGCTAGTTAATAAAGCTAATATTCTATGGGGATTGCATAAATCCTGGTCATGGTGGAGGGTAACTGTGATGGAGGGCTGGTTAAATAAGACACCATTCAAATATAAGGTCTTTCTTTGGAGGGTGATGATTTGTGGTATTCCACTTGCTTCAGCTCTTTCAAAGCGCCGAATCTCCAATGGCAACTGTTTCTTTTGCACCACCACTGTGGAATCCGCCCGTCATCGTTTTATTTCTTGCCCCCTTGCTCAGAAAATCTGGTCATTCTTGTCAGCCGTCTGGCGAGCGGTGGTTGGTTTCTCGCTTCGCCCGTTTGATTGGGTTTTCGCGCAGCCCAAATATCCCACACCGACATAGGCACATATGAAGATCTTGTTTCACTTTCTTCGATATTGGGGCTGTTGGCACAACTGGACCATTCGGAATGCTTTCCTTTTTGATTCTGCTTATAATGTTCAGCGGCATATTGCTAGGCTTAAAGGTTTCTTGTATTGGCAGATAGATCTTCTCCGGCACTCTGACATCCTCTCTCGGGAGGACTTACGCCCCTGGCACATGGCAATTTCCTCCGCGTCTTTGCCATGATTTTGTAACTATTTGGCCCTCTGGTTCTTGTAAAGAGTCAGTTTGTACATACGATGGGGTAGAGCCATCGTGTATCTTGTAATCATGAAAACTTTTTCGTAATTAATACAATTACCTTTTACGAAAAAAAAGAGAGAGAGAGGGTCATTCCAATCTTGTGCAAGTTGAGAGAGATAGAGAGAAGGCTACTATAGTTGCTACAATAGTTGATCGGCCATTTCTAGCCAGCAAGAGACTCTCCAAGAGCAGCTGTGATGCCCTGAAGAGACTACAATAGTAGGTGACAGCAGTTTGAGGGTTGCTTCAGCTAAGCATCATCATATTTGGTGTGTTCCATTAGTGGAGATAGCTTTTATGGTTGTCTAGACAAAGCAATAATTGATTTCTTTCATTTTCTTGTGATGGAAGTCCAAAATTTCTCTCTTTGACATTCTCTCTCATTCTATAGCCATTTCTCAACCCTGTCAGCATTTTTCAGCAGTTTGAATCATTAGAGGAAGAGATTTTAGTCAATTCCTGCTGTAAACTCTAATTTACAGTATAAATTAGGATTTGACAGCCACCTGGGGATGCATGCTGAGAATTGAAGGCCTAGTACTTGAATTCCAGCAGTTGAAATTGAGAAATATGAGGGAAACTCAAGAGGCCAATCAGTCAATATCAAATTTGGGGCTGAATTTGTCTTTCAAGGAGCAAGGTGATGGCCAATTCTCAAGCAAACCAAGGGGTAAATTGGTTTGGAGGCTTGTTGTCAGTTTTGATAGCAAGAGGCACTTGGATTAGTGGAGGAGATCAGAGGATCTCAGTTGTACTCCATCTAGTTGTAATAAAAGTTAAAGAAATACCGCAATTGGCACCAATTTTGGGGCCAATAGGTTGTCCATTGTCCAAGATTAAGTGGTAACATTTACATTTTCAGTTTAAGTGAATTCTATGCTTGCTTTGATTAGTATGAAATCAGGTTATTTACCACCCTATCAGAAGAAGGCTGGTCTCAAGGTTCAGTCGCTTCAGCGAAGCATTACAACACAAATGTCTTTAGATAGTGAGATGGGATCAAGCAGGGAAGATGACCCTCAATCTGAAAATTCACAAAGTGTTGGGGGAAATGCAATGCTAGATCTTTGACAAGGTGTGCAACATGGACAACAAGTTGATAATGTTTGTTTAGACCAAAATGTGGGCTCTTCTAGGCCTTGAAAAGTTGTTGACCTGCAAGACAGAGGAATTTGATGACTAGTATAAAGACTAGGCTCTTGAGTATAGCAGTTGAAATGCTTGTGGAATTGGCAAAAGATCCTTGATTGATGCACTTTTTGAACCCCTTAAAGGAGGGAAATAAAGACAAGGAGGGCAAATGGCCTTCAAGAGCTTCAAGATAGCAAGATGCACCGAAGAAAGAGTCAATAGAGTAGCATGACATTTTAAATGTGGGTATTGATGTATACAATATATTCGGCTATCTCAACTTTTAGGCCATGCTGCTCCTTATTAGAGAAATCTTGGAGCTCATGATTGAGATTAATGCATTGTGCTCGATCTCTAGCCATCCTAGTTGCTAGGAGTTTCATAAATAAGGAAATGAGAATGTGTTTCAGAGTCGCAAAACGGAGTTTCAGCTTCAGTCCAAAAGGAGAAACGGGAGCTTAAAAAATATGATCATAAATGTAAATATATATAAATATAAAGTGTGTATGTGCGTGTTTGTAGTACCTTGTACAAGCTAGCAGTTTAGCCTTTACATACTTAGATGCTTGCATTGCCAAATATGTAGATTACACACACTATTTAGTAGCTATTGGTTGCTAGTAAGAGTACGATCTTCATAGTTTCATAAATGTTTGTGTGAGTTCATACATGCTCTCATTGGAGATGGCTTTAATGAAGAGAAACAAGCATGGACACACATGTAATAGAAATAGAATTTGAAGGCTAGAAACGAAAGCTGAAAACTAAAACACATTGCAATTTGCATGTTGGCAAAAGACGAAAATATGAGTGGATAAAGTTTAAGGCTCTCTCCATGGTCTAGAAAACAATAAAACTTTTTCTAAAAATCTTTTAAGAAAATGGATTTTCACAAGATATTTGTCAAATACACGTGAAAAGCATCTCCTAAGTTATCCATAACTGTTAGTAATGTTGGTAAGAGTCAATACATTCATCAACTAGCCAAGTGAAAAAAAAAGCAAGTGCAAGTTTAAAAAAATGAAGCTACATACAAACAAAGATAACTCTTATCTAGGGATTTAATTTTTCGTGGAAGAATCCATTTTGAATTTGATAAATGTATTGCTTGCAAGGTTTGTTTTCGGTTTGCTCCATCAATTTGCCAGTTGTTGATTGGAAATTAACGAGCATTAAGAAAAAAATATTAGAAAATTATAGCATTGATCTTGGAGTTTGCATCTTTTGTGGAAACTGCATGGAATATTGTCATGAGGACATGTATTTTTGAAACTTCTCTTAACATGTGGATTAATTTTTAATCACATGGTTAAGTAAATGTTGCACGTGTGAGGTGTAACTAGGGTTAGAGTAAATTTACGAGCTTGGGACTCTGGAAAATCATGGGATGTCAAAGGCAAAAGTTGCTATAAGTTATGTTGGACAGGTACTTAGTGGTATTCGGTACTAGTTGTTGGCCTAGGTCATTCATTTGGCTATAAGTGCCAGTTAGTGATACTAGAGAAGTGTTTAATGGTACCTAATGCCAATCTGATGGTCAAAGATGGCACAGACACTTGGGAATGGAAGTTGCCTAGCCACTTTAATTATTGGCTAGTCATATTATTTTTCAGGCACCAAAATAATTATTAGATTAATTTTCAATATTTAAAGACTAAAAATTAATATTTAATTATGGATAATGCTGGAAACACCATCTGAAAGATTGCCACTTGTCAAAAATGCCCATGCAAGACTGAAAAACGTCTTTAGAGGTTGGAGAGAGGCATTTTTAGTGTATTTAATCTGCAAGAGAGAGGGAGGAGATGTTGCTGGTCTAATTTGCAGCCATTGGAGAACCTTCTAAGGCAGCTAGGTGCAGGAGAACAATCAACAATAGGTGAGAGCATCTACAGGCTGCTGAGACATGGCAGCAGGAGTAAATGACCGATTTTCTTCAATTCTTTGCATCTACAAGCTGTTGAGACAGAGCAACAGTAGTAAATGATTGATTTTCTTCAGTTCTTCATGAAGAAAGTGTGAATTTTCTCTGTCCTCAGCATTCTCTCTTATCTCCCAACCTTTCTATAGCCTTGCTCCAAAGATTGCAGTATTGAGATCATTTCTTCGTTTGAAGCTCCAAATGAAGATTAGTTGAAATGCCAAATCCTTCATTTGAAGCTCCCAAAGATGCTAATGAAATAAAACAATTGGTATCTACGGGGCAAGGAATGCAAATGTAGGGCCATCTCTAAAGTGCCAATTCAATGGATTTTGGATAGTCGGGGCATGCATGCTATGATGGGGCAGCTAGGATATTTTGGTGGAAGCATGATTTTTCATGCTATGGTTGGACAAGGGCCACATAGGGAAATGTATGACACAAATTCTTATGGTTTGCAGCAAACAGTGCATGGTGTGCAAGGCCCAATGTATTCGGGTATGACTGGAAATATGCAAAACCCTATGTATGGTAGCATTGGCTTGACGCCTTAGGCACAAAGTAGTGCGTTTGGTACTACATGTGCGCCCCCAAATGCTTATGGGGCTCAAGGAATGAATGTTGGTTATGCAAATGCTCCATTTGGCGTTGGCTTTGATGTAAATTCAGCAAATGCACCCTTTTTGCAGCAACCAATGTATTACAACTTGACACCCAAAGGGCAGCAAAAGACTATGATGAGGGTGGAAAAGCAGTGAAGTTTGAGTCCTTCAGTAATGTACAAGATAGGTTGAAAGCTTTGACTTTCATTTAGCAGTTTGATGCAGCCTATTCAGGGGCGAACTTCACAGAGTCCTCGAAGATTCAAAAGGCAACCACTTTCTTGAAAGGGAACGCATTACAATGGTGGTCCACTCTTTTGATGCAAGGTAGAGCACTATCAACGTGGGCACAATTCAAGCAAATGTTCGCATGGAATTGGTTGACAAGTACCTTTGAGGTCGATATCATGACAACTTGGAATAAGCTGGATGGTAAAAAGAATGTTGTGGTTGATGTACTATCACGTAAGCCACAAATTTCAACTGTCAGTATGGTTTATCACACTGAGTTGGATGCTATGAAAGAGCAATATGTTACTGATTTGGACTTTGCTAATGTTTATGATCAGCTTTGCAATGGCCAAAGGCATGGACACTTTGTGCTAAGAGATGGATTTTTGATGATGCATGGACGACTGTGTGTCACAAAGCAGTTAAGGCTTAAAGTTGTGTATTAATGCCACGGTCAAGGCAGTGGAGCATTTCTTTTATTGGCCAGCTTTGAGGCATGATATAGAACAATTTGTTAAGACATGCATCGTATGCCAGAAGGTAAAGCATGATAGACAAAAGATGCTGGGTTTGTTGTAGCCCTTTCCTATTCAAGATAGGCCTTGGCAGAGCATTGCAATAATGGACTTTATTTTTGAGCTTCCTAAGACACCTACAGGGAATGATGGGATATGGTCTATCATTTGTAGGTTTAGCAAACAAGCCCATTTCATTCCGATGAGGAAGAAAATAAAGGTTGATCATATGGCACGATTGTTTTTGCAGCACATCTTTAAGTATCATGGTATGCCAGAGTTGATCATTAGTGACTGAGAACCTCGGATGACCAGTTTATTTTGGAAGGGCGTATTTGAGAATATGGGTACCACGCTGAAATTCTCATCATCCTTTCATCCGCAGACAAATGGTCAGTCTAAGGAAGCAAATTCCAGAGTGTTAGATCTTTTGAGGTGCCATGTTTCAGACCACAAGACATAGTGGGAGCAATATTTGCCCTGCTGCACTTGAGTGCTGATCAGAATGTAAGCTTGGAGTAAGCAGAGATAGAGCAAAGAGCTTAGAGAATCGTGTTAGAGTGTAATAGTGTGTTGCACGGTACACAAAGAATAAAAATGTATTTATACGTTAGGTTACAAGTAAAGGGTGTGTTCACACCCGTAAGTTTATACACGCGGGAGTTTACACCTGAAGGGACTTTACACCCAACAACCTCCCACTTAAAGGCCCAAGGTGATGCTTGTAAACTATCCAACTCCCACTAGTTGAATGCAATGCTCATGCTAAGCCTTTGCAAGACTTTTAGTGAGAACATCTGTAGGGTTATCTTGGATTTTGACCTTAGTAAGTGTGACAAGGCCATCATCCAAGACCTATTGAATGAAATGATACCAAACATCGATGTGTTTGGTACGGGCATGAAACATGGCATTTTTAGCCAAACTTATTGCACTCTGGCTATCACAACCAAGCACTGGAGTATGGGAAGAAAGACCAAAATCCTTGACCAAACGGCCAAGCCAAATAGCTTCCTTGGAAGCTTCTGTGGCTGAAATATATTCAGCCTTTGTAGTACTTAGTGCTACAATTTTCTGCAACCTTGAATACCAAGAAATAGCTCCACCAGCCAAAGTAAATACATACCCACTGGTAGACTTTTTAGTGTCAAGATCTCCTGCCATGTCCAAATCACAAAACCCTTGCAGCTCTAGTGTACCCTTTTCATAGCATATACATTTGCCTTGTGTACCTTTTAAGTATCTAAAGATACATTTCACTGCTTCCCAATGTGGTTTTCTAGGGTTAGACATGAATCTACTAACAACTCCCACTGCATGGGCAATATGTGGACAAGTTGCAATCATGGCATACATCAAAGAACTAGAAGCTGATGCATAAGGTATGCCTTTCATCGCAATAGCAGCTGCATCATCTTTTGGGCAATCAGCTTTGCTAAGCTTTGTATATGGTGGTAAAGGTACACCAAGAGACTTACCATCAGCCATATTAAATCTGTCAAGTACTTTACTGATGTACTTATCTTGTGAGAGAAACAACAAGTGTTGTCCTCTATCTCTTTGAATGCACATGCCCAAAATGTGTTCAATTGGTCCCAAATCTTTCATTGAGAAGGCTGAACTCAGCTGCCTTTTAAGTATATGTAAAGTACTCTTATGCTTTCCATGAATCAGCATGCCATCCACATATAAAACCAGCACAACAAGGCTTCCATCATCAGCCTTTTTAGTGTATAAGCAGTGATTTGCATGACTGCGTTTGAATCCATGGCTGAGCATAAATGTATCAAATTTTTTATACCATTGTATAGGAGCCTATTTCAGCCCATATAAGCTGCGTTTCAGCTTACAGACTAAATGCTTTTTCCTTGGAATAACAAAACCTTTGGGCTGTTTCATGTACAACTCTTTATCTAGGTCACCAAGAAAAGCAATCTTCACATCCATTTGATCCAAATCTAAATCCAAGGATGCAATGAGGGCAAACAAAACACGGAGCATAGTTATCTTCACCACCGGTGAGAAAACCTCTTGGAAGTCTATGCCTTCCTTCTGTGTATAGCCCTTAGCAACCAGACGTGCCTTGTATTTGGGCTTCCCATCAATACATTTCACCTTATAAACCCATTTATCAGGAATAGCCTTCCTATCCTTGGGCAAAGGTACAAGCTCCCATGTATTGTTTGCATATAGAGATTTCATCTCTTCTTGCATAGTGAGCTCCCACTTTTTCTTGTTTTCACATGGTTGTGCCTCTTTAAATGTCAAAGCCTCACCTTCATCAGTCAATAAAATGAAATCCAAAGATGGCTGAAACCTCTATGGCTGCCTTTTGACACTTGTAGACCTCCTTACCCAATGATCTGTATTATCAAGCAGTGGGCCTACATCTTGAGGGATGTGTACACCATCACCAGGTGGCTGATTTTCAGCGTTTTCTTGCTGCTGTAATTTGTTTTCAGCATGTTCTTCTTGCTGTCCTATTTCATCCTGTGCATCTATTTGTTGTCCTTGATCTTCTGGCTGTAGCACAATAGGTTGTTGCTCATTTTCAGCATCAAAAGGGACAGTATCTTCAGCTAATGGTTGCTGAATGGTTGGCTGTTCATGCTGAAACTTGACATTCTTTTTGTCAAGGTCACCATCTATAGTATTTTTCAGCAACTTTGCCTCATTGAATGCTACGTCTCGACTGCGTACTATCTTTCCATCTTGAGGAAGCCAAACTCTATATCCCATCTCTCCCTCATCTCCATATCCCATGAAGATGCCCTTGATGGATTTCATATCTAGTTTAGTCCTCCGATTTACAGGAATATGCACAAAAGCATCACAACCAAAGACACGCAAATGGTCATATGAAGCAAGTTTGCCAGACCAAACCTTTTTAGGAATGCCATTTTTCAACGCACGATTGGGAGAGCGATTGCACACATGAATTGCAGTTTTAAGAGCCTCTTCCCAATACTGTTGCGGGAGATTAGCTGTGGACAACATGCATCTGACTCTCTCACAAAGTGTACGATTATATCTTTCAGCCACGCCATTTGATGCAGGCTTGTAAGGGGCTCTCAACTCCCTCTTAATGCTATGCATCTCACAAAATCTTTTAAACTCATTAGAGATATACTCCCCCCCATTATCCATTCTTATAGCTTTTAACTTAAGCCCTTTCTGTGTGGTAACAAAGGCATGAAACCTTTTAAAAGCATCAAACACTTTCTTTTTGCTCTTTAATATATACACCCGTGACTTTCTACTGAAATCATCAATAAAAGTGACAAAGTATCGTGCACCCCCATGTGAATTAACATGCATAGTACACACATCTGAATGTACTAAGTCAAGAGCATTGGGCTTTTTAACAACACGAGAGTAATAAGGAGACTTCACATGTTTTCCATATATGTAATCATTATAAAAGTCAAGTCTAGAGCCTTTTACATCAAATCTCCCTGAAGAGGAGAGAACTTGAAGGCCTTTCTGGCTCATATGACCCAAGTCTTTTGTGCGAAAGTTCCATTTGTGAATGAACTTTAGCCATAGCCAAAAACTTGCCAAGTAATGCTTTACAATGCAAATAGTACAAAATCGCCCTTTTGCTGCCTTTAACAATCAGTGTAGAGCCCCAATGGGCCTTCCAAGATCCACCACCAAAGGTAGTAAAATACCCTCTTGCATCAAGTTGCCCAATTGATAGTAGACTTTTCTTTATGCTAGGTATATATCTGACATCATGCAAAATCAGCTCTTGTCCGTTTTCAAGGACTAAGTGAATGGTACCTACACCCTCTATTTCACATCCATAATTGTTTCCCAAGTAAACCTTGCCTAGACAACTTGAAGTGTATTCAGAAAATGACTCCAAAGAGGGAGTGACATGAAAAGAGGCACCGCTGTCCACTATCCATGACTGAGACAATCCATCATGGGCTGAAAGTAAGGCATCTAATCACCTCCTTTTTAGTAATGTGCATATCACTTGCTGCTGCCATAATATGTGCATCATTACATGAGGCTGCAACAAGTATCTCTCTAGTGTCAGAGAGTTCTTCAATAACCACACTAGATGCAACATTTTCTTTTGCAACTTCAATTGAGGGAGAGCTATTGTCATCTTTCTTGTCATCCTTCTTTTTCTTTCCTTGCTGTTTTTTTCTTTCTTGCTCTTTCTTGTAGTAGCGACAATTGGGCTTTTTATGCCCTTTACGTCCACATTGATATCAAGTGACATCCTATTGTTTGCCCTTGCTTTTACTCCTGCTTTTGCCTTTATTTCTTGCATTAGCCCTCCTTTACTGACTTGCCTCTCAAATGATCAGCTGAACCATTGCTTTCTTCACTGGACTTTCTTCTAATCTCCTCATTGAGAATAGAGCCCCTAGCACCATCGAAGGTTAAAGCAGGATTGTTGCTCAATGAAACAACCAAAGACTCCTAGCTATCAAGTAGAGTCATCAACAAGAAAATGGCCTTCAATTTATCATTGAAGGGCTGCAAACCAGAGTCCTATAACTGGCTCAAAATCCTTGTGAAAGCACTCAGATGCTACGAAGCGGGCTTAGACTCATCCAACTCCATGTTTACAAGCTTGCACATAAGGTGAACTTGATTTATTGGAGTTGTAAGTTCATAAGTGTCCATCAAATTTTTCCATATGGCATAAGCTGTATCAAGATGCTTAATGTCCGTAAGTACATCATCAGATACAACCATTTTAATGTATGCAATGGCCTTCTTGTTGAGTCTAACCCAATCCTCAGCTGTCATAGCTGTAGGCTTGACTTCCAAAAGAGCATCATCACAATCTTTTAACAACAAAATGCCTTGCATTCTGTCCTTCCACAAGTCAAAACCAGTGCCATCAAATCTCTTGATTTCAAGAAGGGATTTAGGGTCACTGCTGCTTGAAGCATTTGCTGCCATTTTTCAGCAATATATCCAAGAAAAATACTGCAATTTATAACAGCAAACAATGAGCTGAATGTTTGGTCAATATCAGCCCAAATTTTCAGATAATGAGTGCAAGGTTTAGTCCAAGTACATGTACAGCAGTGGGACTGATGACATTCAGTAGTATAACTGAAATTTTAGCATATACTCAAAGCATACATGACTGTCAGGTGACTCCCACTTCAGCAGTATCACCAAAAGTACATTTGCAATAATCCCAAATCTGCAAATGATCATTAAGACTGCTGCAAAATGACTGTTCAGCAATACATCAACTCAATGGAAGGTGCCCAACGTATGTATTGCTGCTTGTGTGACCAAGTACTTCTGATACACAAGAGAAGCCAAGATTCTCTGCAATTCGCTCTGTAATTTCTTCAATGTTTTATAAGTGGGAATGAATCTCACTGCTTACAGCATCAAAATTGCATCAACAGTGTTTCCAAAGTACATTTCAAACATCATTTTTGTCAAAATTCTAAAATTTCAGCAAAACCCCCATAATTTCACTAATAAATTTGAACCGATTGCATCAGTACATCATCTCGAGCATCAAGTACGGGCAAATGTTGCAGAAATTTCGCGAATTTTGCAAAAGCCCCAAATTTCGAGGTCCAGGAGTGCACAAATTTCCAAGAAATTGGCTCAGTCAAGCAAAAATTTCGCTTGCATCTGAAAATTCCCAAAATTTCCAAGACCCATGCACTCAATGTGTGCAATTTGTGGATCAGAAATCACTGAAACTTGTGTCCGGCACCAAATTTGGGGAAAGCCCCAAATTTTAAGAAGCAAATTGGCATAGATTTGTGCTCTGTGCTTGCTCACATGAACACCCGCATGATGGGAAATAAATCAGACTGAAGATTTGTGATTTTAAGAAAGAAAAAAAAAAGAAATATTGGGGTCGTTGACCTACCTGTTGTCCGTGCGGCCGCGTGACCTGTTCGTCGTTCGTGGAGCCGGACACGTTGTTGCCTATCACACGTGGGTGTTCAGTTGCGTAGCAATCGCCTGCTGTCGACTGTCCACTCGCTTGCCCCTATTGTGAAGATATTACCTGTCATGTGCAATTGTTTCCTCACATGCGATTGCTTTCTCTCACCTGTAGCTGCGGCTCTCGCCTACACCTGTTGACTGTGAGTATTGGCTATTGCGTGCGCTTGTCATTTGATGAGTGCTGACTGTGCGTATCAACTACAAGTGTTGCTTGTCACTTCTACCAGCTTGGACCATCGAGCTCTGATACCAGCTTGTTGCACTTGAGTGCTGACCAGATTGCAAGCTCGGAGCGAGCAGAGATAGAGCAGAGAGCTTAGAGAATCATGTTAGAGTATAGCAGTGTGTTGCACAGTACACAAAGAATAAAAATGTATTTATATGTTAGAGTACAAGTAAAGGGTGTTTTCACACTCGTAAGTTTATACACGTGGGAGTTTACACTCAAAGGGGCTTTACACCCAACATGACCTTGGTTGAGTTTGCTTACAACATAGTGCATAGTTCTACGAGCAAAGCTCCATTTGAGGTGGTTGAGGGTGGCAATAAGGTACCACCTATTTTGCAAACTAAGGATAAGATCTTTGAGGCTGATTGTTATGTGGAAAACTTGGATGTAGCCTATGCAAAGATAAAATATGCACTTTAGAGATCGCAAGAAAAGCAAAAGAGGACAGTTGATCGCCATTCACGTGCTTTGCAGTTTGTAGAGGTTGAAAAGGCAAGGTTGAAAAAGATGAAAGGAAGAGAAACATTGTATCCGAAGTTAAGTATGAGATACTATGGGCCCTTCCAAGTATTGGAGAAGATGAGCGATGTGGCATATCAGCTGAAATTACCTCTACATTGGTGGATACACAATGCCTTTCATGTTAGTTTGTTGAGGCCTTTTCATGGTGATGTGTTAGAGGATTTGTTTGCTGAAATTCAGCATGAGGTTGAGGAGCTGGATGAGATTTTGGTACCTAAGCAGATTTTGGCACATAAGGAAAGAAATGTCAAAGGTAAAGTTTCCAGGAGATACTTGGTAAAATTTCAAAATTATTCACCAATGGATGCCAAATGGATGGAAGAGGATGACTTAGTAGACCATCCTCAGTTGTTGCAGCTTCACCTAGGTGCCTTTCAGTTAGAGCCGACTTTAGTTCGCGGGCTCCGTCAGGTTCAGTAGAGCAAGGGTCTGGAGTATTGCTTGATGCTCAAGGGAGAGGTAGCACTTCCACTCCTCCAATTATGGACAGCTCTCGTATGTAGTGGATCTCGGATGTATTCAGCATGCATCCAAGGTACTGCGCTGACAGTATGCTTGCCATGAGGTCACTAATTAGTGTACTAGTCATTGTGAGATGTATGCAGATGAGTATGAGTTTCACTCGGGCACTGGAACCATACTTTTGCGTAAGCTTATGATCAATTTGGCATGAATTTTGCCTCAATTTTGAGACAAAAATTCTGATTAGTTTCAACTCAGTTCGTTTATGGTTACTTTTTGGGATCAGTTTTGCATTGATTACTGGTCAGTTTTTGCAATGAGTTTGAGACCAATTTGGGGTCACATTTGCAGCAGTTTGTGATTAGTTCTCAGATTAGCAAGTGATCAATTTATGATGAGATTATCCTTATTTTTCAATGGTTTACACCTGGTTCCATGGACGAAAGGATATGTTATGATGCCATTGATGTTTTGGCCATGATTTATGCTTGGTTATGCTATCCTATGGTTTGTTTTTATGTTATGATTGGTTGGTAATTTTCAGCATGTGCTGGGCAAATGGAATGATTGAGCAACAATGCACAATGTTATATTAACTATGATGCCTTGTGGAAATTCAAATCCACTATTTCGCTTTTGATGCATTTGGCAGTGCAATTGAGGACGATTGCAAGGATTTTAAGGGGGAGGGGTGTCATGAGGATATGTATTTTTGAAACCTCACTTAACATGTGGATTAATTTTTAATCACATGGTTAAGTAATGTTGCACATGTGAGGTGTAGCTGGGATTAGAGTAAATTTACGAGCCTGGGACCTGAGGTAATCATGGGATGTCAAAGGCAAAAGTTGCTATAAGTTATGCTGCACAAGTACTTGGTGGTATTTGGTGCTAGTTATTGGCCTAGGTCATTCATTTGGCTATAAATGTCAATTGGTGACACTAGAGAAGTGGCGTTTAATGGTAATGCCAATTTGATGGTCAAAGATGACGCAGAGACACTTAGGAATGGAAGTTACCTAGCCAATTTAATTACTGGACAATCAGATTATTTTTCAGGGCACCGAAATAATTATTAGATTAATTTTCAGTATTTAAAGACTGAAAATTAATATTTAATTATGGATAATGCTGGAAAAACCATTTGGGAAGACTGCCACTTGTCAGAAATGCTCATGCAAGTTTGAAAAACGTCTTTAGAGGTTGGAGAGAGGCATTTTTAGTGTATTCAGCCTGCAAGAGAGAGGGAGAAGATGCTGTTGGTTTGATTTGTAGCCATTGGAGGACCTTCTGAGGCAGCCAGGGGCAAGAGAACAATCAACAATAGGTGACAATATCTACAAGGTGTTAAGACAGGGCAACAGAAGTAAATGACTGATTTTCTTTAGTTCTTTGCATCTACGAGTTGTTGAGATAGGGCAGTAGCAGTAAATGATTGATTTTCTTTAGTTCTTCACGAAGAAAGTCTGAATTTTCTCTGTCCTCAACATTCTCTCTCATCTCCTAGTTTTTCTATAGCCTTGCTCTAAAGATTGCAGCATTGAGATCACCAAATGCTGAGAAATTTCAGATTTCTTTGCTGTAATTCCTAATCTGTAGTAGAAATTAGGGTTTAGCAGCAGCCTCAGGAAGCGTGCCAGAAATTGGAAGCTCCAAGATTTGGATTCAATAGGGTTGAAGCTGTTTTTAGCCTATTCAAGTGGAGGGACTAGCAAATATCTAAATTTGGGCATTTTCCATCTCCAAAGCGGGTGAAGGCCAACTGATTGCCCAAATCAAGGGGCAAATCAATTTAAAGACTTGCTGATCATTTTGAACACCAAGGTAGTTGGAATACCGAAAGGGATTGGGAGTATCCCATTGTACATCAACTTCTTCTTCAATTAAGTTAAATAAATACTGAAATGGGCCAACAAGGTGTCCAATGTCCAAGATTATATGGTAAAGTGTACTTTTCAGTTTCGGGAATTTGTTAAATACTGGAAATAGTGCTTAATCAGGTTATTTACCACCGTATCCGAGGAGGAAGGCTGGCTATAGTATTTTTTGACAGATTGCTTTGTCAATGATTGAGGAATATGAGCTTTCCACATATGATCGTCATGAATTGAATTATGACCAAGTGACTCTAGGTTGGATATCCCTTTCTATGCATCTAGATTGTGTTATTCAAATTATCTCCACAAACTACCAATTGAGTGCTACGTCAAACATAGGATGAAAAAAAGAAAGAAGAAAATGATGGGGATGGTACAAAGTAACATAAAAAATTCATCTTTGCCAATTGCATACTTTTTGGCTATGAAACAATTTGCTCATTTTGGCATTTCACTTTTAGACATTTGAAATGCTATTCTAGAAAACTATGCTCACCTCATATTGGTCGATTCTAACTAAGGGAAAGTGTGATAATCGAGAGTGGAACTTGGATAGTAGCACTTTCATTAAGTTTAGATTTATCATGGAATGATGATCCTTCAATTGACGGTCATCATTACGAGCCTTCCATTGACGGTCATGATTCGGGTTAGTCATAGGCTCTAGACAAAAAACTAGGTCCCAAAGGCTTTGAGACTTGAGTACTTGTCGCATGAAGTTCGACCAAGTCGTGAAGCTAGATTTGTTAAAATGAGTATTATCACTAAAAGCATTCTTGGTTGTAGCAAGTGGAGTGTGAGTGTTGAGTGATGAATAGGGAGGGTAGGGATCGGAATTGGAGTATGTAGGGGGGGTTTTCTCAACGTATCCACTGTGTATCAGGGATATATGCAACATGGATCCAAGATATTGGTTTAAGTCTCTGGATTATATTACAACTAGTTCTTGTATATCAAAAGGAGCAATAGAGAGGGCTCTTGGTGTCAGAGTGCAGCGGTGCGGAAGCGTAGGACTGAGAGAGAGAGAACGCAGAGAGAGAGAAGAGAGAGAAAGAGACAGTGGAAGATGAAGATCTGCTGTATAAAGTGTGCTGTATACAAAGATATGCAGATATATACACAGGTGCAGTGCGCTGGACTGCGTGTCTCCACCTTGACGAAGCAACCTGCTGTTCACCTCGAAGTCCGCTGCAGTCTGCACTGTCTCCTGTCTGAAATCTGCGAACAGAGACGGAACCTGTGCGAGCCACCAGCCTGTAATCTGCGAGCAGAAGAATGTGTAGGCAGAAGACTGAAAACTCGGCTATAAATAGCCAGAATCTGGGCGCAGCAAATAGGCAGGTCGACTGCATTAAATGCACTTTAATGCAGCCGATTGATACAGAATCAGGTTGGACTGCCACGTGGCAGTTCGACTGTGCAGTCCGACTGCACCTGGGCAGGATCTGATTGCTAACACCCCCTCTCAGAGCCTGGGCGGGGCAGAAGCGTGAGGGAGCTGGAATGTCTCTGAAGTAGAGCGTGGGGAAGTGCCTTCGTAAACAAATCTGCAAGATTGTTCTCCGTTTTGCAGTACTCCACGGTGATGGTCTCATCCAGAAGCTTCTCTCTGATGTGGTACTGGATCTCGATGTGCTTCGTTCGGGCATGAAAAACAGGATTCCGTGCCAAGGCAATGCAACTCTCATTATCGCATTGCAGCAAAGTAGGACGAGTCTGGGGGCAGCCAAGCTCCTCCAACAATCTTCGAAGCCACACAGCCTCACATGTGGTGGAAGACGCGGCCCGATACTCCGCCTCAGTAGACGAAAGGGCTACTGTGGGCTGCTTCTTGCTACTCCTTGAGATAACACCTGCACCCAAGGTAAAACAATAACCTGTAGTAGACCGTCTGTGGTCCACATCACTGGCCCAATCCAAGTCGCTCCAACCTGCAAGAACAAGATCTGAACCACCTGTGCCTGCTGGATAATGAATCCCTAAATCAGACGTCCCCCTCAAATACCGAAGTATCCTCTGAGCAGCCTGTCAATGCACTGTCTGAGGTTCACTCATGAACCCCGCCAAGAGCCCAACAGCAAAACAAAGATCAACACGAGTGTTGAGGAGCCAAATCAATGATCCAATCAACTGACGATAGCGGGAAGCATCCGCCATGGGAGAAGCTGAATGGGAAGTGGCCTTCCAGTTCGGATCCATAGGAGTAGAAAGGGTCCGACAATCCGCCATCGCAAAAGAATTCAAGAGCTTCTGTACATATCTCTGCTGAGAGATGAAGATCCCCCTCTGAGACTGATAAATCTCATGGCTCAAAAAAAAATGGAGTAGACCCAAGTCTGTCATCTCGAACATCCGATGTAAAGCGGCCTTCGTCTCTTGGACCTGCTGTGCATAATCACCTGTGACAATGAAATCATCAACATACAACACAAAAAGCACACAACCATCCTCAGAAGTGTGTACATAAAGTTGCGGATCGGCTTTAGAACGCCGATATCCCAACTGTGACTGAAGGAACGAATCAATCTTCTCGTTCTATGCACGCGGAGCTTGCTTGAGGCCATACAAGGCCTTCTTCAACCTGTAGACTTTCCCATCTGAAGATCCATAGCCAGGAGGCTGCTCTATGTAGATCTCCTCCTTCAGATCACCATTGAGGAAGGCCGACTTGACACAACTGGTAGACATGCCATCTCCTATGGCCAGCCAAGGCAAGAACAGCTCGAATAGTCCAAAGAACCATCGCTAAGGTACTTGGTCTTGAAGACCCATTTGACGCCAATCACCTTCTTATTCGGGGGGTGTGGCACGAGTGACCAAGTGCCATTCCTCTCAATAGCCTCCAACTCGGCTTCCATAGCTTTCTTCCATGGTGCGGACTGTAAAGCCTCTCATAGAGGTGGGCTCTCGATCCTGCATAACACGGGTCATCAAACAATAGTTAGAGCAAACAAGCTCCGTAGAATGTGCCTGGTGCCTCCGTGACCGCCGCAGACCATGCTGCGGCCCCCACTCCTCAGGGACCCCCTCGATCCTTGAATCACGGAGTGTGTCACGGGCCCAACGAGGAGGAGGCCGGACCTCTCCTCGTCTCTCTCCATCAGCTGAAGACTCTGGGATATCCACCGGTGGTAACTCCTCGGGGGTGACTGGTGGAACAGTAGACTCTGTGTCAGAAACAGAATTTGAATCAAAAGACACGGGCTCCAAAGGAACTGTAGCGGGAGACCAACTCTACCCTGGATCTCCAAGAACGGGATGCTCCTCACCCGCTGGTATGGCCAGAACCTCCACAAACCGCACATCTCGAATGGTGTACACATCCCGCTTGACGGGATCATACAAACGATAGCCTTGGGACTGGGAGCTGTAGCCAACAAATACCTGTCTTCGGGAAGCTGCTTCAAATTTATCACGATGAGCCTTGGGAATGTGAACATAGGCATCACACCCAAAGACCCTAAAATAAGTAACATCGGGCTTAGTCCCAAAGTAAGCCTCAAAAGGTGTCATTCCATCAACGGCCGAAACGGGGGATCGGTTAAGGATGTGAACTGCAGTAGCCACAGCCTCGGCCCACAGAAATTGAGGTGTCTGTCGGTGCTCCATCATGGTGCGCGCCATCTCGATCACACTTCGGTTCTTCCGTTCAAGAATGCAATTTTCTTGAGGAGTGTTGGTATTAGCAAACTCCTGGTGAATACCTTTATTTGCACAAAAACGAGCAAACTCATTAGAAACAAATTCACCACCCTTGTCGGATCGCAAGGTCTTCAATCTCCGGCCCGAACGGTTCTCCTCAAAGAGAAGCCAATCCTTGAAGTGGGAGAAAGCTTCTAACTTCAACGCCAAGAAATAGGCCCATGTCATTCTACTGTAGTCATCTACGATCAACATGAAGTATGAGCTCCCTTGCAAGGACTCGTTCCTCATAGGGCCACAAAGATCCGTAGATACAAGCTCCATCGGTGAAGTAGACCGCCGCGAAACTTTGTGGGGAATGGCATCCCGATGCTGCTTCCCACGAATGCAAGAGACACATGGCTGCTGGCTCACCATTATATCCGGTAACCCTCGAACAAGCTGTCCACGTGACGCCCTCCGAAGATAATCATAATTAAGGTGACCAAACCAAGCATGCCAAAGCTCTGACTATGTCTGAGAGGTAAGAAGAAGAGTAGAGAGGGCGGTAGAAGACTTCAATTTGTAGATGCCGTTCTCCTCATATCTTGATGAGAGAACCTTCCTTGACCCACGATCAAGGACTCGCACCGAATCACTGTCAAACTCCACCAAAAGTCCAAGGGAACAAATCTTATGAACTGACAAAAGATGATACTCTAAACCTGGTACATGCAAGACCTCTGAGGTATGGATACCGCCGCGTCCATCTGGAATAAGCTGCATCTCACCCCGTCCTGCAATAGACACCGAAGAGCTATCTCCAATGAGAATCTGCCCACGCGAAGGTCGCAACTGGGCAACACCATCTGATAAAGGAGTCATGTGCCGGGAGGCACCACTGTCAACGATCCACTCTCGAGCCTGGGGAGTTGTCATTGCAGCATCAGAAGCATTCGGTGTAGAGTCCTCAATGACAGCTAGATGAAGAAATGCAGCTGATGAGGGTGTAGCCACTGCTCCAGAATCCTTCGTGTCCTTCTTGTTGGTGTCCTTCTTGTCTTTGTCAGGGCAATCATTCTTCCAATGGCCAGTCTTTCCACAAATATGGCATGTGGATTCTTTGTCCTTGTCCTTGTCATTCTTTGACTTGTTATCCCCCTTCTTCTTCTTTTGGTCCTTCCCCTTCTTCTGAGAGGCTTGACCTGTCAGTGCCTCCGATTTGGAAGCATTCTGTCCCTTCAGTTGTTTCTCTTGGTCCAAGACCATAGGAACCAACTCTTCCCACCGAAGAGTGGACTCCTGCCCCGAAGCAATGAGGGCGGAGTAGAAAGCACCGAATCGTGGCGGCAACTGGGACAAGAGTGTGATCGCCATGTCTTTGGAGGAAATCCTCTTCCCCGCATTTTGAACCTGCATCTGAAGCTGTCTAAGCTTGTTGATGTGCTCCCGCAACGAAGAAGACTTGTTCACGGACAAGGTCCGCATCTGTACCTCCAAAGAAACCCGCTTCACAAGGGCCATCCGGTTATACATCTGATCAAGCTCCAGCCATATCTCCCGAGCCACCATCAAGTGCTTGATGTGAGCTATCACGGCTGTAGTACAAGACAGAAAAAGAAAGGAACGAATCCTGGCATTCAGTTTGTCCCAGTGAGACTGTGCCTTGGCCAACTCCGCACGAGCATCGGAAGAGAGTTTGGACTCATCTCTCACCGAGGGCCGGTCGATCTCCTCTTGTACAAGCTCCGCCAAATCGTAGGACTCAAGGATGGCCAACATCATTACACGCCAGATGCGGTAGTTGTCACCATCGAGCTTCTGATCTGCGGGAAGAGCCGGTAAGACAGGCACCTTCCTGTCCATAATCGTCTGGAACTCCAAGTCAATCTTAGTAGACATCTTCACTTGTAATGCCTTCACAAACGCAAAAGCAGCCCCCTCTGACTGTGAAAACTCAGCCTGCTAGGGCTCTTCCGCGTCACAAAACTTCTTCATCTGTCGGAGGCGATGAAAAAGCAAAACCTGCACTTGAAAGCTGAAAACTCAAACTTCCTCCTCGTCAAACAGCAGTAAATAGCAGCAAATCCACCACCTGGACTCCTTTCCCGCGCGCCCACTCTCGCTTCAGCCTTGTTCCGAAGCGCAGCCCTCCTGCCTGCCCTCAAACGCTGAAAACGCAGCCTTGTGTCGCGATAGAAACTCCTCTTCAGGTTGGTTCTGCACTTAGTCAGCCCTTCAACACTGCTCTGATACCATGTCAGAGTGCAGCGGTGCGGAAGCGTAGGACCGAGAGAGAGAGAATGCAGAGAGAGAGAAGAGAGAGAAAGAGACAGTGGAAGATGAAGATCTGCTGTATAAAGTGTGCTGTATACAAAGATATGCAGATATATACACGGGCGCAGTGCGCTGGACTGCGTGTCTTCACCTCGACGATGCAACCTGCTGTTCACCTCGAAGTCCGCTGCAGTCTGCACTGTCTCCTGTCTGAAATCTGCGAACAGAGACGGAACCTGCGCGAGCCACCAGCCTGTAATCTGCGAGCAGAAGAATGTGTAGGCAGAAGACTGAAAACTCGGATATAAATAGCCAGAATCTGGGCGCAGCAAATAGGCAGGTCGGCTGCATTAAATGCACTTTAATGCAGCCGACTGATGCAGAATCAGGTCGGACTGCCACGTGGCAGTCCGACTGTGCAGTCCGACTGCACCTGGACAGGATCTGACTGCTAACACTTGGCTCATACAAATCAAATGGGCTACATGAGCTTAACACGGGGCCTAGTAAGATGAAGACAATGGATTGCCAATCATCTCGAAAATGGTATGTCTTCTTCAAGTTGAGAGATTGCCATCCTCACTAGCTGAATGCTTGGTAAACTTAAAGAAGACTGAAGAGGGAGATGATGTGGTGTCTTTCTCATTGAGAGAGCAATGCTGCTGCAGGCCGTTAGGGCTTCTATTGAATGAGAGGTATGAGTAGACACGATAGGTTCCCAAGAACAAGGTGTTTGCGACATTATGATTTAGTTGTATGCCAATCATGCAAACCAAGATTTTCACATTGTGCAAGGTACTCTTTAGAAGAGAACTAGCTTTGATACCATGTGAAGATATGCTAGGGTTTGAAAAGAAAACAGTGTATGAACATGACTAACACACAACAAACTTGGACAAGTATGCAAAATGCAAAAAGGATGAGAATTTGATGAATGGATGCAGTAATGAAATGGAAGAAGGGAATACGAATGTGGAGGGTCAAGGAGTGGAGACTATCCAACAAGCACCAACTCTTGTGGGAGCAGGTAGAGGGAGTGTTGGCGAGTGTTTTTGTTAGAGAGGGATCCTGAGTGCAACAAAACCACCCAGCTGGATGCCAATGCAGAGGGGCAGTCATCTATAGAAGACGCTGAGAATGATGTCATGGAGCAGCTGGCAGACAAAATGCAGCCACTAGGAACGGCTGAGAGTGCAGGCAGGCACTTGCCCTAGATGCTTACGATGATGCTAGGCATTAACCTAATGTCACAAACACCACCTCTTGATGATGCCAGATAGGCGGCAACTACACAGTAGTGTGAAGGAATGGCTGAGACAAAAAATGCAACTGTTGGGGGTCTTGGAGGGGCAGGGCAGCAGCACCTGATAATAGTGGCAGCACTGGTTGCAGCAGAGGTAGCTGGGTGACAGTCCCAATCTGATGGGGTGATAGCTGCAGCAGCACTAGGGAGCGGCTGCTCAGATATGTGAAGGCTGATGACAAAGATAATGGTGATTAAGGTGATGAAGAGCTTGGCGAATGTGAGTGCTCAGGGATAGAAGTGGCATGCACATTGAGTCCCTATCTGTAGAGCATACCCCATTGAGTCCCAATCTATAGAACATACTGGAGCTAGAAAAAGCCTAGTGTCTCATTCAAAAAGAAAAAATGCCTTTTTGGGGCTGTTTTAAGAGCTAGAAAATGGCTAGAAAAATATGATATTACAGATGGAAATTTTAGATAGCTCAATAGCTACACCATTGGCCAATAAGGTTCTCCTCATTAAAGCATAATTCATCACCAAAGTTGTGTCTTCACATTTATGTTTGGACATGTTCAATGGTGGCACATTGTAATGGCATTTTGTGTCATACTCAATATGCACTATTTTATGGCTGCATGTTCCTCGGCCTTTTTGGAAGGTCAATGTTTCTTTCAAAGTTGGGGCTTAATTCCTATCTTGACATGGTCCCATATTGCAATAACATGGCCATTGATATTTAAGACTCAATAACACCACATATCTTTCAGGTCAAGATTTAGATTAACACAACTACTTTTATATTCCTAGTAGTAGGCTTTGGAGTCGTGAAATTGGTGTATGCCTTATGTACATTGTGCTGATTTGCTATGGGCTTACTTGTTTGTTTATGTAGGTGACAAGACAAAAACTGTAACAAGTTTTGAGAGGAGACACACTTAGGGATATAAAAAAAGGTGGAGATTGGAGAGCACACATGTTGTCAATGTTTGGTCGGCTTGATCAAGTATAGGAAGACCTTATAAAATGTATTTTTGAACAAATAACATTCCTTTATTGGATTATTCTTGCTACCTCGATGGAGGAATGATTAAACATTATTAGGCTGAAATTGATGCAATTATATGAACAGTAAATTGTTCTATATGTAAAATGACTTCATACACACTATTAGAGGGACATGGTATCACTATTACACTATTTGGTTTGCTTTTCATTTAGACTATTTCTTTGTAGCGTAAATACTCAAACGATTTATTTTTTGGTCTAGTAGATCGTACATAGTTCTTCTCTCTCTTTCGACTTGTGATGTGCAATAGGACACCTTTTGATTTCACACATCCAACAAACATAATGAGGGAAGTAGCTCGTATTATTTTGTGAAAAAAATGTTGGGTGTTGGTCAAAAGTTGACCACTTAGTGATTATTGCATAAACTAATATATGGTGAACTAAGGAGTGCTATTTCGTTTTATTAGAAACTTCTAGTTTTTAAGCCTACCTTAGAGTACCCTTAGCATTTGATTATTGGAAGCAGGATATAATTTTGTAATTATTGCATAAACTAATATATGACTCACTAATAGATGATGTGTGGTTTGATTAGGAAACTCTAATTTTTTTAGCGTACCTTGGGGTAGCCTTAGCATTAAATTATTTGACATAGGCCTTTGTTACATATGAATTATGTAAAACTACGAGGGGATTCCCCAACCAAGGACTATGAAAGAAGATTGGGATAGAAAGGAATGCCAAAGATGGATGTTCCCTAATAATGTATTTTAAGCAACTCCCAAACTAAGAGAGAAATGTCTTTGTTTCTATCCTTTGATACATGCATATTTCAAAAAGGATCCAAAGTCTAGCAACGAGGAGAATCTCTTGGGGCTTCTCCCTTACTATTTTCTTTTCCACTAGTAGTAGTTACAAACGATGAAAGAGAGATAAAGGGGGAAAGGGAGATCCCAAGTCCTTTTTTCTTTTCTACTAGAAGTAGTTACAAACAAGGAAAGAGTGAGGGGTGGCTCCAATTTGTGATAGGGAGAGATGGTGGAGTTGTATATTGCATTCGAGGTCAAAATCTATGTAGTTGTGATTGTGAGGTTTTTGATTCAAGTGTGGATGGCCCTCGTGTGCCACAGATAAGGAAAATCATTGAATTTCTTCACATAATGTCACATAAGAGCACAAGGAATACTTTGAGACAAGTATAAGTTGCAAACATTGTAGGGGGAGTAGGATGGATGGTTTGTTGGATCTAGTATCATTTGCACATTCACATTGGTTGAAGTTAGCAACCCTCAAGTTCCATAGGGATCTCTAGGGAAGTTGGTCCTTGTAAGTAACTTGATGAACTTTTCCTTGTTAACTACTTGAGCATAATGCAACCAAACACTGACCTTTGGGGGACACCTATCCATATTTTTATGTCGACAAATTTTTGTTTACATGAAAATGTTGAGGTTTGTAATTGAATGGGCTAATAAGCGGGATTGAATTTGTGTGTAATGGATTCACAACCCATTATGTTGTTCCACTTGGCTATGTGGTTGAAACTTGGAAGGGAATATAATCTATTCTCAGTCGTTCAATTAAGGATCATTTGTTCATCTATATCTTCAATAAGAGATCCATCTCTTGAAGAAGGCATTGTAAGATATGAAGTGACAAGTGTACTAAAGAAGAAATTATAGAATTGTGCCAACTTTATCATGAGAAGTGTGCTCATGAATGTAGTGTAAGATATGAAGTGACAACTATGCTAAAGAATTTATAGAATTTATTGTAAACCAGCATAGCGACATCTTTATGGGTAATTCTTTTATTATGTAGCATGGAAGGTTGAATGTTTAGATGTTTATGTTAGTTTTGTATTAGAATTGAAATAAAGGTGGGTTACTAATTGCTATTCTTTTGTGTTGTTTTGGCATAATTGTTTGATTACCAATTAAAGCTATATGAAATATTTCTTTGATAACCTTTATTTATATGCCTTGTATGTTGCAAATGTCTAGAAATTGACTATGCGTATGCATCTCAATCGTTAATTCAAAGTACTTATTGGTTGTTGGTAGTTAGATTGCCAATACTTTGCAAATTTACTATTCATGTATGTAATGATTGTATAGTTGTAGACACATACAAGACTTTTCACAATAATGGAAACAACTTAATACCTATTAGTAAATTTGTACGTGCTCTAAGTTTTATGTGCATATATTGTAATTTTGACATTGTAAAATAAATAGGACTTGAAAATGCATCATAAAAATGCACTAGCATTAGGCCAAAAAATTCCTACAAGTAGGCTGAATTTTGATCTCTCTAATCACAAAAGTAGTTAATAGGAACACTATAGTAGATGCTACAAGAGAAAAGTAAGTGTTAATATTGATCTCTTAGACCTGTAGATTTTAATTAATGTGTAGATTCACTTATCCTAAAAATCTCACTTAATGTTTGCCACATATGAAGATTACACCGCAATCTTGTAAAAAGCTATTGTGTATCAAATCGTATGGATTCTACTTTAGGCCTAGTTCAGACATGGTTCATATGAAGGCTAGGTCCAAATGTAGTTACTAGAGAATGGAAAAAAAAATCAATATACTCATCTCAACATATCACTTAGTTTTGATTGCTCCTAAGTCATAGTACTTGCATGAGAATATTAGAAATTTATGTTATAAGGAAAAGGAAGCAAGAGAAGCTGCCATTTTAGGCAATTCTAGGATGTGTGCACCACAATATGAGTGAAAATATTTTGTGAGAAGGCCAACTTGTGTTGGTAGTATTCATAAATATTGAAACTTGGAGCTTCATATTTGGGTGTCCACATGGGCACAACCATAACAAAGACATCACTAGGGAAATTTATTAGCATAAAATTGTATTTGGATAAGAATTGTGTATATAGAGAGTTATGTCTAAATATCAATCTCATGATTTGGAGCTTTATATTTGGGCATCCACATGGATACAATAATAAGGTTTGAATTAGAATTGTATACGTAGAGAGTTATGTCTCAACAACATTCTCATGGCATGCAACTTGATTGTATAAGGATCCTTACATAGATGCCTTTTTCTTTGCTAGAATTGAGATGCTAGTACATTGAAAAAATGCTATCATGTAGTTGCTAAGAGCATCTTCTTAACAAAGCATGCTTCAATGTATTCCCAAAGCGATCATTGGTTAGCACCCATTCTTTACATGGGTGTGGTCATGTCTCTAATAGATTGACTTTAATTCGCTTCAAGGTTGCAAATAATTGGGTTTGTGGTTTTAAAGTGAGGTCTTCTTTTATAAGATGGAAAAACAAACTCAATTATCACAAACACGACTTTTTTATATAGTGTATTTACATTGCATGTTAAATGTACCTACCTATAGCACAACATCTTGATACCTTTGATGTGCAATGTGCAATGGATGGCTTGGAAACAAATAAGCACATGGGCTAACACATTAAATATGTGATATACATTGTTGATCAAACACTCTTAGATGCGAAATCCACGACTCATTGAGGACTAGGGCAACAATCTAGTCTTCCTCACAAATAGGATAGATGTAGTGCATGTTGAAATCGAACCTTGGAGAACCTATCTAGTCGATTGCATGGTATGAGGAGATATCGATTGCCCTTCTACCTAGAAGCCTATCACTAGATACACTTTGTCCCTTGACGATGAGCAAGGTTGGATTTTTTAATGGCCATTTATAGAGAAACTAGAATATCACGAGGCATACAAATGTTTGTCATAAAGAACACAAGAATCCATAGTGTATAGGATTAGTCCTTATTTTACAAACCTTACATACAAAGTTTATCTTACCATACGATTGTGGGGCATAACTGCAATTGACTAGAAAATGAATTTCTTCCTCTTTTGCTATGCCATTGTCTACATGTGCAACATGGCTGTATAGAAAGGTAGAATTAAGACCATAATTTCTTAAAATTAATGATGACATGTTATTTATGAGACTATATGAAAGGCCATGAATTTCCGTATTGGGCAATGGGTAGAGTCTATGATTTGTCGATGTTGGCCTTCTAGGTGAACTAGTATATCTGTTCTTGCACACCACAGATTGTCAACTACCTGAGAACCATAACTAATTGAGTGATGCTGCATGATCTTATCTGGAAATCAATTCACTTGCTTATGTTGCCATTTGTTGGAATTATGAGATTGATTAAATTTAGTGCTTCAGTTGTGTGTGTGGTGATCAAGTAGTCAACCTTGTCAGATTTGAGGTCATCAAATTTTGCTTGTTAGACAATACCTCAACTCCAAAGCTAAGGGGTAATCATGTTTGGGTGTCTCCCATCACCAAACTTTGGAGTTGGGATAACAATTACTAGCTTAAATAGAAAAGCTTTGGAATATGCAATGAATCAAATAAAAGGCAAATGTATGTCTGTATACTATACCAATGTTTTGCACGGAAACGATTGGGCTATTGTTACGCTCAAACAAAAGCAAGTAGATGTCCTAAACACAAGCTGATGTCTTCCAAATGTACATGGCACCTATAATTGACCATGAAACTTCATTACCATGTTTGTATATAATCACCAGTGTATATATATGTGATCATTCAACTTTGAACTAGGGAGTAATTTAGCTACTAAGTAGTTAAGACTAATCTAGCTTAGTAGTTAAGTATGTCCTATAGCCCTAGTTACGAGGTATCTAGGCAAAATAGAATCAACTAGTGACTAGAAACCACCTACCTAGAGGAAAAAAGGCCTAGTTATGTGAAAGGGACTTGGATATAGTGACCACTCACCTAGTGGATAAATTCATTAGATGCTTTAATGACTAGCTAGTCATGGCAACCAACCTACCTAGGGGCTAGGTAAGTTGCCTTGATAGACTTAGTGGCTAGATAGCCGTGACTTTGATAAAGAATTTCCTTTTAATATGTTTTCTCCAAAATTTGATGTGAATGAGTTCTTAATTTGTGTTTTCCTAGTTGAATTCTTTTAAGAGAATCAAAGGATTCCAATAATTAAACATTGCATCTTCAACTATCACTTGTGCATTATTAGGATTATCATTGTGCTACATGTTTTTGTTGATAGCATGAAGGTGGATGTCTCCATGTCAATAGCTCTATGAACCAATGCTAGATCTGCTTGTATTGAAAATATAAAGATTATTTGTGCACCAACACTACTGATTCAATTTGTGCTTTGTGTATGGACTTTTTTCATTCACCCCTTGTATATGTCAAACATTAATATAACTTGTTTCAACAATGTATAGCACTTTTATTCATTTGACAAAGTGGGTGAGGACGTCCTAGCTACTACATCTCATTCATCGGAATCTAGTTGGAGACTTTGGTAAGGATGCTTGGAGTGTATGTTAGTAATGTTTCATGTGCAGGATAGGGGATGACAATGGAAAATGGACCAAAAGCATCTGGCTTAAGCAAGGGGTACTTTAAGCATGACCTTTAAGCAGGGGGCTTGCTATAGTTATAAGCAATTGTAAATTAAAAAAAGAAAAAAGAGAGAGACTTGATGATTTGTTGAGATCATGATATTTATGGATCATGCTATTTATCCTAAAACACCATATTGGGGAATATGGGAATTTTCCTTAAATTTGGGACAGGTGGTCAAATCTTTGGATTTGTCATAACTTGAACACTATAACTCCAAATCGAGCACTCTATAGCTCAATAGATTCCATTTTTCAAGTGCTTTCTAATGATAGGTCACATCATATGGTTTTGAGAAACTTATGGGCAAGTTATCCGGGTGCCATCTTTTTAGTATTCAAAAAATGGAAATTGGGAGATTCCCAAACTCACTAATATTGCGTTCTAATGCTTTAGAAGATTGTTTATGCTAAAACTGACCTATATTGATATATTTTGGCCAGTTGATTTGCTCATGAAATTTTTTCATGTTTTTCCATGTGTTGAAAGCTACATGACATGTGCCAGAATTGCTAGAACCTTGGTTTTACCATCCACCTTACCCAAGATTGCTTCTTAAACTTTAGCAAAATGCTCAGACATGTTCACCACTTCTTCCAAATTATTCACCTTACATGTTGATCTCTTCAATGATCATGAGAGAAACTAACTCATTAAAATTTGAAAACAACTTCCATACATACACGGAAGGCCTTCATTATTAAGACCACCCAAAGTAGATGAAACCAAATCATCATCATCGGACATTACATCAATAGCTGCTAAGGCATCTATAATGCTTCTCACCCTTAAAATACACTAATTTATAGACATATTTTATTTCTTCAAAGTATTCAATTTTGGGTTGAGTTGAATATTTCATGTATTTGTATTGACTGAAAACATATTCTCAAAGATTGCCGAAGCTGCATTTTAGGTTTCTACATTTCTGATATGTCCTAGCATAGCATTATTAACAATGACGGCAGATAGCCAATACATTGTCTTTTTGTCTTTTGTATTCCATTATTTCCAAGCCTTTAATTCACTTGTAGTTGTAGGGTCACTTAGCTCTGGCTCATTTTTTTCACCTGAAATAAACTCTAATAGACATTTTTCAATAAGAAAGTTTGTCACACGAAACTTTCATGTTAGGTAATTGTTTTTGTCAAGTTTCTCAATGATAGGATTTTCACTATTCTTTATCATTATCACAAAATTGATATAAAATAACAAGTCTTCTACAACCTTTCACAACAAGTATATAGCAATACACCAAAAAATATTTTTCACTGACTGCTTAACAATACATGTAATTTGTAGCCTATTTACATATAAAACTTATGTTTAGTTCTTGAAAAACACTTAGAGCTTATAGATTTAAAATTTGTAACTTGTGCATCCACTTTAGATTGATACACCCGAAACCGCAATGCATCTTGGAACTACTTTGCGCAACCTTGTGGGTCTAAAATAAGGCATGAAATGCCCAAAAAAACAGTGAAAAAGCTCTAAATATCATATTTGCAGAATATACAGTGTTTTGCTCACACACTAAATCTCACAGCAATTTGAGATTTTTGCCTCATTTTTGCTTTGCTCAGTTTCTGATGCCTCCACATGTACTATCCAAGAGAGAGTGGGAGAATGGAAGAATTTTTTACTTGTTGCTTACTTGCTCGATTCCTTATTTTTTCTTATTTTTTCATTCTCCAAAACTAGCTTCTACCAGTGGTGCAACTTTGATACCATGTCATGAATCAGATAGTGAGAAGACTTGCTCGAGTTGCTATGCCAAATGCATACCATATACACAAGAGGAACCTTAGTCAATGACACTAGAAGAGAGATCGAGGTAAAAAACATTGTCTTATTGATTAACACAATATTGGGGAATATGGGAATTTCCCATAAGTTTGAGACACATGATCAAATCTTTGTATTTGTCATAACTTGAACATTGTAACTCCAAATCAAGCACTCTATAGCTCAATAGATTCCATTTTTCAAGCGCTTTCCAATGATAGGTCACATGATATGGTTTTGAGAAACTTATGGGTATGTTATCCATGTGTCACCTTTTTAGTATTCAAAAAATGGAAATTAGGAGATTCTCAAACTCACTAATGTTGTGTTGATTGCAAAACAAGTTATATTGCATTCCATTGTTATGCTAAGTAGGATAATAGCCTTAGTGATAAATTGTGGCAAGGAAACTAAGCATCGTCTTCATGATAGAATGGAGATAAAAATGAGCATTTGTTTGTTATGTAGCTTATGATGAATGTTGTTATAAGAAAGGAGACATTGATAATGTATGATATATTGATTCAAGTGCATCTAATCATATGACCAACCATGCTAAATTATTTGGAGAGATATAGAATTTACAAAATTTAGATCATATATAGATAGGTGATTATTTATGTCACCTAATTTTACACATTGAAAAAGCTCCCTTGTTCTTGCATGATGGTTAGACAAAGATTTTGTCAGATGAATTACATATACTATTTATCAAAATAATTTAGTGTATGTTGGTCAGATGGTAGAGAGAGGGTTGTGAGTTTGATTTAATGCAAAAGACTATTTTGTGGAAGATTTTAATGATCAGTATAGGTAATCACAAAATAATGTAGAGTTGGTTGCATGACTACTTTAGATGCTAGAATTCCTACTATGAATATTGCTATGTATGCTTAAGGCAAAGGAGTGGTTGTAGAAATTGAAATATGGTAGAAACATATTGGACATGCAACTATACAAAGGTTAAAATTAATACAATCCAAAGGGTTGCTTACAGGGTTGCTTACTTTTAAGGTTGTAGAATTTCATAAAGTGTGTGAAACATATTAGTTTGGTAAGTAAGCAAGACAATATTTTTTACAAGATAAATTTTTTGGAGTCTACACAAAACATATCTCTTTGTGACAAAATATATATTTTTACATTTATTAACGATTGTTCAAAAAAGATGGTATATTTTATGAAGGAAAAAAGTGATATGTTAAAGTATTTCAAAAATTTCATGGCTATTGTTGAAAGAGAAACATGCTTGAAAGTTGAGTGCTTAAGGTCAGATGGAGAGGGAGAGTAGTACCTCTTTAATGAGTTCAGTGACTTCTAAAGATATCGTGAAATAAAGAGACAGTTTACTTGTAGGTATACCTCACAACAAAATTGAGTTATACAAAGGAAAAATAGGCATATTGTAGAAGTTACATGGGTATTAATAGCCTAAAATAATTTATCAAAACATTTTTTGTTTGAAGCTATTCATACTACTATCTATGTTATGAACAAAACTCCCACACGTGCAAAGATGCCACACTCCGAATTTTTGTATCATCAAACTACAAATTTTGCAAGTTTCATTATGAAACTACTCTTGTGTGGCAATGTCAAATTGCAATACTATGGATAATGATGTATAATAAAATGTGATATCATGGATATAAACCTTGGTACAAAAGCTCACTCAAATTTCAATTAATTCGTTAAATCTTGCCCAAGAAAGATTGCTAAAAACCTTCCCCCCTATAAAGAACTTCAAGCTATTGTGGCCATTCTAGAGGACTAGTGAAACATCATAGAAGGACTTATTGATGGTAGCTTGGACCTAAAAGGTAGAATGCTTCTTATCACAATGTTTTTCCATAGCAGGATTCTTTATTAGGTCGCCAAGGAAATATGTTAGATTGCCAGGAACGATCAATGGGTTTCAAATGATTGTATTTGGACAATCAAATAGTCTTATAAGAAAGTTGTTTACTCAAGTTGGTGGCTCTGATGAAGCTTCTAGGAAAACTGTGACTTCCAATAAGGGGTCAATAACATTATATTTTTGAGCTTTGTGTATGGAATCTAATCAAAATTTTTGGAGTTTTGAAGATTGGGAGTTTCCTACTCACTCATCATTGCTTATATTAGATATGGAAGTGTCAAAGATGTATCATGATGAATAGTGTCCATGACAAAGGGAGGTTTCTCCATGAATGAACTCCACTTTTTGTCTTTCATTGTAAAAGACAAATCCTTGAAAAGGTAAGGAGGAACCTTATCACATTCTAATCTCAAAATGCTTGACATCATCATGTGGAAGGAAATCAATGCCCTTCTTTGTGGTCAAAGCAAGCCCTCAATAGATACAAAGGTTTTAGATATAAAAGTTATTTGAGAGGTGTGTGTGCATGTAAAGAGTTAGAGAGAGTTTGTTTTAATATAAAGAGAGACAATATTCTAGATATTTCTCCAAAAATTTAGATTGTGTTACTAGGGTATAAGAATATCATTTGCAAATTATATTCTTCTTCTTCTTCTTAAAAGGCTCTTTGTGCTTAGCATTCCCTTAGATCTCCTCTTCCTCCTCCTACTTTTTAATCTTGACTGTTCTATGGCTATAGGCAACTACAACCTTCTTGAAAACTTGACTTCTTAATGTCCCATAATGTATGTGTGAATATTGGATGCTCCTACACATGGCCATCTTCTTGCAAAAGTGACATGTTAATGTCCCCTTATTTGGTCTAGAATCTCATTAAACAAGTGAGATGCAAATCAAATTGAAGACCTAACCTTGCTTTTCTTTTCAACACATCATTAAAGGTCAAGCCCATTTCACTTAGTTTTTGTTGTGAAAATTTTCATTATTTGTGGGAAAAAATAGCATACATATTTTCTCCCTAGCTAATTACAAATTAGACAAAAGGTAATACCCAAACAAGGCAAAAAAGTGCATTCCAAATTTGGAAATTTGGACATCACCGATGAGTCCACAATGCCCTCAAAACTCCCAAAATAGCTTTTGAATTATGAAGTCGAATGTCAGAGGAGGGAGAAATGACCTCCTCCAACCTTGTGGAGCCAACCCAGATCTTTTTCCTAATGAAATATTTGGATTGTTTGGGGGCATTAAGAATTTGGCACTTTTTCCATGAAGAGTGGATGCCAAAAGAAGCAATAACAATATTGCCATGCTTACTTTGTCTCAAATAGAAGCCAACTTAAGATTTTTTGTTGAATGCTAGATCCATAATCACTATTTTCAACAAACTTGGAAGGATTTTGGATTAATAGACTAGACACCAAATTGTTTTTTATTCAAAGGGAACCCTCTTAGGATGACATATTTTCTAGAGATATAACTTGAACAAGCATGCTTTAATATTTTCAAAGATTATAAGACCATTTAGCACATGCAACTAATCACCCCTTTCTTGGCCAAACAAGAGTACAATCATGAGTTTTGGAGTAGATCACAATTTAAGAATCAACATATGAAGAAAAAGTATGGATTCTAGTTTGAAAGGGTATCAAATATAGTATAAAATGAAATATGGGAAGGATTATATTTACTTATGTGACTAATCTAAGGAAAATATTTTTTTTGTATTTATTAGATTGTAGAAAAAAGTTATAACGTACTATGCATGTTAAAATCTACACCTTGGTTCCATGTGGCCAAAAGAAGCAAAGTATATAAAGAGTTTGGGGACAAGACAGTGGTGAGGAATTTACATATGTTTTTTTGATTCTTTGCAAATGACCAAAGTTTGATGTAAGTATCTTTACGCTTGTTTGTAAAATGTTTGATTAATGAGTAGATTGTTGTTGCAATCTAGTCGATTTTGTTCTTCACATTGCTCTCGAGTCTATGGTTAACTAGTTACATAACTTGTTTGCAAGCATCAAGTAAATATGCACTCCCACACGGACGCCTTGAGGATGTTTACTCCCTCCCTCTCTCCCCTAAAATGGGATCACTTTGAAATTTTTGCAAACAAACTCAAAATTTGGCTTCTTTGTGACAGTCATAATGTAGATTTTAAGCCCTTTCTATTGTGAGATTTTTGCAAATAAGCTCAACAATTTTCACTTCTTTGACAATTAGAATGTACTTTTTGAGCTCTTTCTACTTATCACACTATGACATTCTTCATATCTCAAAAGATTCCAAACTGGTGTGACCCCTAGGTGTGGTGTCAAAGAAGCACAGGATGCTGAGGTTTTTCGCAAAAGTTCCACTGTGACTATTGGAGATGTAGAGGTAGGGGAGAGATACAACACACACGTAGAGGTAGGGGAGAGAGAATATCATCTCTAAAGGGCCTATTTGTGAATTCGAATTTGTTTAATGTTCAACTTACCACTTTCATACAACAAAGAGATGTAGTTATTCATTTCTTTGCAAACTTTCACACCATGGTAGATACATGTAATCCACTTGGGACCCAGTAGGTCAAAGCATATCAATGCATGTCAATCCTTCATGTGGTTATGTTAGACGGATATAAACTCTTCTAAGTTAGAGTTTAATAAAGTGATTCCTATTGAGAGTGTAAAGTCGTGGTAGTTGTGTAACCACATTGGAGCAATGCTACCAGTGCTTTTGGTGACCATGTAACTTAGTTACTTGTATTGACTTGAAAATGATTTGTTTGGAACATTCTACCCTAAACTTACACAAACTTTTCCCTCTTTGCATGATAATTATTCAAATTATTGTGCTAAAAATGTACCGAGTTGCCTAATTCCACCCATCTAAACTGCCAAAAGTTCCCATAAAACTATAATATCTTGCCTTAAATTTTTCTCACATGGAAGTCATTTGCTACATACTATAGCTTATTCTATTTTAAAGAGGAGGTATAACTACTTCCAATTAATCACAGATAGAAGAGAATATTTCACCTTTGAATGAATTTAATATAACATAAAGTGAATACCAAGGACATGTATGATGCCATCACATCAAATGGATAGAAAATAATATTGCATCTTTGAATGACTCTTAGATAAAATAAAGAACACATCAATGTCATGTATGATGCCATCAATTATGTGTTCTTTCATTTGGTAAAACAAAATTATCTCATATGGATCCAAGCTTCCAAGTTCAATGCAAAAGTGCTGGCCCATACAATCCTTCTACTTTGATATGGATTAAAACAATTGATCCTATCTCTAGAGTAGGCTTACTTCGGAGTTTGTAACAATATAGTAGGTTTACTTTGCAGTTTGTAGCAATATGGCATAGTTCCCCTAAATATTTTGAAGCATTCCTTTTTGGTGTTGCGTATGGTTTAGTGCTTGTATTACTACATTACCCCCATTAAATTACACACATCGATAACCATGGAAAGCTGGAAAGGGAGCATAGCAGTGTCATCCACCAAGAGTAATTATGATGCACAACAGCCGAGTCCACCAATTGTTTAATTTTGTTATAATTGTCAAGATATTCAGAGGAACAACTTCTTCTTACAAAATTATTCAATACTCAGCTTCAGGCTAAACTCTGGAATTGATCCAAATGTTTTCATACTTATTGGAAATTATAATGAATAATCCACTGATACAGAGCCAAAACCTCCAATGAAAACCTTCCAGATAAGAAGCCAACCAGCTACATAAGCATGCCTACTACACTGTCAGAAGAAACAACAACTCTGAGTGACAGCTATCCATCCTTCTCGACCGCAAGCCCTCCTTCCTCGCCGCAGATAAGAGCCTCGGCAAGAAGGATATCATCGAGGTGCCTCCCTGTGGCTGCGGGAAGGTGTCCTAGAAGGGCAGGGTGGTGAGGTTAGCGGCATCGAGGTGGAGAGTGAGGGTGGGTGGGGATGTTAGCGCTCGACGGCGGACAGCAGGCAAACATGCAGATGCAAAGCAATCATGGCCGTGATCACAAAAAGCGAGGCAAAGCGAAGCAGCTCTGACGGTGGACACAACTTGGCTACCAACAGGCAGCACCTCTGCATTAACACTACTCCCATCGCAAACTCTCCCAGAGAGGGCAATCCCACCTCGACGACAAGCCCACCGCGATGCGCCAAGGCCATCCTACCACCACATTCCCAACACGATGCTGCTGCGACTGCTAGCAAGACGAGGCTGCTGCAGCCATGGCTGGCGAGAGAGAGAGAGAGAGAGAGAGAGAGAGAGTTCCACGTGGGGAGATTAGAGGGAGAGGATTCAGAAAGGATGAATGACGCACAAGTGGGGACATTAAAGGCAGAGGGAGGCTGAATGGATAACGTACACGTGTCAGTAACTTTAGTAAGTGTTAGTAATAAGAGTTAATAATAAATTGTAATAAGGTTAGTAATCGGTTGGTAATAGGAGTTAATAATAATTGTAATGAGGTTAGAAATTTCGAAAGTAGTTTGCAATATTAAAGAGTTAGTAATTAGAAACTTAGAATCTTGTAATAGGGCTATTAGAAAATTAATTATAATTGTAATAATAAGAGTATTGATGATAAGAGTGTTAGAGATACTAATAAGTGTTACAAATCCTGTTAGAAATTAGTAATAAGTCTCTTAGAAATTGAGAAATTAGGAATAAGTTATGAGTTAGAAATTAGAAACTGAGAGAGAGAGAGAGAGAGAGAGAGAGAGAGAGAATATTGGTTATAGAATAGAGAATGTTAGAAATCTGATTAGTAATTTAGTTAGAAAGAGAGAGAAAGTTGGTAATCTTTTAGAAACTTAGAAAGAAATTTAGTTAGAAGAGATAGAAACTTAGATATTAATTTAGGTAGACATGGAAGAGACAGAGTTGGAAAGTTGGTATTAATTTAGTTAGAAATTAGCTTAGTGATCCACTTAGTAATTTAGATAGTGAGATAAAGAGAGGGGATTAGAAGTTAGTAGTTTGATTAGAAATTTAGTTACTAGTTTAGTTAGTCATATTAGCTACTAGTTTAGTTCGAGATGGGAATGGAGTGAGATATGGATAAGGAGCGAGAGTGACAACCAAGGAGAAAAGTTGAGGGGATTATAGAGAGAGATAGATAGAGACAAGGAGGGGGCGGGGATGTTGGGGGTAAAGGCGCCTCTGCCTAGCAGCCCGTGTATTACTACACTGACATTACCTGCCACTACACACTGCAGATGGCGGGTCTCGTCACCGTCACTTTATTCTTTATTCATTTAGTGAGACAGTTTGAATAAAGGAAGGCCCGATCACACATTGTGATTGTTGGAGTTCCCATTTGTGTCTCTCTCTCTTCTTGCTCTTACTCTTCGCTATAGTTCACTTCCAAGCAAGCTTCGATCCTTCTCACCTTTCAATTGGTATCAGAGCGAGGCTTCCCGACTTCCCGAGCTTGGTTCGTGGCATTCTTCGCTTCCATTCAAATACCTATAGCATTGGGTCTTATTCCTGGCATCCATAGCCGACCTTCTTGAGCTCTCATCACTCCCCGGCTTCCAAGCACCTTCCCGGCCTATTGAGGCACCCTCAGGGCATTGCTACAGAGATATTGAAGTGTTATTTCAGTGCTTTTATTCAGTTCTTAGGTTGCAGTCAATCAGGGCAGCCATAGCTCAAACCCTTGGAGCTTGTATCTTGCTCCCTCTTGCATTTGGGCACTTGAGGCTTGTTGTGTGCCTCCTTGGGCACCCCTTGGAGCCTCTAACCACTACCATTGAGGCCACGTGGATGCACAGTAAGCAGAAGAAGAGATCAGCAAATTTGCGCCATTTTTTGACTGATCTGGACAGTATACTACAACAACTCACCTAATCCTCAATGATGGCTATGGGGATGCATGCGAGATGGGTTATCGCCTTTGGGATCCGCAAGCGCGGAGAGTCATCTGCAACCATGATGTAGTATTCCATGAAGACAAGATGTATAGGCAGCCTAAGAAGGTGGTAGAGATACGCAGGATTATATGTAAGGAGGAGCCACAAGCTCCTGCATAGCCAGTTGGATAGCCTGTAGTAGCAGTTGATACACATGGCTAGGGTGTTGGACCAGCTGGCTGTAGAGCCTGCAGTGAGACGGTCTACTAGAGATAGACGTCCACATGATAGATTTGAGCCCTCGATGCATTATGTCTTAGTTACAGATGCAGGAGATCCTCTGATGAGGCTATGCGCAAGGGTGATTGCCACTCCTAGGGAAGAGGGCTATGCAGTCTAAGATAGACTCCCTGCACAAGAATATGACTTGAGATTTGGTTACATTGCCTCAGGGCAAGAAGGTTTTGCCCTGCAAATGGGTGTATAAGTTGAAAAGTACCCCTGGAAACCCCAAGCCGGCTTATATAGGAGCATCGAGTTGACTTTGATGAAGTCTTTTCTCCTGTGGTCAAGATGACTACCCTACGCTTGGTTTTGGCCTTAGTCGTGTAGCTTGACTTGAACATGTATCATATGGATGTCAAGACTGCATTCTTGCATGGGGATTTGCATGATGAGATATACATGAAGCAGCCTAAGGGCTTTGCAGAACATGGCAGAGAGCATCTAGTGTGCAAGTTGAAGAAACGTCTTTATGGCTTGAAGCAAGCACCTAGGGAGTGGTATCATAATTTTAATGCCTTTATGCATTCACAGGGCTACATCAGGAGTGCTATGGATCCATGTCTCTACACGAAGAAAGCTCATGATGGTTCCTTGCTTATTTTGGTACTTTATATGGATGATATGCTGATAGCATGGAAAGCTCATGATGAGCTGGATGCTCTTAAATCTCAGCTGAAGAAGACATTTGAGATGAAGGATTTGGGACAGGCCTCTCACATTCTTGGTATGCACATTAAGCGTGATAGGCATCAAGGATTACTCTACCTCTCACATAGGGAGTACATTCATAAAGTCCTTGAGCGTTTCCGCATGCAGGAGACGTAAAGCCTATTGGTTGTCCATTACCTTCTTATGTGAAGGTTTCACAGGCCGATTGTACAGGGCTGAGATGGCTAAGATCCCTTATGCATCAGCTGTGGATAGTTTGATGTATGCCATGATAGCCACTCGTCCAAATATTGTCTTTGCAATTGGTGTTGTTTCACGCTATATGGCTACACCTGGCAAAAAGCATTGGGATGTCGTAAAGGGTATCATGAGATACTTGAAGGGCACAACAGATATGTGTATTTGCTATGGCAACTAGAATATAGGAGTCATGGGCTACATAGACTCCGATTATGCATGACATGCACATATTAGGAAGTCCACTTTCGGCTATGTCTTTACCTATGCTGGCAGTGCTATTTCTTGGATATCCGGGGTTCAAAAGTGTACGGCTCTCTCTACCACTGAGGCCGAGTATGTTGCAGGCACTGAGGCGTGCAAGGAGGCCATATGGTTGGACCGTTTGGTTCATTACCTTGGGATTGATACTATACCTACACTGCATTCGGATTCTATGAGTGCTATTCAGCTAGCCAAGAATCCGGTCTTCCATGCGAAGACGAAACACATTGAGATGAGGTATCACTTCATACGTGGGGTCGTGGAGGACAAGTCTGTTGACATTTTCAAGATCTCCACTGACAAAAATCCTCCAAAATTTCTCACGAAAAGCCCCACTACTGAGCGCTTTGCCTTCCTCAAGAGATTGATGGGCGTTGGATGAGATGACATTTTTCGTCATCCTGTTGTATATGTGTACATTGTACTATCTTTTTTTTTCTTTTCACTCCTCCCTGGGGCAGATTCACCTTTAAGTGGGAGGTTGTTGGGGGTAAAGGCACCTCTGCCTAGCCACCCATGTATTACTACACTGACATTACCCGCCACTGCACATTGCAGGTGGCGGGTGCCCGTCACCGTCATCGTCACTATCACCATCACTGTTACTTTATTCTTTATTCTTTTAGTGACAGTTTGAATAAAGGAAGGCCCGGTCACACATTGTGACTGTTGGAGTTCCCATTTGTGTCTCTCTCTCTCTTCTTGCTCTTGCTCTTCGCCATAGCTCACTTCCAAGCAAGCTTCGATCCTTCTCACCTTTTAGGGGGGGTTTTAGGTATGGAGGGATAGAGAGGGTATTGAAGATGGGCCCAAAGAATATTGCTCTTACGATGAGGTTGTGAAGAGAGAGGGTGGCAACAAGCCATTATGGATGGCTAAAAAATTTAGTGTTGCATGGCTTGTTATTTTTCTCCCTCTCTTTTGCTATAGAAGCTTTTGCAATCAACTTCCCTCTCTTATTCCTCCTCTCATGTAACTATAGCTTCTCTCAATTCCCTCAACTTTAAGGCAATGTCTACAACTCTTCACATGTCGAAGTTCTTGACTTGGAGAAGATGCCAGATAGAACATATGTCCAAGTTCTTGAATCATTAAAGGAGGACTGTGTCATCACAATAAGTGTTATTGATATGATACTTGAGAGCAAGACTAGTACTGTCCTCAAATCAAAGCTGCAAGCAATCAAGAACAGGGTCAAGGTGACAGAGACTTCTAGAATGTATGATGGTAACCAAATATTTGAGCTACCATACACCTATGGAAAGGTCTCACACATGGATGACATGGATCGAAAGTGTGATGATCACCTTTGGATCAAATCAAGGACATCTAATATTTCAATACCTTGTACAACGTGAGTTATTTATTGGTAGGTGCCCTGGAGTACCATAATATAAATTGCCCCCACTATACCACCAATCATAAATTTAATAATTCTTTCTTCAAATGTTTGTTATTAAGGAAAGTAAACCTCATGCATTATGCTGAAGATGGCAGTAATGCCATTCTATGTCACTACTTGATGCCAGAAGGCATATTTCGCGATGGATTTCGTGAGGTTTTGTGGTGGATTCCATAAAATTATATTTATTTTCCAAGGCTCATACACAAGGTGGATTCCTTGTGCGAAAAGTTGATGGGAACACCTGTCCTTTTCAAGTGTCACGTTAATTTAATGTGCAAGTGGGTGATTCCACAGCGGGTGAGTCTGTAAAATACATATTTAAATTAGTGAACGTTTATGAGTTTAGAGTGCACACTCATATTAAATTAAGGTTAGGATAGATTTTCAACCTATTTATTTATTTTGTAGCTGAAGACTGCTAGGTATTTACTTTTGTTGGTTTAACTTTATTATTTTCTAATTGTGAATGCTTCAGTTGTGATGTGTAGAGCAGGTAGCAATGGCTTTGGGAAGCACTGGGCGATAGTGTGTATTCAAGTTATTTAGAAGAAATTATCATTTTTGATGGGCGCGCGTCTTAGGCATGGCGCCAATATTTATTCTAATACGCTAATTTATTGAAGCGCTTGACATATATTTACTATTTTGTATACACATGAACGGACGATTTAAATATTCATTATTGGTCATTATATTTGGACACAACCCGACTCTTAAGGTGCCCAATTGCTTTATTCTTTATTTGGACAAAAGCAAACACAAAAGCTAAATCATGCTAATTGTAAATTCGGGCTATTTTTGAGCTTGGAGATGAATAAAATATTAAATACATACTTTGTGGAGCGCTCACACAAGGCATGGGGGGTGATTGTACCCAATTGGTCTTTTTGCTTCATGTTGTGCAAGTCTATTCTCTTGGATTTTGAGCAAAAAGTAGAGTTCTTTGTTCTTGGGGACCTTCCAATACTCGCTATGTACGCATATGGCATTTGATTTGCGCATCAGTGGTATTGGAGCGAAGCTGAGATTGAGGGCTTCCAATCGCTTACCATCTCACGCGAAGGTGAAGCTCTTGGAATGAACGGGCTCTATAGTCAGTCTCGTGACAATCCATCAATACCAGCGTGTTCTTGGTGGTGAATAACCATCTGCTTTGCAGTTGGATTGTGAGGGACCACTATCTAAAGGTGGAGGACCACCCGAGAAGTTCCTTTACTAAGTCTTCTTCTTCTCAGAAAGAATAGGCAAGAATTTTACTCAAACTTGAGTTTATGAATCTTAACAGAGCTTAAGATAAGCTTAAGCTCTACAAAGTTTGATTATTGGCGGCAGCAATATGTATTGAACATTGTCGTCATCGTCAAAAAGCTGCTGACGTCCTCACGTAGTCGATCAGATTAAGCAAATATTTTTTTATTAAAGCTTAAAGCTTTAAAGCTACTAAGGCTTTGCTTAAAATTTCTAAGTTTCAATCTTCTCTTAAGCCAACGTTCACACTGGACAATCTCGAATTCGTTTTAACCTCTCTGCTAGCCCCTGTTCACACCTACGTTGTGATAGAGACGAATTCCAACAATCAAAGAATCACACTTAGATTGTACGGAAGATGTATGTGCTTGGAAGAAGGCCGACATCAATTTCCGTAACCGTGAAGAAGAAAGATTGCTAAAAAGTCACTTTTAAAAAATAAAAAAACAAGCCTTGTAAACCCGACCTTGAGCTATGCTCATCCCGCTGATAGGATTTCGAGTGTGTGAAGTTGTTTGAAATTTTGCAGGATGACCGATCAAAATATGGAAGATTTTATGGCCGAAGGTGATTTACCGAAACCAACAATGGAGCAAAAACTGGACCTAATTATGATGTAGCTTCAAGAGGAACAAAGAGCACGTGAAACTTTGCAAGCTCAATTGGCCAGTCTTCAACGATCTACTACCGATCAAGATGGACTGCAATTTGAAGATATTATACAACGTATGATCGATGCGACACTTGAAGCACAATCTATTCGGAAGGAAGCCAAGATAAGTAAAAGAAATTTCAAACTTCGTACTTTCAATGGGTTACGCGATGGAAATAATGTACTTGCTTTTATCAGTCAGTTTGATGATTATTTCCATGAAGAAGAGTATGTCGAAAAAGACAAAATTAAGTGCGTCACTAATTATTTAATGGACAGAGCATCCCTATGGTGGACTGTTGTCCACAAAAGCATTAATTGTCCTACTACTTGGGAGACTTTCCAAAATAAATTTTTGTAGAATTTTCTTCCAAGCAATCAAAGAGTGGGATCTTCTGCAACAAAGAGATTGCGAGCCTATTTCATAATATACCGAGCGTTTTCAAAATGCTTTATTGCAACGTGAAATGCTCGAAGATGTACTTGAGGCGACCCATAAGCGCAAGTTTATGTTTGGTTTGCTTGGTCACTTCTATGCAGAAGTGAACATGTTCAAGCCAATGACTCTCATGGATGCGATTTCCTTGGCCCATGATGTTGAAGATAAAATTTGAGGACGAGAGAAGCGGCCCCAATAATTCTCAAATAATGGTAATTTCGGTACCAAGCAATTCAATTCTAACTTTCGAAGATTCAATCAAAACCGCTTTCTTCCATCTTCATTCCGTAAATCTTGGACATGACCCCCTGCTTTACCATCAAACACAAATCCAAATCCTAAGCCATCTCTTTAGCCAAATCCCAACATTCCTAAACTTCTCGCTATTACCAATAATGTTTCTAAAGCCAAATCCATAGTCTATTATAAATGCCATCAACCTGGATATCTAGTGGTGAATTGTCAATCCAAAAAGCCAATTGTTCACATCAACTATTTGGGAACGACTGAAGATGAAGACCATGAAGAAATGCCAGATTTCACGGAAGACAATGACGATAACGACACCACTTCAGATACTTTACCAGGTATTCCAAATCCCCATTCTTTATTAACGATGAAATGTCTTGTGCATGGTAAAGAAAAGACTATTTCACATGATGATGGAAGTACACACGATTTTATTTCTGCAAAATTGGTCAAAGAATTGAATTTATATACTGTTTCCACTCATTATCACATCAAGGCTACATTCTTAGGCAAAGCACTAGATACAATGGAACACAAGAAGTGCATGACTTAGAATTGGTGATTATGTTAAATGTAGAAATTTCCAAGTTGTGCCTCTGCAATCTAGTGATATTATCTTAGGAATGCCTTGGCATTATCAGTATAATCCCAATATAGATTATTCCATGCATTCAATGAAGATTCATTCTTATGGGAAACAAATCGCATTGCATGGTATGCTCACTTCTGATAATTTTCCATTGCTTAGTCATACACAAGCCAAACGTGCATTAAGAAAAGGTAGCAAACCCTACTTAATCTGGGTGAATGAAATAGAAGTTAAAGAAAATAAGACGCATCCTAGGCACACACAATTTCCTTCACAATTTAAAGACTGTTTTGCTGCTGACTTACCACCCACACGTCCTGAAGATCATAAAATAGATTTAATTTTAGGCTCTCAACCTGTCCTATTAGTTAAAAAGAAAAATAACACCTATAGGATGTGCATTGATTATCGTGCCCTAAATAAGATCACTATCAAGAATAGATATCTGATCCCTAGGATAGACGATCTCATAGATAAACTACAAGTGGCTCCAATATTTAGCAAAATAGATCTTTAATCTAGATACAATCAAGTATGATTGGACATATCTGATATTTTCAAAACTGCATTTAGAACTCAATTTGGACATTATGAATTCCTTGTTATGCCTTTTGGTTTAACTACTACACCAGCCACATTTAGTCGTATGATGAATCGCATATTTTTGAAGTATCAGCATTGTGTCATTGTTTTCTTTGATGACATATTGGTTTTCAATAAGAATGAGAATGAGCATTATGAATATTTATCTTTGGCTTTCAACTTATTGAAAGAGAATCAATTATATGTAAACCCTGAAAAGAGTGAATTTTTCCAAACCCAAATTGAATACTTAGGACATATTGTTTCATCTAAAGGTATTAAAGTTGATCCCAAAAATATAGAAGCAATTTTGAATTGGCCGATACCTAAAAATGTGTACGAATTACGTACTTTCTTATGTCTTGCTAGCTTTTACAAAAAAATTGTGAGAAAATTTTCATTGCTTGCATTACCTTTGACAAAATTATTAAAGAAATGTATTGTATATCATTGGTCTGAAAATCAACAAAAGTCTTTTGATTTACTGAAACATGCCTTAACACATGCTCCTGTATTGCAACTCCTTGAACTTAATCGACCATTTTTCCTAGTAGTCACTGATGCTAGTGGATTTGGAATAGGAGCTGTCCTTATGCAAGATTCCCATCCCATAGCCTACTCTAGCTACAAGCTTAAACCCTTTGAACTCAAGTATTCTACCTATGATAAGAAATTGCTAGTTGTAGTACAAGCTTTACATTAATGGAAGCACTATTTAATGGGATCAAACATCTCCTTAGTCAGCCACAAATCCACTATTTAATGGAAGCCTATGATTAAAACTGACCAACAAAGTATCAAACATCTCCTTAGTCAGCCACAAATCTCTAAACGATATATTAAATGGGCAATATCTCTTTGATATCTTTTGATTCTCTTATCCCTATGAAAGATACCTATGATCAAGACCCCAATTTTCAAGCTAATTGGAATAAATTAATTGCCAATAACTGGATTCCAATTGATTCATTTTCTTATACTGATGGATTTATGTTTTATGAGAAAAGGTTATATGTAACTATTCTATTTAGATAATTTATGTTGCATGAAATTCATTGTCCCCCATATTAAGGCCATAGAGGTATTGTTTCCACTTTACATACATTGATTGAAGATTTTTATTGGCCACAGATGGAATCTGATGTTTCTAACTTCGTATTTGAATGTTTAATTTGTCAAAGAGTTAAACGACGCCATGGTAATCAGTATGGTTTGTTAATGCCTTTATCAATTCGTGAAAGACCATGGGAACATATTTCAATGGATTTTATTACTAGTTTGCCTAAGACTAAAGCTAATCACGATATGATTTGGACTATTGTAGATCGGTTTAGCAAACAAGCATATTTTATTCCATGCAAGAAAACATTAACTGCATCTCAAGTTGCTCAATTGTTTCTGAAAGCTGTTTTCACTAACCATGGTTTACCAAAATTTATTATTTCTGATCGTGATTTTAGATTCTGCAATAATTTTTGGACTACTTTATTTGTAAACTTAGGAACAAAGATTGATTTTTCATATACATTTCATCCTAAAACAAATAGACAAATAAAAGCTACAAATAGTACAATATTGGATCTTTTATGTGCATACACAATTTCAAAACCACAAACATGGGATACACAGTTGCATTTACTTCAGTTTGCATACAATAACACTCCACATATAGCTACAAGAAAAGCACATTTTGAAATCATTTATGAAAATAGATTGCCTACACCTATTACTTCATTGTCAAATAAAGTTAAAGCTGCTAATGATATTGCCAATATGCATGCTACTATTTTTTATGAAGTTAAAGATATGATTGTGAAAGCCCAGCAATCATATACTAAACAAGCAAACAAGAAAAGAAAAGCTATGAATTTCACAGTTGATGATTATGTTTGGTTACGGAGCGAATACTACAAAGTATTAAGAAACACCCTGTTGTTAAGCTAGCTCCTAGATTTTATGGACCTTTCAAAATAATTCACAAAATCAATGACAATGCCTTCAAATTAGAACTACCCCAACACTGGAAAATCCACAACACTTTTCATATCAGTTTGTTATGACCTTTCAAATGACAATTACCTATCCACCCTGTCTATGAAAATCCTCCTTTGTTAGAAGAAGAAATTGAAATCCTTGAACCTGAGACTATTTTAGATACCGACTTTATGACCACTAGAACTGGTCATAGATATTCTAGATATTTGGTGAAATTTAAAAATCATCTTGTTGAAGAGGCCCAATGGATGCATGCTCATGACCTAAGTGCTTACCCCTCACTGCTCGCTCCACATTGAGCTAATAGCAATTGAGGACAATTGTTATTCCACCTCGGGGGTATGATGCCAGGAGGCATATTCCATGGTGGATTCTGTGAGGTTCTGCGGTGGATTTCGTAAAATTATATTTATTTGCCGGGGGTGGTACACAAGGTGGATTCCTTGTGCAAAAATTTGATGGGGGCGCCTGCCCTTTTCGAGTGCCACATTGATTTAATGTGCAAGTGGGTGATTCCATAGCGGGTGATTTCGCAAAATACATATTTAAATTAGTGGACGTTTATGAGTTTAGAGTGCGCACTCGTATTAAATTAAGGTTAGGAGAGAGTTCCAACCTACTTATTTATTTTGTAGTTGAAGACTGCTAGGTGTTCACTTTTGTCGGTTTAATTTTATTATTTTCTAACAATTGTGAATACTTTAGTTTATGTGTAGAGTAGGTGGCGATGGCACTGGGAAGCACTGGGTGATATCATGTATTTAAGTTATTTAGAAGAAATTATCATTTTTGATGGGGGCAGGCTTAAGCGTGGTGTCAATATTTATTTTGATGCACTTATTTATTGAAGCGCTTAATATATATTTATTATTTTGTATGCGCATGGGCGCACGATTTAAATATTCATTATTAGTCATTGTATTTGGGCACAACCCGACTCTTAGGGCGCCCAACCGCTTTATTCTTTATTTGGACAAAAGCAAACACAAAAGCTAAAGCATGCTAATTGTAAATTTGGGCTATTTTTGAGCTTAGAGATGAATAAAATATTAAATACATGCTTTGTGGAGCGCTCACACAAGGCATGGAGGGAGATTGTATCCAATTGGTCTTTTTGCTTCATATCGTGCAAGTCTATTTTCTTGGATTTTGAGCAAAAAGTAGAGTTCTTTGTTCTTGGGGACCTTCCAGCACTCGCTACGTTTGCATACAGTATCCGATTTGCGCACCACTACTATCGTAGGTTGGCCATTTGCATACACATGTGTAAATGTGCAGTGTACTATATGATAAGACTAATGCTCTGTATTGATCAACACTCCCATGTAGTGCAATCAAGCACATCCTAGTCAATGATCACAAAAACAAAGAGGATGATGTCGGAAGTTTTAATATTGGGAACATGATTGTAGAGACTTGAAAGGTGCAAATGATTGTACACTAGGGCCAAAAATGCTTCAAAAAATGTACTTTTGTTAATTAGTGGATTAAGGAAAGGACCAAAGAGATTTCTCCACATGGACAAAAATATGGTATTCTTGTCTCCGCTTTTGAGATAGTAGAGTCCATTTTGTGGTTCTTCCCTCCTATTTAGTCGAATTTTTCAAATCCGAACAAGTTTTGGTAGTCCCAAAGGCCCTATTAACTAATAAAAGCTGACAAAATTTTTGACAAAGACATAACAGAGTCTTCTCTAATGCTAACATTGCTCTAATGCTCAGCGTCTTCTCTCGTCATCCGCATTACCGTTATCACCTCCCGTTTACGTTATCTTCCTGCCATCAACGTCTTCTCACATCGCCTCTTCTTGTCCACCTGGTCTTCTTCATCAACAGTGCTGCCCTACAACCCTGCCCATGCTCCTTGTGTTCAACATGTTCGAAAAAGCAAAAATCAATTTGAATCATTAAGCTTTGTTTTTAAAGCACAAAGACTCAAATTTATATCTATCTTACTAAGTAGATTGTAATATCCTTTTCTCCCCAAGCTTCCTTGATTTCCTGAACAAGATTTACAATTGAACATTTGTACTCTTTTGAATTATTGGATGTTATCTTTTGTTCCTTGAGTACTTTTAAAAATATGTTAAGATGTCTCTAAACTTCCATTCGTAGGAATGCCACTCCTGGTGTACTAGCCACATTTTTTGTGATTGCACACAACTCTCTCCAACACTCCCACGAGGCACTCATTTGTTTACCTGTATGATTTCCTAGAAATCGTCTAGCTTTTGCACCCCCATAGAGATGTCTGCTAAGACATCTCTTGTTTTCCCTAAGGCTATTGGATCCTTTCTCATGTGAACTTGAGCTCCATGAAAACCCATTTTTGAGGCCACAAAGCCTCACATTAATCAATGCACTCATTCGAGAAAGATACTAGTTTTATTGAATATGCATAGTCAAGATGCAACCTAAGCAACTTATCAATTATTCTAATCTCTACATGCAATGTACAAATATGAATGTTCCTTAAAGAGATTGAAAGAATAGGATTCCATAAGCCATCCACATTTTTTAACTTGCTCAAATCTATGGAGTTCCTAGTCGGGACTCTTCTTGGTGGCGACAAAGTACTCTATTCTTTGGATCCCAAACTCTCCATGCAATAAATAAAAGGATATTTTGCATTAGTCCCATTACTTACTCCAAGCATACATTTGATAGTTTTCAAGTCAGCACTCATATGCCACTCAACATTAAAACTACCAACACCATCGACTATTAACATTTCCCCTTCACTATGGTACTTTATAATATCAGGAATATGTGTATGAGAGAACAACCATTTTAGGATTTCATGACTTTCAATTGGTACTTGGGTCGCACCAATCCACCAAATTTCCATCTCGGATTGTATCTTAAATTGTTATTCTTGTCCCCTACCATAACTATAATCCAATGCCCTATTCATAATACAAAGCTGACTCTTTCTATCTTTTGTCCCTTTTGAAAATGTGCTTCATCCAATTTTAGTGTAAACTTCAAAATACCATCACATTCTTGAACAATGAATTTATACATACGGACCATTCCAATTTGGACACTTTTAAAATCAATCCAAATATTATTAAATGTGTTGTATTCAAAAAAAGCCTTTATTTTATGCTTTTCATAGGTCATAGATCCTTCTATATGAATATACTCTCCAAAGACATCTAGAGTCCTACCATTCATGGTTGTCCTAGCAATTGAAACTGCAAAAGGCCAAGGCAAACCAAATGCACTTATCCTATGACATCTAAGGTTTGTAAACCACAATTTTAAGAGAGCACGATAACCTTTATGCGGGTGATACCCATACTGTCACACATCTCCACTATTTCATTTGGTTTGAATGTTCCTTTTAAATCATGCACTAACTCTTTCAGAGTTTGGCTTCTCAAGTCTACATTTTCAGGTGATTTTAGAATCCTAAAAATGTCCTTCTTTGTCATGGCTTCTTTAATAAGCTTAATTCTCTCATCGTTCTCTCAAATATTAATGCTTGAAATATTAGAGACACATCTCTTTGCAAGATTTAGTCTCCTTTTTTTCACCCGACTACACAAGCCCATTATATTTTTTAATGGTCTTTTTCTCTCTCTAAATCCTATTGGAGTTTCCTTCAAGCGTAGTAATTTTTCTTGCAATGACTTGTTAGAATTTTCTAGGACATCATTCTTGTTTGTTAGCTCAGAAATAGTTTTTTGTGCCAATGTTAATGATTCCTTCATTTCATGTATCTGTTCTCTAAATGCATAAAATGTAGAATATAACCTCATACAATAGCCAAGCATCCCATCACAACCATCTCCAACGTACCTTATGAAGTTGTGAATATTGTAAAAAGGAGGATGTTTACCTGTAGAAGGGTCCGGTGGATAAATATTTCCATCCACCCATAAGTCTACAATATGCTTCTTTCCTTGTAATCGTAACCTATTAGCTTTGTCCTTGTCCAACAATGCTCGATGGTATATACTCCTCCAAGAAGAATAAATAGGATCTAGTTGAATAGTAAGTTTATACTTGCATGGTGGGGATACACTTGTGTTGCTAGAAGAGGTATTGGTAAACATTCTGGTGGAGAACCCTTAACGGGGCAACGATGTCTTAGAGAAGGAAAAAGAACAGAGTTGCAGAAAATGAACGTCAAGGAACAAATGAGTGTCTTTTGGTGCAAAAATCAAAAATACGAAATTTTGCAAGTTCTAAGAGAATAAGACTTAAAAGGTGACCCTTAACGTCCATTAAAGAATGAATATATTTAATGACCGACATCTTCAATGAATCATATCTTTTCTCATTAATCACATCTAGGTAGCCAAATTTGGAGGGTTTTTTCTTTCAAAACCTCCTCTAATTAGCAACTTAACCATTTTCTTACAAGTGCCTTTTTGAAATGTTTTTGGCCCTAATGAGCCAAAGGTATTCTTATTGTCATACATGGTGTAGGGACAAGCTTCCAATTGTTGCAATGTTGTGGGGTACTATGAGTTTACAAACTTCTAAGTTGGAGAAATTGGTGCCTCTTGTCTAGAGTCAAAGGTATACAAGTTGTTATCATAGTACTTGATTATTTAATACTAAATCTTTATAGGTATGGGACAAGATCATGCTTTCATTTCCAACTGAGGACCAAGCCACACACAAGCATGTTAAGTGTTCTCTACAGATTCAAATGTATTATGAAAAAAGAGAAGAAGAGTGCAATGTATGTAGGGGAGTGAGGCGATGCACAATCACATTTGAAGAAGAGATTGATGTATATTTTCTTTCATAGAAATCACTTGCCTACCCAAGGTCTACTTGGAGAGAAATGCTTCATTTTTTAATTGTCCATAAAGGGTCTTGCTTTAGATGTGGACATGGTGAATCGAATGAGAAGTTTAGAAAATGGAGACCTCCTCCACAATGTCATGACACAAGTAGCATCCATATGAAAGTGGTGGCAGCAAGGAAACATGTAAGAGAATGATATTCCCCCATGGATTCTTGGCTTGGTTGGTGTGATCATAGAATTGCTCATTGGGGAAACCTCATGTCTGTTGTAGGCACTGTTAACACATATGATATCACTCTTCACAACTTTTACACAAAAGTATTGCTTGATTCGTCACAATCCTTAATGCTTTTGCAAGTTTCAAGGAGCGATAGAGAGGTTACATATACACCAAGGAAACTCTCGGGGAGCATACATGGTTCATGGCTTTTTTGGGAAGGAGGACAAGGTCTCACGCTATCATGCATGTTTGTTAAACATGGTAACTGAATGCTTCAAAGTTCAAGTAGCCAAGCATCTTAGTGATGGCCCATGCATGGAAACACTTTTGCAGTGCATTGCAATGAAGAATGTCACAAGCCCATCACAAGTTACATGTATGGTGCATGGAGTTGTGGAAGGGGCTCCCATATTTGAGGAGCCAACCAATCTACAAGGGAACAAGGAAATAGTGCAACACAAGAGGAGGAAATCAATACAACAAGAACATCCTCTCATAAGCCCAAGTTTGTCATGGAGACCAAGAAGCGATAGGAAAGAAGCTATCATCAAAAGAGTACATTTGATGGGGTGGAAGAAAATAGGGCATGTCCAATGGGTGACATTACATGTGGAGCCTCTAAAGATGGAAAAACTCTACACCACAAAATAGTACTAGAAAAGGATGTGTTCTCTCTTACTCATGGAATGGGAATCCTCATAGCCTTGGGGGTTGTTTCAATGCTCTTAACGGTGTTAGCTATCTTGTTTACTGTAAAATGAATCATCCTAAGTGGCTTTCATTTTTTATCTTGTAGTTTAAGCAGCTCCTTGTTGATAACTTCCTTCATCTCCTCACTACATTTCTAGTTCTACTCACACACTAGTCTCCTGCCCTTTCCTTGGGAATAAGCAAGATTTTTGTAATTGAAAGCTATAATTAGCTTGATACTTGGTAAGCTCAAGTTTATTCATTGTGCTTGATAATTAACATCCCTAGTTAGATGCTTAAAAGGTCTTCCATGTAAGACTTTCCAACATTCTCATGATTAAGAAGCATATAAAACGTGATTGGCAAGCTTTCAATCTCAATAGTCACGAGAATTTTGCATTTTCTTAAGAGAAAATATGTAGATCCTCCCTAAGGGCTGATGGTTGCATTTGTTGGCACAAGCTTTGGTTGTCTAATCTTAGTCCATGCATGATAGGATATTAAAATCCTCTCTTTCATAAATGAGAATATCAATTACATGCTTTTTTAAAGTAATTTAACCCACTCCACTAATAGATCAATTCACTGTTATGGAGCATAGCATCAATCCAGCTTTGTGGGCAATATGTACGACCCTACTAGGTTGCAAAGTATAGTGTAAGGGAATGATTGGAGGTAAGACCAAATGTGGCAAGATACTACCAAATTGCTCATAGGGTGTTATGGCTCTAAGCTTCTTCTTCAGAAAGACAACATCCAAGGAAGGGTGGCTCGAAGGCACTGATGATGTGGTTTTATCTAGATGAATTACTCATGCTCGTTATGTGGATAAGGAAATAGTGTGCACCCCAAGAATCCCTTTTGTCTAGAATGTGGATGCATGAATAAATATCACATGTGAATATATATGCAACTTGATAAATGCACAGTTTAGATTAGAAATTAACACAAGAAGAGTAGGCCATGCGACCCCACTAAAGTAGGCACACCACCATGCCTACAACAACAAAGCGCATGTCAATTCCTTCAACCCCAACATCATCAAGGTCTACAAAGTAGAGACACAAGGGTTTCACCGGAGGCAACCAAAAGAGTCACCAATGCAAGTCTTGTGATAGATGTTGCCATTTTTCCATGTAGCCATGGATAATGGTGGGTTGTATGAGGTGCATATAAAACTTGAGCCTTCTTGCACATGCCTTGATTTTTAAAAGAGGAATAGTGTTGGAAAGTCTTACCTAGCCTAAAAATATCTATACTTTGTATTCATGGGAGTTTTGGGAATGCATGAAAAAGAAGATGTGCTCATGCACCAACCCAAACTTTCTAATAGGGATGTATCGACCATTCATCATCAACCTAGATTGCCTACATCCTAGTGCAACTCATCTTAAAATCCTCTTTGTAGCTTGTGACTTTGTTTTCTTTCTATGCTGGACAATGACCCCCGAAGAATGTTTTATATGTAATAAGCCTGATGTGTCCCACTTGAAATTGTTTAGTTTTATTGCACATGTTCATGTGTGAGATAAGTTGCAAAAGAAGCTTGATCTAAAGGCTGAAAAATGTATTTTCATTGGATGCTCTTTAGAGTAGAAAGAGTATCACTCTTATAACCTTGTCACATGTGAGTTCAAAGTGAGCATGGGATGTTATTTTCTATGAGATGAGCAGTTGGCATGCATCTAGTGGTGATGAATTGAATAATGATGATGATCATGATAGTTATGTACAGAAAGAAAAGTAAGAATCACGTAGGCTTAGTGGACCAGCAACATCATTTGGTGCTACATCTATAGTTATTCCTTGGTTTGGAAGACTAAGGAGCAATCCTACATCTTTAAGTGCATCTAGTAAGTAGTGTTGTAGGTAAAGAAAAAGGAAAGAAAAAAGTATCAGAGAGTAATGATATATTTGCTAGTCACTTGGATTTTGATGGAGATTATAGTAGTTCAAAGAGTTTGGATGATGAACTTGGTATTCCTTCAATCAGGAAACTTGGTATACAGAGAGAGCACATGGTAATGTAAATGCTCCACTAAGTGATCCAGTGGTACGTAGGACTAGAAGGGTCAGATGCCCTTTTAAAATATTTGGTTTTGAAGGTTATGCAGCTTACCATTATGCTTATATGGTAAAGGTTGCATTAGAGATCAACAAAACTTGGGATCTAGTACCATTGCCTAAGGGCAAGAAAGCTATTGACCATGAGTGGATCTACAAAATTAAACATAATACAAGTGGTTCTATTAACATGTATAAGGCTACATTGGTTGCAAAAGGCTATGCTCAAACATATGGCGGCATAGATTAGGAGGAGACATTCAGTCTCTCGTTGCTAGGATGGCAACTATTAAATGTTCAATTACTTTGGTAATAGTCAAAGGTTGCAGTTTGCAACAAATGGAAGTAAAGAATGCCTTCTTACATGGTGAATTGCAAAAAGAGATGTATATGGAGTAGCAAACAAGCTATGAGGATTTAGAGCTTTCCATGTATGTATGTAGTTAAAAAAGGTGCTATATGTGTTGAAAAACAAAGATCCTTGAGTGAGCAAGGTCTAGCTATGGAGGATGGAAGTCAATGACAAGAAGCATGATGAGTGAGACTAGACACATTGATTGTTACTCATGTGAATTAGGTTCCAAGATTGATTAGCTTGGACTCATAAACACAATTTGAGGAGAGACAAGATTGAAAGTACAAAGTACAATAGTATTCATCATTTAACTCAATGTCAAGTACATGCTTTTATAGTCGTAGGATGGTTCCCCTTTTCTCACTATGCATATGGGATTCAGGAAGCTCTTCTCCTAGGATGTTGCATGTCCCTTACCCTATTGCTCCATACAAAGAGGTTGTCTTAGAAGTGTGATTGCATAAATCTCAACACCCCTCCTCAATCACAACTATAAAAAGCATTGAGTATATAGAGGTTGTCATGACTAGAACCTACTAAGTGTAGACATGGAAAAAAGTAACCATATATAGCTAGAGGTTATCACAAGACCTCACTAAGTGTGAAGAGGTTGTAGTGCATAGGTTACATGAGGGTTACAAAGCTTACGATTGGAGCATTAATACAAGTGCATACAAGGTGGCTTAAAATGTCTAGTAAAATTTGGAGACAAGAACCAATAGTTCCTTGTGATTTTCATCTTTAGATATGACTTTGTAAAATTTTTGAGGTTTTCTTTTAGCATGATAGATCTTCTTTTCCTTGTCCTTCTTTACTTTGATGTAGATCTTCTTTTCATTGTTGTTGATGCTCTCCACTTTGCTTGATTTGATGTTATCCACTTTGCTTGAATCTTCTTTGACTTTACTCCTTTGGTCCCCTTGAAGCAAAGATACCAAAATCTTTGAGTTTTGCATGATACCCAAGGTAGCTGAAATATCTTCAAAATCTTTACATGAAAATATTAATTGCACTTTAGTGTTGTGAGCATCTTCATTTCCTCCTACAGGTAAAGCAAACAATCTTCCCATGTAGTACAGATGAGTAACAAGAATCATGTTACTTCCCATAAAGGACATCCACATAAAAGTCTTCATGTTTGTCATTGCAATAATTGAGAATCGGCTTCAACAACTAAGGTAAATCTAGCAAGAGAGTTGGAAAAGAAAAAATTATGCCAAAAGACACAATAGCTATTTGTGTTAAAACAACAATATTTAGTATCAAGAAATACTATCTTGAAGCTTAATGTCAGATGCTAATGTTGATTCCTAATTTTGACCAATTAATTTTTGTAATTTCACTTTGTTGTGTATACCATGTTGCAGCAATAATCTTCTCATGAACCTTCTTCTTGCCGAGTTTGAGGGTTGCTGGAACTTTAGTGGTATAGTGAATCACATTTGCAATGGGTTTTCTGAGCCAAGGGAGTGAGAAAAAGAAGTAATTTTTTTAGCTTGAGATAAAAAGAGCTATGGATGTCCTGTCAAAACAAGGACCTAATTGGTAAGTCATCTCCCACAAGCTCCACAAGTCAAATCTACTCAAACCCTTTGAGATGGGACCCTCACTAATGGGTCTAAGTCTCCCTAAGAGGTTTTGTACTCGTTTTACTTGAGTTGAGAGATCTAAGCCTTCAAAGTGGTCATTATTAAAGTTGTACCCAGATATAGGGAAATGCAAATGATGGGCATGATGCACATCAATCTCCTATATCTTTGTGCCAAGAAGTTGTGCTTTGACCTAAAGAACAATTTTTGAGAAGAAAGCTTGAAGAGATATGGTTTCTCCAAGAGAGGTAGGTGCTATTGGCTATGGAAGTCAAGAATGGTAGAGTAAAAAAAAAGTGAGAGATGAAAGATTCTTATGGAGCTGAGCTAACCAGAGGTTGTGGGGAGCTAGAGTAGTGAACTGAGCTAAACCAAGCTCACCATGGCTCTAATAAATGTTGAGAAACAATGTTCCTTGGGCAAGGTCTACCTTTGGAGGATAGAAGTCAATGACAAGAAGCATGAAGACTAAGACAAGACACATTTAGTGTTACTCAAGTGAAGTAGGTTCCAAGATAGATTAGCTTGGCCTCATAAACACAATCTTGAGTAGAGAGACAAGACTGAAAGTACAAAGTACAATAGCATTCATCATTTAACTCAATGTCAAGTACATGCTTTTATAGTTGTAGAATGGTTTCCCTTTTCTCATTGTGCCTATGGGATTCATGCAACTTCTCCTAGGCTATTGCATGTCCTTTGCCCTACTGCTCCATACAAAGAGGTTGTCTTAGGAGTGTGATTGCATAAATCTCAACAATATGGACTACAGCAAGCACTTAGAGCATGGTTTGACAAGATCACAGAGTATCTTGCCAACATTGACTTTTATGTTTCTGATGTTGATCACTCAATTTATGTGACAAAGGGAGATGCAGGTTTAGTCATCATGGTCATCTATGTGGATGACTTGATTATTACAAATAATAGTCACAGTGAGATTGTTGAAGTCAATAATATTTTGAAGAAGAAGTTTGAGATGAAGGATTTGGGTGAGCTGAGATATTTTCTTGGTATTGAGGTGACTAGATGTGATGATGGTATACGATTGTCCTAAAGGGAGTATGGATTGGGCATGTTGTCTAAGTATGGTATGACAACGTATAAGCCTCTTTTAGTGATGTTGGAGTAAAATGTGAAGTTGAGTGCTAATATTGGGGATGAGATAGAAGATCATACTATATTTAGGAGGATAGTAGGGAGTTCAATTTACATGACTAGGCCGGACTTGAGCTATGATGTTGGCCTTGTCAGTCCGATTATGCAGATGTCTAGAGAGTCTATTTTAGATACAACTAGATGCAGATTGAGATATGTGAAATTTACTTTGCATTATGCACTTTTTTATGAGGTAGGTAAGGATATACATGTGTTTGGATACATAGATACACTTTGGACTAGTCCTGTGTCTGATAGAAGGTCTACTAGTTAATTCATGTTTTCCCTTAATATAGCACTAGTTACATGAAGTAGCAAAAGGAAACCTATAGTTAGGACAAAACGTATTGGAATGCACTATCACTTTGTGAGAGAGAAGGTACTTACAATTAATATTGACTCACATGATCAAATAGCTCACATTTTCATGAAGGGATTGGGTGGGTAGAATCTTTGAAAGTTTCCAAGCTTAATTGGAGTTGTAGAGATGCATTTGAGCTTAAGGGGAAGTATAAAGATGACAAGATCAATATGTGCAGACATTAATGATGGACCGCCTAGGTAGATGGATCCACATGTCTATGCTTAGCACATTGGTGATTATTATGACTCTAACATGCCAGTCGATTTGGTATAGTCTATTATACATTGTTTGACTTAGTAGGTTACTTTCCTTTATGTTGTATCTTATCTATACTTTTTGTACATTGTATTGTGTGTGAAAGAAGAAGAAGAAACTAGTAGGACAATGTTTTCGGCATCCATCAGTCTTTTTGTATCCTTGAGTGCGCTTCCCTTGAGTGTACGACGTGTGTTTGATGCATCAGTTCAAGCAAATCCCCCCACCACACGATTCATGACAAATTACTCAAATATTGTCTATAAAATGAGAGATAAAGTCCAATTATCCAATACAATTATATATCCATATGCAAGAAATGAATCAAATACTTGGTGCTTTAGATGTGTCTTCAGATTTTTTCTAATTCTATCCAAGTATTATTGGATTTTGGATGACAATAAAAGGAATGCCACACACTAAAAAATGTTATTTTGCTTTTGGAACCCTACCCTCAATCCTTGCACAAACTTTGTCTTGCACGAGAAAATCTAATACCACATGCTTCTCACAAAGATTGTGTTGAGACATTTGCTACATGAGATCAATTGCTAGCTTGATTATATTGAGCATTTGTTTCCACATGAAACTCATTAACTCTAGATGCAATTGTTGATCCTAGTTCTTCAAATTTGTTGTCAGTGTGTAATATTTTAGCCTCTTTTGTATGTTTATTATTATCCCAAAACTTCCACAACAAGACCTTTACATTTGTTGGAGGATTTTTGTAAGAAACTATATTTCTTGATATCTTTAACAGATGTTCCTTGATATGTGAAGCTCCATCTATAAAATCATGCTCACTCCATTTGGAGTTAGTGGGACCTCAATGTAGTTCTATTATATATTTCCATTTCGATATACATCTTGTCATTTTGGAACTTTGCTATTCTCTAAGGTGCAACCTTGCTATTTATTAATGTGTAAGCTTGTTATTCGCTAATGTGTACAATGTTACCTATGTATTACACAATAACTTAATCTTAGCTTCACATGTAAATTTTAGTAAAATTTAAATCAAACGATCTAATTTTTTTTCTCATAAGTTATTACTCTATAAACAAATCCCACCCTCATTAATTGTAAACTTTGAACAAAGATGTACTTGACTATACTACTTAGAGGATTGGAAGTAAAGTTTTTTCTATCATGTAATTAGAGATACAAAGATCAATCACTTTACATTGTCGGCATGAAATGTAAAATAGAATTGATGGTATCTATAACTGGGCTAGTGCAGTGAAATTGGGCTTACGTTCTTAGTCAAAGGGTTAAAACATAAATTCTTCTCTTCTATTCAAATAAAAAAATGTATGTAAATATTTAGATCTTAGACCCCCCAAAAACGACATAGTTATATAGCCAAAGGGAATAGGGTACGCCTAAAACCATTCCAAGTCTTCCAATGTAGCCACAAAGCTATTTTCCTGAAAAGCTAAGTTTCCTTGTACTCCTAAATAGTTCTAGATGAATAAAAAATTCATCAAGTAAAGCTATTACTATTCTTTGAGAAGTGTTAGTGCTACTAGGCTATACCAAAGCTACATTAGACTAGCTAGGACTACATAAAGATTCTTGGTTTTTTGTTTCTAACCATTTCTTTTTTTAGTCTTTTATAATTCAAACATGACCATATATACACAAATGAAACTTTTGTTTTTATGTTTGGCATAAATGTTCATCTTGCTCTTTGCATTTCGAGAATACTAGTCAGCATAGACTACACATAAACAAGTAGAGTTTCTTAGCATTGCTTGCTTATTTAATTCTAGAGTTTTCTTTTTTGTGTTTTGGAAATCCCAACATGACCCCAACTATTGCATGCCACTTTAGCAAGACTTCTATTTTTTTTTGCTAAAACCCTAAAATGCAAGGCTCTTTTTCACATTTGGCCACCACATTAATGGAAATAATTGCACAATACTTGTTTGGGATAATCAAAGTAACATGCTTTTGGAGCATTGGCCTACTCTAGGTTGTCATGCCACCACCCCCTCCCTCTTCTTCATTGTCTTCTTTCTCTTCCTCTTCCTCATGGGCTTCCTCTTGCCTTGGTTGGGCTACCATAAATTCTACACCATAGAATAACACAAACTATTATCCAAGCAAGGAGAAGAATGGTATCATAATGAAACACGCATTTCCATTGCTCACCATCCCAAAGGATCTTCCTTGAGGGGTGCATGTAGCCAAATGGGGATAGCCCAGCCACCACAAAAATTCCATATACTCCCATGTGCTAATCTCCTTGACCTTCCATGACCCCAAATAAACACTTGCTAGCACCTCTATGCTCACCCAAATCAACATGGACTCTAGCACATCAAACACTCCATCTCTCTTCAAGCTCGTCTCCCACTTGCCTCATGAAATTTATCATGGCATGTTCTCCATATACAACAAACCATTCTATGAAAAATAATATTACATGTATATTGTTCTAATTGATGATTACTCCAATTGTGGCTATTTCTGTGCATCCCTCATTATATTCACATCCTTCCATAGGTGATGGAATGCCTCATCCATGTGTTTTGTTTGAGCATCCCTCCAATGCTTGTTGAAGTCCATTGGCAACTTTGCAATAGCTACTAACTCCTCTACGTAGCCTTTGCATGCCTCTAGTAAATGCCACCAATACATTTTCTTTCATACATATGTCAATATCTTGTTATTTTCTCTAAACTCGGCATGAGTTGTGGTATCTTTAGTCTTGCTAATGATGAGCATATGTAGAATGTTCTTTTTCCTAGAGATATCAAAGAACCAACTCTATTCCCTAGGCCACTACCATATGATACTTAAGAGCACAAGCTAGTATATAGTGTAACATGTAGGGATAATCCTCGATATTGCAAGGATGTAGACCTTCTTCTTTGTTATTTGTATTGCACCCTTCTTTTTCTAGTCATATGAGAATAACAATTGGAAGAAGCCCTTTCCATTTGTTTGGTTTCCAATTATAAGAATATTGTATGCCATGTCCTAGAATTAGGTCTCAATGTGTCATAGGGCCTTGTCATATTTGACATGGTACTCCACATCACTAAACTGTGTCTTCTCCAGGTCAACAATGCTACTTGCACACCATTTGCAAATTGATTTTTGTCGTTCACAATTAAAGTAAGTTGTCACATAGTAAATGGGAGTGTAAAGATTGGCAAGAAAGAATCATCCACCTTCCACATGAGTTGTCCTAATATCGTGGTGGCTAGAGCATTGTACCACGAGGCTTGGATTTTCTTGCCCTTGGGCAACTAGATCCCAAGTACACTTGGCCTCTAATGCAACCATCTCCCCATTCGTTGTTGCTGCATCCCAATGAGCATGACCAATAGTCTCTTTAAAATAAGTGTGCTCAATCTCCTCAACTATCTTTACCATATAAGTATAATGGTGAGTTGCATAACCCTTAAAACCAAATCCTCTAACAAATTACTTCACCTTGCTAGATCTCTATACCACTGGATTATTGAGTGGAGCCTTTACATTACTATGTGCTCTCTAGACACCTGGTGTCTTAATTGAAAGAATACCAATCTCATCATTCAAACTCTCTAAACCACTAGAGTCTCCATTAAGAATCACATGACTAGCAGATGTATTATTACCATTTGACACTTTCCTTTTCCTTTTGTCATTACATATCATACTAGCAAATGCACCTGAAGATGTGTGACTGCTTCTTAGTCTCGACCAAGGATTGACTATAAATTTATTGCTAGATGATGTCTCTAGTCCACTAAGAGTCTATAATTCCTACTTTTCTTTTTGCATATGACTATCATGGTCATCACCATCATCCAATGCATCTCCTGTAGATGCATACCAACTACTCATCTCATAAAAAATAACATCCTTGCTCGCCCAAAGCTCACCATTAATAGGGTTATAACAGTGATACCCTTTTTACTTAGTAGAGTATCCAGTGAAAATATATTTTTCAAACTTTGTGTCCAATTTCTTCCTCAACTTATTGGGAACATGAATACATGTAATACAACTAAATATATTCAAATATGATTCATCGGATTTCTTGCATGTAAAACATTCTTCAAGAGGCATACCATGAATTGCAAATGTGGGGAACCTGATCATAATGTAGACAACATTATGAACAGTCGGACCAAAAATGCTTGAGTATATTTTATAAAGCCATCATTGCCCATGTAACTTCTACAACATGTTTGTTTTTTCTTTCTACCACCCCATTTTATTGTTGGGTATACTTGTGTGTAAATTGTTGCTTTATCCCATGAGACCTCAAAAAATCACTAAACTTATTAGAGAGATATTTTTATTCTCCATCTAATCTCAAGAACTTAACTTTCAAGTATGCTTTTGTTTTAACAATAGCCTTGAAACTTTTGAAGTGTCACTCTTTTATTTCATAAAGATATACCCATAGTTTCCTAGACTAATTCTTAATTACTGTAATAAAATACTTATTACTACCAAGAGACACATTCTAGATAGGCTCCAACACATATGTATACACAACATCAAGTATATTCTTGCTTATATCGTTGTCATGTAAAAATGATTGCCTAGCCTGCTTTTCAAACTAACATGCTTCACAAACTTTATGTGATTTTGTAATTTTAATAGTAGGCAAACTTGTAACCATCCCTTTCGATGACATTAATTTCAACCTTTCTAGATTTGTAGGTCCAATGTGGTTGTGCTATATTTCAATGTTTGTAGTCATATCTTTGCATTTAGCATACATATCAGTATTTATAGTAAGAATTTCAACATCTAAGGTAAACATGCAACTATTTATAGTAAGAATTTCAACATCTAAGGTAAACATGCAACTAACTCTAATATCTTTGCATTTAGCATACATATCAGTATTTATAGTAAGAATTTCAACATCTAAGGTAAACATGCAACTAACTCTAATATCTTTTGCAATCAACTTACACTTACTATTAAACTCTTCAACAAAATACCTATTTGCGTTAAATCTAACCCATAGCCCTTGCTCATATCAAATTCTTTGTGATAGATGACACATGTAAAATATTTGACAACCACTTTGTTTGACCATTATGTAATAACAAAGAAACTTTCTCAGTATGTAAAATTGGACGATATGAACCATCACCTGTCTACACATAACGTGGACTTTGTAAATCTTGCATCTCTCCAAATCATTTACCACCCACACCATGACCTCTTGAAGAGGATTTGCAATGTCTCCTTCTTGAACTTGAGTAAAATGCTTGGACATATTCACCACTTCTTTTTTATAACACCCTACACGTTGCTTTCTTTAGTGATCATGAGAAAGATCAACTCATCAAAGTTTTAAAACGGTTTCCATACACACACAAAAGTAAAAAAAGATCTCTATACCTTCTCATCATCAAGGCCACCCACAGTAGATGAGAAGAAATCATTATCATTAGACATTACATCAATAGTTGCTAAGGTATCTATAATGCTTCTCACCTTCAAAACATACTCATTTACACACATCTTCCCTTTCTTCATGGTATTGAACTCTTGCTTGAATTAAATCTTCTATGCCTTTATATTTACTGAAAACATATTCTCAAAGGTTGTCCAAGCTGCATGTGAAGTTTTTGCATTTTTTATATACCACAACATAGTGTTTTCAATGACTATATACTATACATACAACTAATACATTATCTTTTTGTCATTTGCATTCCATTCTTTCCATGCCTTTAATTCCTCTATAGTCACAAGATTATTACTTAGCTCTGGTTCCTTTTCTTCACCTAAAACAAACTCGTAGAGCCCTTTTCTAATAAGGAAGTTCATCACACGGAACTTTCATCATGGATAAGTGTTCTTGCCCACCTTCTTGATGATAGGATCTCCATTGTTCTTAGCCATTATGATACTTGATTCTAGGAAAAGTCACATTTCTCAACCCTTTTTCTAACTTAAGGAAAGCCACTTAGTTAATCAGGTCCACTCGACCGTAGGATGGTTTCATCAGGTAGATCATCCATTCACTTTCCATAAGTAACATGGTGTGATTTTAATTATTTAAGCAAGCATGCTACTCACATTGTGAGAACACATAAAACAACTTCTATTAATATTGCACAGATTCTTTAGCACACCTTCAAAATATAAACACTTAAGCAATCCTTTTTGGAAAACAAGTAGTTTAGATTATCATCATATTTACAAACCACTTGGAGGAGTGAACCAATCCATAAATTGGTTTGCCACCCTTTTGCCTTGTTCATCTCGAGCCTTTCTAATGCTCATCAACCACATTGGGCTCATATAATTTTGGTTCCCTATCTTTTGACTAGGATTGAGATCACAATCTCAGACTAGAGCCTCACTACCTTCCTATAGGGGAGACCAAACATACCTAAACAGTGGTCGACTGTCTTACGTAGTCTATATATACTCCAGGTGAAGAGTATCCAAGGTAGCCCTTAGGATGGTATCACGCCTAAATTCTATCTAGGTGTTGGAAGCATGGATGTAATTAGGATATTTGTTCATAGTTTAATGCAGTCATAATTAACTTTTCACATTTTTGAAATCATTCCTTTTCATACAAGGATTAAACTTCCATAAAATTTCGAGTAAATTTCATCCCTTCTAATGGATATTTTTTTGAAATTTTTATCAATTCATTAAAAAAACAACTTGTAAAATTGAGCTTTATTATGCATGTAAATGTACTTAAATACACCACGTACGTGAATGCACTTTAGTAGAATAATATGAGACCTAAGTAACTCAATTTTTAAAAATGAATTATGAAATAAATGAATTGTATATTTTTCTCTATCTTCAAAAGTAAATACAACATTTACAAGAAAATATCACTTTACTTAATATAATTTGTAAGTTGTGATAACAATTAAAATTTTAAAAAATAGTAATTTATCGTATAAAAGTATACATTTCTCTCATTTTTATACATTTTTCTAAGTAGTTTAATTAATTTCTTAACTACAAATGCTTTTATAAGTACTAGCCTACTTTTTTTAATAAAAGTCAATTTTGAATTTACTATTATAAAATTAACTATACTTTTTAAGCTAACTAAGTATATTTTCAATTTTGAGTTATTAATTTTTAAAAAATTATATAGTTTTGACTATATTTTTAAATTAGAAAGACGTCGATAAAAAAAACTTCTAAAGAAGTGTTAAAAATTATTTTTCATTTAAAGTAATTGCTACAAATAAAAATAAAATAACATGAATTATTTATAAAAAATAAAATAGTATACCTTAGCTATATATACGGTTGTATTGTTAGTGTTACAGTTAGTTGATGGACCTGTCACATCATCAATATACTTACATAGGGACATAGAGATTGGAAAAAGGCAATATAAAAGTAAGGATTTCAAAGTAGGATATTGCCATACAAACCACTGCTATCACCCTTTTGTAGTATTCTCTCACCTCTCATAGATTTGTTTCCATTAACATATACACACACACACACACACTCTCTCTCTCTCTCTCTCTCTCTCTCTCTCTCTCTCTCTCTCTCTCTACCTTGTCATTATGTGTTGAGACTGTGGAGGATGGGCAAGGAGGGGGGGAGCTCCTTTAAATAGTTTCTAAGGGGGGATAGGTTTTTGTCTTTATATAAGGATTTAGCAATGGGGAAATCTTTTCATTTTATTATCCTTAGAGGAGTTTCCAAATTTTAGTTAAGTTTAGAAGAAATAAAAATATCAATCAATTTAGTGTGTTTTTTAACTTATTTTTTCCTTTTTCTCAAAAACAACACAAGTAAACCTCACCCCAGGGGGGATGTTGCAAACCCCTGTAAGCACCCTAAAGCCTTAATACTAAGGCTTCTTTTTTTTATTTTTCAATATATATTTTCCTTTATTTTTTCTTTATATTTATATACTTATTCATTTAAAATGAAGGACTCGCATTTCAAAGTAATTTTTTAAATACATAATTAAAAATTTATAAAAAAATTAGGATAATGTTAATGATATATTAATAGATCTCAAAGCAAAAGAAAAAGATTAACTTATTTAAAAATTAATTATGTTTCTCAATCATTTAAAAAAATAAAGATGGTTGGAAAAAGTTGATAACAAATCATCAAAATTTACTAATATTTCAAAATAAATCTCAAAAAATAAAATATAATAATTTAATTAAAGATAATAATTAAATTATTAAAAAATCTTTTGAGCCAGTTCAATACTACTTAGCATAATTTGAGCTACTACGAGAGAGAATGAGTAAAAACACATATATCAACTTATGGATAAGTGACCACTGGTGAGAATAAGGCTGAATTGTATATACTTAACTGGGAAAATTGGGTATGTTTTGAAGATTGAAGAATCTTACTCAAGGGATTTTAGCCCTTAGAGAAGGGATTTAAAAATTTTTCCTTTAAAAAACAGGTGTCAAATGTAAGAATTCGCCAAGGACTAACTAAATTTCAGGATTTACTAAGGGTGTCTTATTAATCTACCCCTTGGAGAGAAAATATAGGATTACCTTCAAGGTCAAGGGCTGAATAATGCTTGGTTTAATGCATGGACCCGTGAAATACCCAACTCTTTGTCTTCAAAGAGAAAGGGAGGGAAACTAGGATGTTGGAAGAATGGGTACCTTGATTATGGCATGAAAATGATGTTTTGGGGGTACACGTGTACATCTATCTTGAGTTGACTTCATCATGTGATTGAGCTACCTAGATAGCCATTGAAAATATTTGTCTTCATCATAATCATCATGGAGCTTCAAGAGCAAGGATAGTACCATGATTATCGTGATATGCTTTGAAATATCTTCAAATCCATAATTCAACTGGGAAATTCTAAAGACATGAATGATGGGAAGATTTGAATTTATAAATCAACCAGCGAGTATATTCATTGGTGAGATGGAACAATTTACCTTCAGTAATTCAACAAATGTGTTGAGCATTGAGGAGTGATTTGTATCATTTCTAACATGAATCAATGCTTATACAACCAAAAAGTACAATCACAAATTGGAGCTAGAAAAAGTTTATTAAGTTTGCAGTTGTTCACAAACACGCAAGTTTTAATCCTTTAAGTGTGCACATGATGCTGTATGGGAAGACAAAAGACAATGCAACCATGTACAAGCTCAAGATTTGAAGATCAATGTCCAAAAAGAATACTTTTGAGAGCTGACACAAAAACTTTTAACTTAAATCTATAGGTTTTCTTCCCAAATTTCAAATGGCACATTAGGGAAAATGTAGACTCCAAAGGTCCTCTTAGAGTAAGAGTCTATGACTTTTCTAATTGCAAGTCATTTGAAGCGGACCAATGGGAGAAGGGTATTGTGTACATTTTATTCACTTACTTTTCCCTCATAGACCCACTACAAGTAGGATTTTCTCCCAATCTCCACTTAAAACCCCATCAATCAATCCCATGTCAAAAGGGCCCCATCAATTGTTACAACTTTTGAGTTGGTTATAGGAATGTATGTTTTCTTAGTGCTTTTCTATTATGTGTAATGTTTTGTTTATTGCTTAATGGGTTTTTTTTTCTAGATGGAAGATGAATAGAGAAGCCACTAATGTTACCTATAATTTTTTGCAAATTCATGAATTTTTTAGAGAGAACTAAGTTCTCTCGTTAGGGGGACGTTTTCCAAGTAATGAGTCGTGTGATAGCATGTGGCACCATAGTTTGGCATCGACCTTAACCAAAAACATCCAAGTGATTATATGCACCAACACCTCCCGTAATATATGTTTGAAGGATTGATGGAGGAGTGGATTCTTCATAATTTCCTCACCTATAGCAATAGACAAAAAGCCTTTCAAAAGTGGCCCATGAGATTCACCAAAATTTGTCCCTTGTCTTCTATAAGAAGCTTTCCAATGAAGAAATGGAGGCACTTGGGTATGCCAAGAAAGATGAGAAATATCTTCCCTGAAACACCATTTGTTCTTCTTCATGAGCTTTAGGATCTCCAAATCTCCAAATCTCCAAATAAAAAATGAAAGACAAGTTGGTAGCTATTCTAGGGATGTGCCAAATCCTAAATGGCAAAAAGCACAATGAAACAACGCAGGTCGAGACTAAGAGAAAGTAGGTCCCGTTGAATGCTAGCTTGGGCTATGGTCCTTGTCCATGTAGAGGGCTCTCTTATGGTAGATGGTCTTAGTGAGGGAGCTTCTAAGAAAGAGGATTCCTTAGATGTGCTGGTGGTAGGTAGATCTACTAGTGATTAACTCAAGTATGTAGATGAGAACATAGATACAAACTTGAGTCTTCAATCTTAACAAGACTATGGACCATGTAAAAATATTTTTTATCTACAATGTGTAGAAAATGTTTGATGTTCAAGAGGATGAAGCATTTCCCATGCTTGTGCTAGCTTGTGACTTCCCATTACACACCATCCCCATCTTGCCACCAACTCATTTAAATGGTTGAACACGAGAATCCCCTTGTCCATACAAAGGTCTATGAGTTTCTTTAGCCAATAGACGTGTTACGTAGCAATTTTCTCCTCATAGAGGTCACTAACTTTTTCCAAACTCCAAATGCACCACTTGTATATCATTTACATTAAAGCAAATGGATTTGAGATGGTCAACATAATGGTAGAGTGTGCAAACTCATCCATCTCATCCCATTGCATCTCTATCCATCTCCTCAAGCTTTTTTCCCTTTGCATTTGATACACTTAACCTACTCTTCTTGTACAATTCTATTATATATTTGTTCCTTCAAATATGAGGAGTTTGTTTCCTCCATGTTCTCAATATTAAACAATTATTTTTTGAAGCAAAAGACAAGGCCATAATCAATGTAGTATGTGTAAACCAGCAAACAACCAAGATGGTATTAGTAGTGTAACCAATAAGATAAATATGTCTGTGACCCGCATGCCACTACAACAACTAAATAATGGCTAATGCAATACCAAACCACCCTAGTTTTAATGCCAAATTGTTATCCAAGCACTCCTTAATATAAGATGCTAATCTTTTGTGTGTTTTTTAATTTTTAAGCTATTTTTCAATCATAAAATAGTCCCCCCAAAAGTTTCATAAGGACGACCTTTTATATCTTCCAAAGATGACCAATTCTCATTGTTGTAGTGTTGAATACAAAATTATTGAACCTATTCAAAATTAACCACTTCAACCCAAAGCTCAATGTAAGCATAGTTTTCTCCATGTTGTTCCAAAATAGATAGCTTAGATCTCTACCAATGTGGATATAGATCTTGTATCAAAAGTGATTCAAATTTGATCCTGTGTTCAAGGCATCAAAGTGTGAATTTGTAACTAGTTCCAAAACTCTCTAATGTGAAAGAAAGCTTCAATGATAACTCGTTTTCAACAATCTAGTGTGAAAGGGTTTTTCCCTTGAACTTCAATTCTCTCAATGTGAATGGGGCTAGATTGATTTAAAGGTTAGTAGACTTATAAAAAAGGATTGATAGCCTTTATCTATTGGAGTAAGGAGACATCATTCTCTTTAATGGCAAGATTGATGATGCTAAGACAAAAATATGTCCACACTTGGTTCAAATAATGAAAATCACACTCAATTACTACATGCGTGAATTGCCTTGAATCTATCTGCTATTAATTGTCCAAACACTTCAACTCAAGATATTGCAACCCCAAATTGAGCCTCAATGGCTCCCTTAATGGGAACACCTATTTAAATGGATAGGTTGGTGATAAGATTTATACATCTTTCTAATTCAAACAGCAAGCACAAATGTTGCGATAAAGCTTGAATCCTCAAATCTTTACTCTTCACACTCCTTATTCTAGCCACAAGGTCCAAGGCATATGCCCACTTTGACACCAATTGAGAGGAAGTGATTGTGGGATGTGAAGTCAATGGAATAAGAGAGAGAGAGAGAGAGAGAGAGAGAGAGAGAGAGAGAGAGAGAGAGAGAGAGAGAGAGAGAGAGAGAGAGAGAGAGAGAGAGAGAGAGAGAGAGAGAGAGAGAGAGAGAGAGAGAGGGAGGGAGGGAGGGAGGGAGGGAGGGAGGGAGGGAGGGAGGGAGGGAGGGAGGGAGGGAGGGAGGGAGGGAGGGAGGGAGGGTGCACAAGTTTTGTCGCTTATATTTGGTTATACAAATTGCTAACTATGGCCTTTGGCAATTGGCCTTTGCCCCAACCTTTGGCCCATATGGTGATGCATGGCCCCTATGCTTAGAATCTTAAATATTGACGTGATTTTTGAATATAAACTATCTTTTTGTGCCCATTTTTCTCATACTTGCCATGATTTAAGATTTGAGCTTTTATGCTAACCATGCCTTGCATTTTGAGAATATAAGTGATACAGACCACATGGATATTGGATAGACTAGGGGCAATGGTTGACTTTGCCATGGTGGCTAAGGACCTATAGGGAGACCAAAAAAATTTCCCCTCCACAATGCACTTTTCACATGCCAAATACGTTTTTTCCTTCTTCTTTTTTTCTCCCCATAGGCCCCTGACCACCATGGAAATGTTTCTAGCATTATCATTGGGATTGATAGTTGGGGGGATTGGTGTTACTATAAGGAGCATTTGAGCTTGACTTGTTAACTGTTTGGAGTTTGACCTACTAACCACTAAGCAATGGTGGAAATAGTGCTATTGGCTTGATCTACACCCATTTGGAAATGGAGGAGCTAAAAGTATTTACATGGGAACCCCCATCTTGTTTATTTGCGCATGGTGGAGGGGTAACTTGTTTTGTGTACCCCCACCCCCACCCCAACCCCCAAAAATACAATAGGCTCCAACCACCATTGAAAGGCTTCTAGCATTAGCATTGGCATTGGCCAATAGAGGGATCTATTTCTACCAACCACCACTAGGCAATTGAGCTTGACATGTTAACCATTGAGCAATGGAGCTTGTCCTACAAACCACTAAGCAATGGAATGAATGATGCTAGTTGGCTTGGCCTAGTATACCTTTAGCAATGAAGTAGATAGAAAGTTTGGTGGAGAAGGTAGAAAGCTTGCATACTAGACTAGTGTGGGGAGGGAAAATCAAAATACCCCTCCATGACATGCATGAGATAGCAACATGAGATGCTTATGAGGGTAAAAGAAAATTTCCTTTTATACCCCTACAAACCCCCAGGCAGTATGGAAAACTTTCTAGCTCTTGATACAACTACATACACTTGCCATTAAAACAACATTGACATTAGACAATAGTTGATAGAAAACATAAAATTTTTATAAAAACAACCACAAAAAGGTGTTAAACCTAAAAGAAGTGTCTATAATTGTATGGGCAATAGTTGATACAATTTTCCATGAGCATTCTATACCCCTACAAGCCCCAAAGTAGTATGGAAAGCTTTCTAGTTCTTGGTACAACTATATACAATTACCATTAAAACAACATTGACATTGGACAATAGTTGATAGAAAACATAAAAATTTTATTAAAACAACCATAAAAAGGTGTTAAGGTGGCTCGTTTCTATGCATGTATCTTGAAATAATCAACAGGAGCATGGTGGTGTGGATTCTCCATACTTTGGGTGTTCCACATATCTAAGGATCCATATTTCTCTAAGAAGTGAGAGATATGAGCATGCAATTTGTGTTGCAAAATTTGAGAGAAGTGACATTGAGCCTCTAAGGATCACTTTCAACATTAAAAAATAAAGCCTATGAGGTGGAGTTAAGAAGGTGCCACGTAGTGGGCAATCTTGGCTTACCCCCATGCATTGACTTAAATCTTCAATTTTCTCAATTACTACTTAGCCCCTTGATGGAGGTCTCATTGTGCAAACATAGTCAACTTTAGAATCTTATCAAATATGTCAATCAGGGGGAGAATGTAATGTGCAAATGTGGATATTGTCAAGGCCTATTGAAAATATGGGTTTTTGATTCTTGTTAAAATGCGACTTCATTGGTGGCATTGTTCTATTGTAGGCCAATACTCCTCTATTCTATGTGATAGGTTTTAAGCCCTTTAATCAAGTATTTATTTTCATTCAAAAAGGGAAAGTTAGTGACACTAATACTTAAGTGTCACAATTGAACATATACTTGAATGTTTAGAGATCACCCCCAAAGTGTAAATTAATATTGAACTCCCCAAAGTTCCTCTACATAGAGCTTCTCATCAACAATTATTTTCCTAAAATGATGCTAGGATAAGAAGTTCATTAAAAGTTCCAATAAAGTACATTCTATGTCTCTTTAGGTACCTCAACTACTACAAGCCACCAAATTTTTTTCTAATATGATGAAGATACATGTGATATTCTTTAGCATACATGATTACATAATTCATCAATGTTAGATCGAGTCTCTCTAGCTTGTATCACTTCACAATTTTTCATTTTCAGGCTTCACAAAAACTCTAAGGTCAAAATAGAATTTGGAAAAAAAAATCACATAGGCATATAAGCCTTTAATTTCTTGTTTCCATTTTTTCTTCAATGAGAGTACTTTCCCATTGAATCTCGAATGGATACATTATGTGTTTGTTGAATAGCTCTAAGTCTACATGACCAAGGCAACATTAAAGGCTTTATCTTGCTATGAGTTTCAATGATTATTCGACTTAGACTTATTGAATGCTAGAACATCCTATTTGCACTACTTTTTTGTCAGTCCTATTCAATGGTAGAAAGTCCTATTTGAACTGCCTTTTGATATATGAAGATATCCTTAATTGTCATGGGAAACCGAAGATGTCAATTCTCATTTTTCTAATGTATTGTATTTTTTTTAGTGAGGATTATGACCTACACTCTAGAATTGTGAGGGTCCTTCTCTAAGCTTACTCATGTAGTTGAGTCCTTTCCAAGGCCTTCTAGGTGAAAATACTTGGCAATCCTACTAGCTTTTAGTGTTTTTCCTTATTGTTGGATTAAAACCAAGCCTAAATTTCTTTTGGCTTTCATTGTTTCTTTGCACCATTGATGTCAAATCTCTATAATCAACAAATCTATATGAGAAGTAATTTGAGCTAAACATCAAGAATCTTGTTTTTTGGATTCTAAAAAGCATTTTGGATAAACTCATTCATTTTCTACAAGGTCAAAGGATTATTATTGGAATTCATAGCAACAGAAATATGTAAACAATACCTTTTGCAATATCAAGGCATTTTTTCAATTTTAAAGAGTTGCTGCATTTTTCAAGTGTGGGCCCCAATCAATTCCTTTGAGTTTCATTTTTGCGAATGTACTCCCCAAGCAGGATACTTAACGCAGTTCATCATATTCAAATGCTAATGAGGACGATGATGAGTGGTGCTTACAAACAATGATATAGACTGGAACAACATCCAAACCAAGTGTGGGCCCCAATCAATTCCTTTGAGTTGCTGCATTTTTCAAGTGTGGGCCCCAATCAATTCCTTTGAGTTTCATTTTTGCGAATGTACTCCCCAAGCAGGATACTTAACGCAGTTCATCATATTCAAATGCTAATGAGGACGATGATGAGTGGTGCTTACAAACAATGATATAGACTGGAACAACATCCAAACCAAGAAGATATTAATGCCTCCTTAATTCCAAGGCCAATCATATGCAAACAAGATGGTGATAACCTATATAGAAGGGTTTTAAAAGGAGCATACCTAGAGTCAAAAGAGCTAAGAGGATCCCTCACCATCCTCATACCATATGCCAATTAGTCCCATTGAGTTGAGGCCAAAAGTAAAATATCAAATGCAAATACAAAAGAGTCGCAGAGCATCTTGAGTTGAGACCAAAAGTAAAAGATCAAATATGAATACAAAATATGTCAAAAAGTATCTTGAAAATATTCTATCATGCAATTACTTTAATTATGAAAGTTTCAAATCACAAAAAAGATAATCAAGAAATCAAAGACATTCATTTAGATCTCAAGTACCGAATAATGCTACAAACTAAGGATAAGCATGCTATTCTAGATAAATTATTATCACATAAGAAGCTTATCTATGAAGATCTTGTGAACAGGATATGTCCTTACATGAGTTATGATCTAGCTAATGAACTTCAACCCTCATTGCCTAGCCATGTCCCACAAAAATAAGCAATGTGTATCCCGTGTTCATGATTATTATCACCAAGTGATTGCCATGAAGAAGAGAGAGATACAAAAGTGACCTGTTGAACTTGAGAGATAAAATTAATTAGTAGAGATGACCACCATCAAATGCATCACCATCATTATCATGGGAGAAGGGAGAGTCCTGATCTAGTCAGAATGAAAAGAGAAAGAGATCACTCAAAAAGAGAGTGAGAGAATCCTAAATTAAACATTGGAAATGGATTTATAAGAAGCCTTTCAAAGAGACACTAAGGTTGATCACCCTCTTTGAAGTGCTTGTTGGGGCGAGGGGGGGACTTAGGAAGAGGAGATGTATAGGATCCAAATAAGGGACTCAAGACAAGAGGTTTGTCAATGTTCGCAAGTTCAAGAGGTTTCATCAATCCTTCCCATTGAACCCCATTATCCTTATCGATCTTCCTCCTAATTCAAGGGCATACAAGTCTTAGCAAATATTATGAAGGCCCAAGGAGGAGCAAAGCAAGTGACATGCTAGAAGACTTCATGTGTTCATGATGGCCCCCAAGCGAAGGAGCATAGAAGCCGGGCAAGAGGTCATGCATACAAACAAGGTCCCCATTGCACCACCATGTGCCCTCCTTGTGTCTAGAAAGTACATTGTGATAAGTTAAATAGTGGAAGTATTATTTTGAAAGTTAAGATAATATATAGGATAAATTCCCAGGTTTTGAGGATCCTTATGGATACCCAAGACTCGAGTAGATGAACAATAAGTAGTCACCTAGGAGGGAATTTCTAAAAGGAGATTCCCTTCCCATGATGGTACTAATCAATGTGCAACATAATATCTTAATTTGGTTAGATTCTCTTTACTTGCTATGATAGAGTGATTATGTAGTAGCTATAAGGAACCTACCATTAAAAAGGTATGTTCAATGAAATACTAGGTTGAATACTTGACCCTTCCTTGAGAAGAAAGTCAATAGAATAAATAATAGTAGGCTATTGATTTGACATAAAAGAGAAGCCTAAGTTGCAAGGTTAAAAAACCTTGTTTCTATAGTAATTCATATTCAACGAGGCCGTATCTTTGAGAAGGATTTGTTGGTAGAGTATTCTATCCCTAACTAAGATTGTCATTCCCTTGAAATAGTAAGGCATTATCCTTACTCTGAAGCTTCTCACAACTTTGATCACATCATCGTATCAAACCCTTATAACCTTAGAAAGAAGTTATTGTTAGAGGAAACCTTATACCTCAATAAGTTATCAATTTGAACCTAAGAGAAATTGAAGTTCCAAAAAAAAGAGAACTAGGCTCAACTAGAGATGCTATAATTACCCCAATATTGATTTTACTTTTGAGGAAATAGGCTAAAGCCTATGTCAAGCATCAAGAATGTTCAAATGGACGTGAGCTTACATCCTTGTTTCAACAAAGCCAACCACAAGGTTGTGTGTGGTGTAGAGATTTAAACCTTCATCATAAAGATTTGTGTATTTGAAAATACCCTTAATTCTTATGAGAAAGTATTATTGTATGTGATGCTTTATTTATCATGTGATCATACTCCTTATATTCTTCTCTCTAGCTAAATGGAACATATTTCTATTCCGAGTTTATTCTATATTTGTTTTCTCTACACCAAACCTTAAACAAGTTGTTTCTTGCAACGTGTTGAAACATAATCATGGCACTTGAGTAGGCTAAATCATCAAATCAAAGGCATTGGATTTAGTAAAATAGATCCATATTTGGCATTGTATTTGATTAACTAAATCTATATTCTAAGGGATATTGGAATGATGGGATATCCTCCAAAATTGCTACAATCATGTAGGTACTTATTGAAATATTGTTTTCACATTATTGCATTAATAGTGGTAACTTAGGCTTTAGGTTCATTATGACAACTATGAGACATAAATTTCCATTGAGCCTTATGTTATTTCTATGATTTGTATACTAGAGGCTTTAGTTTATATGGGCTTTATTGAAGGTATTAAATACAAGAGAGAAACAACTTCTTTGGAAGGCTTTATAGATGACATTTTCATATCTTTGAAAGCCTTTGGGTACAACCTGCATAAGCCTTGCAAATCCTTCAATTATTCAGAGGTATGGCAAGGTTCACGATTAATTGGAGCAAGTCCTTGGACTACTTTGGTCATCACATTGAAGTAGATATTTCTTCAATGGGTCATGTAGATCAATCTCTAAAGAAAATAAAGATACTATTAACATATTGGCCTTCTACTATTTGGCCTAGATTTGTGAGGTGGAAGATGATAAAATGCATTATCATTTCTATAATTACATCATATCCTCCTCCAAATTTTTGGAATGCTTCTCTGGTCAACGGGTTTCAACACTATTTTGGCAAGATAATTAGACAAATATAAATATGGAGGGATGGACCCCATCCCTTCAAAAAACCTTCAATTGTCAATATGTTATGGTAGACTATATCTATGGGCTTCCCCAATAGTCATAACATTTAACTTCTTACTACTAGGATCAAACTCTTGCTAATCTATTTGTATCAAACAAATCCTTGGCTCTCGCAAATGAATTTTATCCTTCTTGGGGCTTCACAAAGTTCAATCTAGGGTAATATTTCCATAAGTACAACACCTAACATATCATGTCCACGATCAATTAGAATGCATACATAATTTGTCCCATCCTCCAACAAGCGTAGAAAAAAATTGGCCACAAAATGCTAAGACCTGTGTGGCTAAACCAAAGGAAAACATTATTATGAAGGTTTTGGTCCTCATTAATGATTATGAGACATGCTTCTAATTTTATTCTATGGCAGGACTAACTGATAACAAAAAACCATGTCTTGTAAGCTATCCCAATTATGTAATCCTCGTTATCTTGGTAATGATCCTCACTAGTATGAAAAATGAGATGTAATTTACAAGGACCTAATAAAACTACATGTGACCCTAGATACTTCTACTTTTGGTCATTAACAAGAAATAGAAAGCAAACTTCTCACTCACGAGGTTGAATAATTACTTCTCAATTGTATTAAAAATAATAAAAGGATGGGACCAAGGATGAACTTCTGTATTTAGGGTTTCAAGAATGCACACACATAGCTTTGAGAAGAAGAAGCTTGAGACAACACCTCAAAGTGTATTGAGAGTTTTCAATATAGAAGATTTACAAGACTTTAAGTGAATATGCATACATACAAGGCTGGGAACAAAGAACCTCCTAAAGTGGGAAAAACAGTGCCTCAATGGTGCTAAGTATATTCACACACCTCACTACTAAAATGTGGTAACAAACCCCCCTTAGAAGTTATACACTGAGAATAAGAGCTAGCACTCATGTATGGGAAACTTCCAAGTCCAATGGACTATATCAATCCCCAAAGGAGAGTAAGCCTAAAGCTTTGCACAAAGCTTCAAACTCATCATGAAGAAAAACCTTTGTGAAAAGATATACATAGTTGTCCTGCGTTGACTCATAGGCCAACCTCATCTCTCCTACAAAAACTTGTGAAAATATTTACATTCTTGTCCTATATTGGTACATATAGGCCAAGTCCATCTCTCCTACAAAGAGTCCTCAGAGAGTCTCTCCTTGACATAATGAGAATACATCTCTCTTGTGAGTCTCTCCTTGACACAATGATAATGCATCTTAATGTTCTTAGTACGTGTATGGAACACTAGACTTCATGCAATTTCCTATGTGCTATAACTGTCAATAAAGATGTAGTGGCATATGGCTATCCAGCACCCAAATCAGCCAAAAGGAATCTAAGTCAAACACACTCAATTGTAGATGTAAAAGCTACTTTGTATACTTAGCTTCACTACTAGAAATAGTCATAATGGGGTACTTCTTTCTCAACCATGATATGCATAAGCTACCAAGCGTGAACCAAAAACCACTTGTGGGTACACAAGTGTCATAATAATCAACTAAGTTAGAATCTAAAAAAGCACGTAAATCTAGTGATAGTGATCCCTCCTTGGGATAAAATAGCCCAACGTATCGAGAACCACTCAATTAGCAAAAGGTATGTTTCACTACTTGCTAGTGCTTAGTGCCTAGGTTATGAATAAACATGCTCATCTTTGAGACTGTAAACTAAAGGTTAGACTTTGTAATGGATATAAATCAAGTATCCAATATCTTGTTAATAGAGAAAGACATCAAAGTAGTCTTTGGCATTATAAAGGCTCGACTTAAACCTATCTCCATAGAAGTAGCAATACACTTGCATTCTTCAAGAGAAAATCTCTGCAATAATGTATTAACATACTTTTGTGATGTAAAGGAATACCTATCTCGCATTGCTTAAACTTAGTGCCCAAATAATGATGCAATAGGCCTAAATTTGATATGTCAAGAGCTTAATTCAAATTTCTCTTAAAATCAACAATGTGTCTCTCATTAGGACCAATGAGCAACACATCAATATAAACCACAATGGTCAGAGACACATTATCCTCTAGTTTGACATATAAGATGCTCTTAATTGGACTATTTTGAAAACCACATGCAATTATACATGCATCCTCTCATACCAATCTCACATTGCTTGAACTTAATTCCCAAATAATGATGCAATAGGCCTAGATTTGATATGTTTAAAGCTTAATTCATTTCGCTCTTAAAGTGAACAATGTGTCTTTCATTAGGACCAATGAGTAGCACATCATCAATATAAACTACAATGGTCAAAGGCACGTTTGACATATAAGATGCTCTCAATTGGACTATTTTGAAAACCACATGCAATTACGTATACATGTATCTTCTCATACAAAGCCCGAGGTGCTTGCTTTAGATAATACAATGCATTTCCAATCTGCACACTTTGTTTTCTTGCCCCTTCTCCACAAAACCACAAGATTGAAAAATATAAACTTTCTTATGCAAATCACCATCCAAAAATGTTACTTGATATCCAACTAACATATGTTTCAATCGTTATGAAATATTAATTCATAAATGCTATGAATAGTTGTTCTACAACGAGTGGTGAGATGAAGTTTATGGAGGATAGAAGAGAGCCGTTCATGATAGGGATGTATGCAAGAAAAAAAAGGAATGAATTATGGTTGAGCAAGTACATGAATTTATAGCTTTTTAGCTTCCTCCTCTTTCCTCTCTTTGCTTATGGGATGTATTCCATCCATTTGTATGTAACCTCTTTGACTGCCACCTCATCCATCCTAATCCATCCACATCTCTTGGACCTAGTTCCCGTATGTATCAAATATGCTAACAAGTGGGAGCAAAGGTTTCATCAAAGCAAGTACCCTTCTACTTAGCATAACCCTTCACCACGTCTAGCTTTGTAGAAATCAACACTACCATCATGCTTGAGCTTTAGCTTGTAAACCCACTTGGTACAAATGGTCTTCTTGCTAAGAGGCAAATCAAATAAGAAGCATGTATCATTTTTGACAATAGCATCATACTCAGATTGCATAGCAACCATCCAATCTTTTGAATTTTGTGTCTCTTCAAAAGACACAAAATCTCATCCTCATTACACATACCAAAGATGGCCAATTTGCATAATAATCTGATTCATAAGAAGCACTATAAGACTAGATGACTAGTTAGCAATGCATCCAACTTACTTTCATGTAATATTTGCACCATTTATTTTGGCATGGTCATCAACCTCTCAATATCTACTCTCTCATCAAGAAGTGCATTATTCATATTTGCACCAAAAATAGGCTGATATATGCTATCATGAGAAACCCTGCATATACTGGAAAACAACCTCTTTTGGTTACAAAGTGTCATAGATACCTTATGAGCATACATATCTCTCCTTCATCCATGAAAATAAAGGGTGAATAGCATCTTCCACAAAGACAATATCACAACTGACCAAAATATGTTTACTTTATGGATAGTGTAATTTATAGCCTTTGCTTTCATTACTATACCCAATAAAATGCATTTCACAGCCTGATCATCTAATTTCTTGCGTTATTTCACTGGTACTAAAGCATAACACAAGCAACCAAGAACCCACAAGTGAGCAATAAATGGCTTTTTTTCCATGACATGTCTCATGTGAAGTGATAGATAGCAATACCTTAGTGGGACACATATTAAGTAGATAGGTTGCACATAAGACAAACTTAAATGGAAAACTATGTGGCAAAGCTTGAGTGTTAATTATATATCACATGAAAGATCTATTCATTCTCTCAATTATATCATTTTTCCATGGTGTATATGACACTATACATTGGTATTTAATCATGTGTTCAATCATATATACATTAAATTTCCTAGGCCTATACTCCCCTCCCCCCCCCCCCAAAAAAAAAGGAGAGTGCTCACTTTACATCCTGATAAATTTTCATTCATGCTAACAAACCACTTGAAGCACAAAAATGCTTCAAACTTAGCTTTCAAACTATGGATAAGGAGTTGGCAAAAGAGGGTGTTTAAACTAGACCACAAACTCCATTGTGTATAAGCTACACTTTATGAATAGCTCTCATAGAACCATGTTTTGGAAAGAAAGCACACTACATTTTACTCAACCCTCACAAATGTGTTTTGTAGATGTCTCAAGAGTAGGTACAAAAGACACCATATCAGATTTCTACACGCGCAACAAATTAGCAAAATTCAAATGTCCAAAATGTTCATACCAAAGTTTTAGCATATGAAATAGCATGTGAATCTACAACTGCACATGCCATATTCTCCACACATTTACCATAGTTGTTAAGCTTATGAGCCCACAACATTGTGGACCAAATGCAATAATTCTATCATCATAAGAGAGATCATGAATTGTACATCTATCATCAATAAACTTCACAATCAAGTCAAAAATATAAAGCATTTATAAGTGTGAAAATACTACATTTAACATCACTCAACCAAATTTTGATAACTCCTTTGATGGGATAAAAGGAGTTATTGCACATGTGATAGTAGTACTCTTAAGGGTAGGCTCCTAAGTAGTGAAACCACCCGTGTCTACAGCAAGAGCAATGCAAATGATTATAGGATTACACATGAAAGTATGAGATGCTACTATAATTTATTAATATCTACAAGATTCATAGGGTAGGGTACACGGCTCATCTCACCTCGATGCTCAACTTGATCCACCTAGAAATGACTCATGGACTACACCTAGCCATGTCTCATGGACTTGACCTAAAGAGAACTATAAAACTCATGGACTTGACCTACAGGGAACTATAAATTTTCTTTATGAACCCGTAAAATAAACCAAAAAATATTGTAAATGTGAAAAATTTGATATTTTCCCTTTTAAAAAGGAGTTTGATATTTTCTCATAAAAACAAGAAAAAATATTTAAAAGAACTTTGTTAGCTACACATCTAACAAGCAATAGTATTTTTAAATGTGAAATCGAGAATCTATAAATTAGCTTAATTTTAGATGTTATGCTATTGTCTTAGTTTTACAAATGTACAAAGATTAAGTATATTAAGCAAAGTCAATTAACTCATGAACATGCTAATATAAACAATGCGATTGAATCCCTGATGATATCCTTAGATGCCAAAAGCTATGAATATAATATATGAAACTTTACAAAAAAAGGACTTTGAATTGAAGAACGGTGAAATGAAGAGCTCTTATTTCTTAAATACACGATTATTTGTTTATATTTTTGTGAAATCTAGCACAATCTTGTTTATAAATTTGGCCAAGTTATAGTCTCAACTAAATCTTCAAGAGTATGTTGTCACTAACTCCCATGCATTTGTAAAATTGCTAATGGAGCCAATAATGCATAAGTTTTTGCATTGATCTCAATTGCTAAGCAAAAACTACTTCCTTGCCTTTAAATTTCAAGCCTTAAGACATCCCTAAAAAACACTAGATAATGTTTATTTGCATGACATTTGCACAATTCATTCCCTATCATTATGTCTAATGATTTTTGACTATCTTCATTCATACTAGTTACTTTCTTAAAGCAAAAGCTCCACCTAGAATTTGCCATACACCTTATTCTTAAAAGAAAGATGACTACCCCACTACTATAGAACTTTCTTGAATGAAATTGGTTACATTGGAAAGGATTCAATGTTGTTGCTATCATCCAAACAAATGCCATAAGATTGTGTGACCTTGATTGTGTCTTTTAAATAGTCGAATACCCAATTTTGGAGAAAAGGTCCATAAGATTTCACTCCCAAACTTTTCAAGTTGCTTCAAGTAGAATTAGGCAGGGCCTTCTGTGTCACGTTGATACTTAAGCAAAACTCTATAGGCTACTATTGCAAAATTCAATATCCTCATTTTTTACTAACAAAACTTTAAATTTCCTTGAATTAGAATAAGATAAGGTCTCTTGCATCAAGTCGATAATTAAATAGAACTCTCTCTAGGCTATGATTGCAAAATCAAGATGCTTGCTATTTTCACTCCGCAAAAAAGTTCCTCAAATTGTAAAGGTTGACTAGAATAATGACAATTGCAATTTTCGCAAGCATGATCTTTGCTAAGATTAGAAAACTACACTTTTTGCTACAATCTATATTAGCTATAATGAAAGATTAAAAAAGGTAAAGAAAAGCATATATATTCTTGAAAAAAGGAAAAATCGACATGTTCATATCCTTTTTAGTGTTGTTTTTGTGCTTTTAAGAAGTTACAAGCTAATTCTTAAGCAATAATGATAATGAAATGTCAAACCCACCTAATGTCTGGCCAAATAACTTGCTACATTTAAGATTTATGTTTTGCAAGATACTCTTCATCAAGAGAACATCTCAAATTGTATGCCACGTTTCTAACCAAATCTTATTAGCTTTAGAAACTCGTGTTATGTATCTCATGCATAAGTTGAAACACAATCAATTTGTCTAGATATGGCTAAAACCAATTCCAATTCAACAAGTTTATAACATAAGTAGCTGAAATTATTGAATTAAGCTATTGCATGCATTAATAATATAGTCAATGCAATAAATTCCCTATGCCTTTTAGATTATGTGTGGGTATAAAAGACATGAATTTTAAGTAGATTAGTCGTTTCCTAAACTCCGGTGAAATATTTAAGAAGCAATGTAGATACAAAAGCCATTTTTACTAAACCTAACTACACATCTCTCACTAGTTTGTCAAGTATATTTAGCATCTGAAATTTATTTAAGGTGGTGCCACACTATGGTAGATCTGGAAGTCTCTCGAGTAGACGTTGCCTGACGTGTTTAAATTCAATTTAAAACAAACTTTAAAACTGTTGTTTGTTTTGTACTTCAGCGTTATTTATGATTCCGTTGGGATTCATGCTAACAAAGCTCTTCCTCTCACATATTTATTAGAGAAACGTTCGGTTAACTTTTGGTCGTGTCCTTGACACGTTGAAGGGATTCAGTTGCTTCAAGACATGCGTCCATAGCCCATGTGCCGCGTGGGAGAGCCAACAAATTAAAGATTCACACAAAATCGCGAGCTCTCCTGAGACGCTTCGTGGACGGTGGACCCTTTTGAGGAATTTTGTATTGCAGAAGAGCAACTGCATGGCCGATTCATAGCTCGTCCTGCACGCACAGAACAACGTCAAATAAAATCAGCGCTCTCTCTCTCTCTCTCTCTCTCTCTCTCTATATATATATATATATATATATGTTTGTGTGTGTGTGTGTGTGTGTGTTTTCTGATTGCCATCGTCCCTGGAAACCCTTTAATGATGCGGTTGTGTATTAACAATATGAATATGAACATCAGCCATAAAGGCGACGGACGCTTCTTAGCAAAACTTAACTTTCTTTGAGGCTTTGGACCCTTTGAAGGCTACCAGAGCTTCTTCTTTGCACTTATCTATAGTCGCTGGTATAAACCTAGAGCTTCTCCCCAAAAACCCGTGAGTTTCTATGCCTCCAGCTCAGGGTCCAATCCAAATACAATACTCGTAAGTCCGAACTTAGCCTAGAATCCTATGGCTTCGATCCAACCCTCCATCTTCTTCCAGGTCTTACTCGCTTCTCTGCATCCCCACACCATGTGACAAACCGTCTCCTCTTCCCTCTGACTTACAGAGCATAGGGGGGCAAACCTTCATGCTCCAGTCTTCCCTTATTGGGAACCTGTTGGCTAAGACCTTCCAAAGCACCATGTTAGGCCGATTAAAAGGTATCAACTTCCACACCCTTCGCAGACTTACTTTCCAGGTCCTCGTTTTTGTTTTAGGGAACTTTTAATTCTAATAATCCATCACTTTAATAAGGATTCTCCCCTGGTAATTCTCGTAGTCACTTCTCCTTCTGCAAAATGCTAAAGTTTTACCAATTTCAGCCCGTAGGCTTCATAGCAGAGGTATTTCTTTCTTGATGAGTGAGGTAGGCCATGAGTCTTTCTTCCTTACCAACACCGCTGGCAGCCATTTGACCTTCTTGTTATCCAGCGGCCATCTCAGTGCAGCTTCCTCCACATTCAAGAGCCTTAATTAACCTTCATACCAAAGATCATTCTATCTGCAAATTTTTTTCACCTGGATCCTCTTGGATAACTTTGGGTTAACCTGGATTAGCACAGCGTCGTAAGTCACATAACCATACCAAGTCGAGGAGTCACCTCTCCTGTCTCTATTGAGAGCCCATTCTGCACCACATGCCCGAGCCTTCCACACATCCACTATTGCTAATGGCTACATCTTCTTGCCAGATCCCCCCGCCCCCCCCCCCTCTACATCAGGCTGTTGACAATGACATGTCTACAGATCTAAGCCCACGATTGATCAGAGTTCAACCTCCCTGCCAACTTAACAAGCATCCTGTCTGATTTTGTCTTTAAGATGTTCCTGTTACAATTTGCCAATTCTGGGCAGGGCCCATGTAATTCATGTGGTGTGGACATTTTAATAATTGTCAATTTTGTGTGTGTACCTAGTGTCCTTTCACATTAAAAGTAGTGACACTAGGGACTAGACTAAGTTAGCCTAACTCCAATTAGTTGGTGGATGGCTGGTTAGGTCAACCCTTGACCTAACTTAGTGTTCTATTTTTCACTCTCTCTCTCTCTCAATTCAACAAGTACACTCTACTCTCTTGCTTCAACTTACTCAGTGTCAGTCTCCCGTTTCTCTCTCCTCCATAGCTGGTGCATTTTCTCACATTTGTTATCAAAGCAGCTCCTGTGTGGGTTCCATTTAGTCACCATCCGATGGTGTTGCTCTGCCTGAGGTCCAGTTGCCACTAGCCTCTGTACACACGAGGGAGAGAAGGAGAAGCTGCAAGCTACTCAACTCAGCTGGGATTTTGTTGAAGCCGCTGCCTCGAACCCAACATTCGCCACCCATTTGTACTGCCTCTGCAGTGCTCTCCATGCTAACTCAGCCAATGCGCAACCCTGCTAGTTCTGCCCTGCAACGCTCAATCCGCTAGAGATGCCAGCCTTCACACCCACTGCACCCCACCTATTCAGCCAACAGAGCCTGCTGCCTGCACCATCAGCATTGTTTCCCGCCAGAACCCTCAGCGCCCCTGCCACCCTCTGGCTGCCCTGCTGGCTGCACCTATTGTCTCACTCCACGCACCAGAAGTGCCACCAGCCACCTAAACCTTGCACTGCCCTCCTGCCTATGACGCCTGCCTCGCTAGCACTTGAAGCACCACCGCTGCCTGTGTAGGTGCAGCCACGCAATGCTGCACCTTGCCAACTCCACCCTACACCTGTTTGCAGCCAACGCTGCCACCTTTTTTCTCCTGTGTGATGCTCCAAGCTCGCCAGCTCCACCCCATTTGCGCTAACCCACAGCACCTCCACCTGCACCTCTCTCTGCGCCATCCACCAATGGCTGCCTACTGGTCACCTACTCAGCTGATCACTACTGATATCAAGACAGCCCAAAGGTCCCAAGCATTGTGGGCACATTCCAAGGTGCCCAAAATTTGACACTTTTGCTCGAATCAGCTTGCAACGCACAAAACGACACATGGCAACCCAACATTGCATAATTTCTTCCCAATTTGCACAATAAATTTAGGGCTTTTTAGTCCAAAGGCTCCCACATGCATTAGAGGCAGATTCCAGCTGCTAGTTACTGTTGGCACACATCCAGAGGCAATATTTCTACACAAATTCAAATTGAAAGGTATATATTTCTTCAATTTCTTTGAGAATTTGCAAAGAAATTTGGGGCTTTTTCCCAATATGCATTCCAAGGTAAATAACATGTGGTACAGCAGCATAAAATTGTTGTGATAGTCAAATTTGATAACAAAATTTGGGCATTTTCAGTACAAGGGGAGACTACGCATTAAATTGCTGCAAGCTGTAATTTTTTGGCACACATTTCGAGGCAAGTGCAGTACAGCAATGCATTGTTGTCATTTGTAATTTGAGTGCTGATTTCGCGACACTAGGCAGATTTGGCAAGATTTGTGACAGTTTGGTACTTGCATTCTATTCCCATGAGGGGGTTTTTGGTACTCAAAGTACATTTTTACTTCAGCATTGAGGTATCTGGCTGCTGATTTTTGTGCATCATTGATAGCATGGCACATCAAGGGCATAATGATCAAAGAAACGTCCTTAGTGTCCTCACTCAGGAGGACAAACTTGTCAACACAAACTACCTGTTGTGGAGTTTCATGGTGCGCAGCCTTCTTGTGGCAAAGGACTTGTGGACTATGTAACTAGTGATCTACAACAACCAGGAGATCTTGCACCTCAGACAACTCAACATAATGTTGTTCAGCTAAGAAATGCATGACATGCTTATTAGCCTCTTGAATAGCCCCAAAACATGCTTATTTAACGAAAAACACAAAAAATAGTGCATAGTTCGAGAAATTTTTGAAACTTTAATTTGGGAGGGTCCATCCACATCTATAAATGAGCATGCTGCCCCCATTCAATATTCATCCTTTGTACAGGTTTCTCACTCTACTATGCAAATCTCAACCATCAACCACCTACCATCTACTGTCCAGCTATCACTAACCAGCCCTAAGTGGCCTATTTCCAGCCATCGCCTTGCTATTTGGAACTCTCCATTTGCTCCGTCATCATAGCACTTGATCAGCTTGCGTTTTCAGCATCTGGTGCCAAGCGACAAGTTGTTGCAATCTCTCCCACTAGGCAACTGCTGCAGTACCTGCGTTTTTGCTGTCCAGTGGGCCACCTACATTCGCAAACATCTCTCTTGTTGTCACCTAATAGTTCTCTGCCTTGGGTGATCAGTTTTCAACCTTCGTTGATGTCTGGTGGTTACAGCACTCGGGATCCGTCTTAGGTGGACGTCACTCTCCGACACTACTACTCTATCCTTGGGCACTCTATACACTATTCATTCATTTACAGTTTTCATTCACTTCAGAGTTGTGTTCTTTGTCTCTCGTTCAACTTGTGTTTGTTTCTGTGTTTGTGCGATGTATGAATCAAAACCTCTTCTGTTTCTTCTTTTGATGTGCAAGATCCGGATGATTTTCTATATGTAAACTTCAATAGAGGGGGCTCTCAAAGTAGACATCCTTCATTAGGTATATCTATATATTTCATTTGAGCATGTAAGCCACTCTTCTCAGATCCCTCCCATCTTGCCCTCTTCTAGCCCAAACCTCGATTTCCTCTCTTCTTCATTTCAAAACCTTAAATTACACTCCACATCCGCCTCCTCCACACTCGGAGTTGGAACCTCTGTTTTTGCTCCTAGCACATTCTCATTCTCTATTCCCTACTCACTTTCCTACCACTTCACATCACAATGCATCATTACAAGGAATTCCCCCCTTTAACGTAGTACCATTCACTCACCCTCAAGCCACTTTGCACCATGGGGCTTCGTTACAAGAAATACTACCCTTTGTTCCCTCCACCTTTCCACGAGTGAGTATCTTCATTTCCCACTGGGATAGCTATAATGGGCATCTCCCTCACACATCCTTTGACCTCTCAAACGCAGGGATTTCCATCCTCTACTTATGGTGAATCATCCCACTTTCCATGGGTCACTCCTACACACATTCCCATTCTCTACCCCACATGTCCCTATCCCTCCTCCATGGACTCCTCATGCGTTTATCATGCCCATGCCTGGGATAGTTGTGATAAGCATCCCCCTCGTCACATCCTTTGACCACTCAAACACAAGGATTTCCATCCTCTGCTTATGGTACATCATCCCACTTTCCATGGGTCACTCCTACACGAAGATTCCCATTCTCTGCCTCGCATGTCCCTATTCCTGCTCCAAGGGCTCCTCCGGTGGTTACTATGCCCATGCCTAGCTAGTCCATGCCCACGTTGGGATCCATTGTGCATACTTCTCGCATGCATAGTGGGCACTTGAGGACCCAGTCCCAAGTGTACTCCATTTCCCCACCCTACCTTATTACCATGTCTACAAGAAATCCTCCACACATAATTATTCAAAGAGGGGACTGGTTGCATCTTCTTTGCAAGGTAAAATCAGCAGTAGCAAGAACTCGCAAGATGCGAAGGCAAGCCAAACCAAGGGTGGCTCCCCTTCTTCAAATGGAACCAAAGAAACAAAATCCATCTAGCAACAACACCCTAAGGAAAATAGGTTTTGCACACACTACCAAAGATCACGCCACGTGGATGAGGAGTGTTGTACCAAGGTCCAAGGTCTTCTTCCTAAGAAACCTCAACAGACCACTGCAACTACCTCCACTCCTGCTAGACAATCCAGTGGGGCTACACCTCCTACTACTGCTCCATTTCCTCCAATCCCAATAGTTGTTGGATATGTGGCAGACAGACCGCCTCCACGGTCATCTTTCACTACCCCTAAGGGATTGGCTAATTGGTCTACGAGGTTCAATTCCATTGTACTTTACACATCCACCTCAATCTAGAACTATCTAACCACCTCGTCATGCATTTCATTGGCAAAGCCTTGCTTGTGGACATACGTGTTGGTAGCCATACCCTTAGATTATCTCCATCTTCGCACTCTTAGGTCTTTAGACTATTGAGTCAAGCTTATAGGATTTTGTCCTTAGATTTTTCTCCTTAAGTCTTCCGCTCCATTTACTCCCACACACATCCACATTTGCATCATTGCATTGTTCATTCACTTAGCTTTTTATTTCTTTTTTTTCTTTTTTTTTTTGGAGCATCTCATTAATGACCTCTGCGTTTGCAGATCTTCACCTCTTTTGCAGGGTTTTGTTTTCATTGTAGGGCCAATCCTACCTGGGCCGGAGACTTGGGATGTGTGCTATTCCATTCATGGTTTCATCATCCTAGGAGTTTTGCTCTTCTCCCAACATGGGAGGCTTTCCCTCCCGAGATGGATCATGCAGCATCTCACTTCATACTATCATGGCGGTAACTTCTCTCTTATTTTTCCAATTGGACTGCTTTCTCATATCATGGTTCACAACACCACACAAAGACTTACATTCAGCTCCTCTTCCCCCTTCGGCATCAACATCCAAGGTTGAGAGAGGGTTGCTACCCTTCTTGGTATTCTACATGTCTCGACACCTATCAACAACATTGGCCTTTCCACGCTGTTGTACCTCCTTCTCTTGCATTGCATGATTTCATCATCTTTATAAAAGGCGCTTTGAGCAAGTGAACAATTTCCCTAGGAGGGACATTGTCCAAGTGGCACCTGCTGCATTAGCACGTCACACCATGTAGCATACACATTGTGCAAAGCACCACTAGACGGATCCTAAGTTGTTTACACCAACAGTTCATACACCATAACACCATTACTTCCTCACCCTTCCCTCGTCATCTATACCTTCGAGTGGATGGGTAGCTTGTCTATTTTGTGATGGGTTGGATCTATCCCTTCTCATTCTCTTGTATGGTATATATACTTAATCGACCACCAACCATCTCTCAGTACACCATTAAAACAACCCAAAAAAACATACAAACAAACAAACAAAGGCTCATTGTGGTTCCATCCACCTTCGTAGAACTTGGTAGGCCACTAGGCAAGCGACAAGCACCTTTTGTCCAATGCCCTGTCCTCTCTAGGGTGACTATTTGGTCTCCCTTGGTAAGATAATCATCACCTCTATAGTCTTGGTAGTGTTAGAATTTGCCAATTCTATAGGCAATGCCCAATGTTTTAGTCTTTAGTTCTTTTTCACCATTCTTTGAGTTATCAGTTAACTCTAGTTGGGTTAGAGCTAGGTCTATCTTAGACCTATCTTGTACCTTTTATTCCTATTATTTCAGTTCAGCAAGTATACACTCCTCTTTTGCTTTAGCAGACTCTCATTGTCTCTCTTTTCTCTCCTCCATAGCTAGCTATCGTTTTCCAACATTTGGTATCAAAGCAAGTTCTTCGCGCAGATTTTGTTCGGCCACCGTCAACCGCTGTCGCCCCGCCTAAGGTCTTGCTACTGTCAACCAACTCTCTGCCCAAGGAAGAGAAGGACGAGCGGCTATTGTTTTCAGCTTGCACGCAGCCTTATGTGTAGTCTTGTACATAGCCCGCATGCAACCCAAGGAGCTACTGTTTTTGAGGTGCAGCTGTTGTTTTCAGCTCTGTCCCTTATTTTCTCACTTCTACCTACCGTATTCTCAGCCCTACCTGTGATTTTCTATAAACCCTTAAAAGTGTAAAAATCCTAATTTTTAAATTTGGGGTTTTTTTGAAATTTCTGCAATTTCCCATTCATTTGGCCATCTCTTTCTAAATCTCAGCTCATGCTGCCAAAAATTTGGGGCTTTTGTCAAATTTCACTCCTGGAGTTCAAATTGACAACCAATTTGAAGAAATTTCACAATTTCTTTGATATTCCCGCCAAAAATTTTGGGACTTTTACCCGATTTGCATGTCCCACGTACAAATCTTCATTAGAAATGCCAACATAGCACAATTTCATCAACATTTATGTAAGAAATTTGGGGCTTTTTGTCCTAAAGACTCCAACACTCATCACAAGACAAATTCTAACTCTGCTATTCGTTGTTGGCAGGCATCCCAAAGTGACATTACTGCAGAAATTCAAGCTGTAAGTTACAAATTTCTTCAATCTCTTTGAGATTTTAGGAAGAAATTTGGGGCTTTTGCTTGACATGCATTCCAAGGCAACAAACAAGCCGTACAGCAGCATTTAATTGCTGTTACAATCAGATTGAGTATAAAATTTTGAAAATTTTCAGTAAATTTTGATAAGAACCAGCATGAAGTTGCTATAATTTGTACTTTTGAGGACATGCATTACGAGGCAAGCATGATACAGCAATGAATTGCTGTTGTTTCTTGGCTGAGTGACGACTTGGGTCAAATTGGGCACGTTTTGGCATTTGTGTGACAGTTTGGTACTTGTATAATCTTGAGGGGATTTTTGATACTCTGAGGAGTACAATCTATACTTCAATAGAGAAGTATTTGCCTCCAAATTTTTATCCATTATTGACAGCATGGCACGTCAAGGGACTAATGATCAAAGCAACATCCTTGGTGTCCTCACTCAAGAGGACTAACTTGATGGATCAAATTACTTGTTGGAGAGTTTTACGGTCTACAACCTTCTTGTAGTGAAGAACTTGTGGGACTATGTTACAGGTAATTGGCAGCGACCACGAGGTCTTGCACCTCAAACACCTTAACGTAATGCTAGAGGACAGGCTACTGGTGTTGTTGCCCCTCCTCCCCCTCCTACCGAGGATCAGAGGAGATGGGACTCAAAAGATACACATGCAATTTCTTTGATTGTCTTGTCAGTCAAAAGATTGATCATTCCACACATCCGGTCTTGTAAGACCTCAAAACCAGCATGGGATGTACTTTAGCATATGTTTGCAGTACATAACGACACTAGAATATCTTCTCTCCGTAGAGAGTTGGCCAATGTGAACATGGATAAGGGTGATGGCATGACAGATCACCTTACTCATATACAGGATTTACGTGAGCAGCTGCTCAATGTGGATGAAATCACCTAGGATGCTAAATTGGTAAACATCACACTAAACTCTCTTCCAGAAATGCCAAATAAATATTACATAAAATGTTGTAGCCTCTACAGCACGGACTCACACTTGAGCTGGCTAATCTGCTAACATAGACAACTACCTCAAAGAACCTTGCATAAGAGAAGGGAAATGGAGCCTGTAAAGCCCACTCTCTTGCCAACCTTTCATGATAACAACCCCTATAGTAGAATTCTCAATGCCTGCTTAGTTAAGACAACTCGGATACCAAGCCCGGTAAGGCCATAAACTAAGAGGAGTGGAAAGCCCAAGTCCGGAACATAAAGGGCCTAGAACAGGGGGCTCAACTCATGGTCAGGAAATAAAGGCAAAGTGCCAACACCACTAATAGACACCGAAACAATGTCACCACCAGTGATAGAACCCTTAGAAGGGCATAGATACTACAACAAATCACCTCGTGGAGTCATATGACTAGAAGCTCCACTATCAACCAACCAAGGCCTCCCAGAAGATGAGGCAACCACTGAAGAAGGCTCCTCCAAGTCAACAATATGAAGGAACACTAACTTATGGGTAACCATTGGAGTAGAGGTAGAAGGCTCGGACATTTTAGCTCCATCCTTCGCTTCGGGATGAAGGTGAGGGTATTTCTTCCAATATTTCTCCTCTAGATGTGTCCCCTTCCCACAATATGGGCATTTAGGCTCCTCCAAGTCGAAGCCAAAGCCTAAAGAACTCTCCTATTGTTTAGCCTTTGACTTCCCTTTCTTCTTCCTCCCCCCTCCTGAACGTGCAACAAAAGCTTTGGTGGAGGTTGTTGGCCCCAAAACTAGCGCCCCTTTCAATATTTATTTAACTTAATTGAAGAAGAAGTTGATGTACAATGGGATTCCCCCAATCCCTTTTGGTATTTCAACTTCCCTTGCTGTCCAAATTAACCAGCAAGTCTTCAATCTGATTTGCCCCTTGATTCGGGCAATCAATTGGCCTTCACCTACTTTGATGGAGATGGAAAATGCCCCAAATTCAATGATTTACTAGTCCCTCCACTTAAATAGGTTAAAAAAAGCTTCAACCCTGTTGAATCCGAGTCTTCGAGCTTCCAATTTCTGGCATGCTTCCTAAGGCTGCTACTAAACCCTAATTTATGTTGCAAATCGAGGTTTACAGCAGAGAAATCTGAAATTTCTCAGCCTCTAGTGATCCCACTGCTATAATCTTCGCAAAAAGGCTGTAGAAAGGTTGGGAGATGAGAGAGAATGCTGAGGAGAGAAAATTCAAACTTTCTTCACGAAGAACTAAAGAAAATCTATCATTTACTGCTCCTGGCCTGTCTCAACAACTTGTGGAGGCAAAGAACTGAAGAAAATCAATTGTTTACTGCTGTTGTCCTATCTCAACAGCCTGTAGATGCTGTCACATGTTATTGATTGGTCTTCTCCGGCCCCTGGCTGCCTCAAAAGGTCCAATGGCTGCAAATCAGACTGGCAGCATCTCCTCCCTCTCTCTTGCAGGCTGAATACACTAAAAATACCTCTCTCTAGCCTCTAAAGACGTTTTTCAGTCTTGCATGGGCATTTTTTACAAGTGGCAACCTTCCCAAATGGTTTTTCCAGCATTATCCATAATTAAATGTTAATTTTCAGTATTTAAATACTAACACTTAATCTAATAATTATTACGGTGTCCTAAAAAATAATCGCAATGTGGTGCAACCTCCTAGAGCAGCCACATTCAAAATTATCAACATTGTAAATGAAAGTTACCATGAACAATCACCATAAGTAGTCACTATTTATATATTTTAATTATGGAAGTATCAACTTAGCTTAAACATTTATCATCTAGCTTTAAGTTTCTATCAACCAACAATGATGTATTGGAATGTTGACCATGAGTTTCTGTTCACCACTCTTGCTATAGTGGTACATTGGAATGTTTGTTATGACTTTCACAGATGTCACAACCTTGGGAGGCATGCTAGAAACCTTGTATAAAGGCATGTGTGAGCTGTGAAGTACATGTTATTATCCCAATATTTGAGTTCTTGTGTGAGAATTATCATGTGAGCATGCATACTCTAAAGGGCTAGACCAATTGATTATCACATGTACACCACACCTATCATCTTTCTATGCTTGAGGGTACAATTCACATCTTAGTATTTGACCAATAATACCATGTGAATTTGGATTTTGGATATATCTCAAGGTGCTTCATGATGTGGCACCCTATGCTTCCTAGATGTCAATAGCACAAATGGCATGATAAAATGGAAGAAGACATTATTGGTAGTCAAAAGGTCTGAACCCCAAACCTCTACTTTGTAAGTCTACGACATTGCCATCTCACGTGCACACATTTTGAAAGAAGGGTTCTCTCATCCCCTCAAAATCTATCAATATAAATGACCTACCTAAAAGGCAAGCCTCTAGGTGCTATTTGACTTAACTAATGAACAAGGTGCTTAGATTACCAACCCAAAATCTATTACCGAACTCCTAATCTACACTACACTATGCAAGTGGATGGATGAAAGGGGGTTGGCTACATGAACTATGAATCACATTGAGTTGTCACTCAAAAAACCTTAAGTCGGTAAAATTCAAATGTGCTACACATTGCATGCGTCTCAGAAGAAGTTGATAATCAAAGCTTGGGCCTCACACATGCTTTAACGCCCTTATTCTTGGTTTGATATCCACGACATGAAGTACTAAAATTACATGTCCGATGTTCTTTCTTTCCTACTTCCAAAAGTTCCAAAGACAAACAACCAACAAACCATCACCATGACCAAGTGTGTCCTAAAAAACGCACCCCCACAATGACAGCTAAGAAAACTTATTTTACCACCTTCAAATTTTGTATGCTTGAGCAATTATCATTATATATTCATATTGTAACTAACTCGTTCTAATCTCTTCCCATGCATAATGCGTGTGGCAGAAAACGTACGTGGTAATCATAATCATCATCATATGAGCGCTTCTGCAAAGCAACAAAAATAAGAACGGTCAGGTTCACTCTGCCTTTTAGCTGCAGTAAAAGACAAATTGAACAAAAAGGGTAAGAGACATTACTCGGTATTTCTCTCTCATTTTCTCACGCATTCTTTCTCTGTGGCGGGAGCGCTTATCATAATCTCTGTCCCTCTCTCGTCTCCTTTTCTCTCCTTCCCTACGTGCCCTTTCAGCTTCCTGTACTCAAGAAATAATTTATTTATATCCAGACGTTCAACCAGCTTTAATAGGTCTACTAAAGAAAAACTCTACATTACCTCTTCCTCTTCTTTGAGTCTTCTCTTTTCAGCCTCATCAAAAGATTCCTTTTCAGCCTGCCATTATAAAACAATGTATAGACGTTACAGTGCGATCGTCACCCCAGTACCAATTCATGATTTCAGCATAATCTCTACCTCCTTGTTCTGGGTCATCCATTCTTCAACAACTTGCTTGGCGTAAGCAGGATCATCGCAGACCAAAATATTGTCAAAGACTGAACCAGCTTTAACCTGAACCAGTAACATAAACATTCGGTTCCAGCAACCATGGCATATGTGCAATCGTGTGGTGCTTTCCATAACGTGTTGCAAAACAATGAACATAATCTATCATTATTCACCATCGAACAGATTAGAAATGCAAGAATATCACACAATGGATAACCTGCCAAAGCTCCATCCCAAAATATTTCAAAGGTTTGAAAACATACAGATCTGAGTCATCTTCAAACTCTGCATACAAAAAACTGTAGGTTAACAGAAGGTTGCGCATTTTCAGGAAAGCTATTATTTCTCAGGAAAAATGAAAGAGAGAACAGAAGAGGTTGTGAAAACCTGATAAAAGACCACACCTGGGTTATCTATCCATGGAATTTTCCACTTCCCTTTGTAACTTGGATTCTTTACTTTCTGCTCACAAACGCGTCAACAGGTGATCAGGTTGGCTGCCAGTTGAGACAGGATAAAGTGCCAGATGACGTGCATTGTTGAGCTAGTTAACACAGAATTACCTTGCCTTTCCATGGACCTTTGTAATCTGGGTTAGGGACTTGAGGAGGGCTCCATTCACCACTTATTGCATCGTCCCAGTCAGCAGGCTACATCAGAAACCAGAAAGCTTGCTTACTCATACATGAGTTCCCTTGTGCACGCTCAAGAACAAATGAAATCCCAGATTTTCAAAATTACCTTTTTAGCATTTGGATCAGGGATCTCTGGAGGAATCAAGTCATATCCCTGCTGACAAAAGACAATTCGATAATGAAAAGAGCCTGAATTCTGTGTCTGCACATGTCTTGCTCAATTTCCTCGAAACCAAAGCTAAATTATGTAAGGTGAAGTTTCAAAAATGTGTTTTGACTATTCTACACACGATTTCCTTTACATGTGATTACAGTATTGATTCATTTATTGCTTGTATTTTCACATACTTTCTGCTTTTGAAAATAAGTGGTAGCAATTACCTCTGGTTTACCAGCATCAGGGTCAAATATGTACTCCCTATCATCCCAATCAGCAGGCTGTATTCATACTGATCAGGTTATCCCAAGAGTTGTGGACCAGTCTTGGCAATCTGTTTCTTAAATTACAAACAAAGTCGTGATAGTACTACCTTCTTGGCATTCACATCCTTAATTTTCCGAGGTGGCAAAATATCCCAATCAGTGTAGAAGCTTCCAGATTCCCGTTCTCTGTTGTCAACAAGAATGGAATATGATGCATCTGGCCGAATAATGAAGGTGTAAAAGTGTGTGAGCTGATCAGTCTCACACTGAAGCTCCTTTTTGATTGGATAGTTCTGGCCTTTGTAAGAGATGATAGCATGGAGCTTCTTGGTGCTTGTGCCACAAATGTCAGGCCCAAACATAATGCTGTATAGAAAAGCCCTATTTTAGCATACGATTTTCCAACCATATTCAGATTGCAGTAAAATAGGATATCTGTTGCTACCTGTAAGGCGTATTGCCACTGAATTTCTTCTGGTTCACGAAGCCACTCAAGAGCTTCACATAGGCACCTCCACACTCAATCTTCTGCTCGATTTTCACAGAGTACTGTATGACTAGAGTTCTTCCTTTGTTGGTGAACTCCGGAAAAGTGGCTGATATGGAGTAGAACCGAGAATCGGGATAGGTTTGAATGCCTACGGGTCAAAGGAAGCAGTTAGCAATGGCTATCTGTTCTCCCTTGAGAAGTTACCCCCACGCAGAGAGGAGAACCATCTAAGGCCATTATCCCTGTAGCTAGTGCCTCCTGGCAACATATAGATGCTGCTCATGTCGGTCGAAATGTGCAGTAACAATGGCATACATACCTTTGTCATCAGGGTCAGCATACCACTTCCCGGCAGTATGGAGCCAATTTCCTGCTAATCCTTCACTCTTCTTGTAATCTGATTTCACCCAGCGACTCTCCCAGCCATCTGAAATGGCCAACGGGATTCATGAAATCTTAACGATCATACCAAGATTTCTTGCAAAAGGAAAACAGAAATGCTTGAAATCGAGCATGATTATGAGCACAAACCCTCAAAACGCTCTTCGAAGATGATTTCTGCAGTGGACAAGCCGAGGAAGGCCAGGAGGAGGAGGAACCACTGCAGATGCGAGCGGATGGACATGGCGGTGTCGCTCTGTGTGTCGTCACAACGGGAACAGGAAATGGCGAAATGGCATGCTAGCCCGCTACTGAAATCATCTCAGGAAACGGTTCCCAGGATGACGGCTGTTCTGAGTCAAGCGGATGAAACCATACTCAGTCAAAAAGTACTCTACAGAAAGTACGAGCCATGGTTAGAAAGTAAGGGTGGGTTCACACTTGCACGGTGGACAAAAGGGTGAAAAATCCCCTTTTCCACCCATCCAATCCACAAGGATTTCCCAAGAGTTGTCCGCCATCTCATTCACATTAGTGGAGGATAAGGAAAGGAGCCAAAGAGAAGACATGGCACGAAGGAGAAGTATCCGTGCTCGGCAGGCTGGAAGAGAGGAGCAAAAACTTGGCCATGACGTGTCAAAAAATGCCCCTAATTTTTTTGGCCTTCCATCATGTGTGTGAACATACAGTTTTCCATGCTGAAATTTGATTGGCCATCTGTATTTAGGATGCCCTGTTTGTCTGCCAGGTCTGAAGTTAACAACATATTGACTTCCATCGTGACGATTTACAAAAGTCTCTATTCGATTCTACCGTGCATTGAAAAACTGAGGTTTTAACCTTCAAAATTTAAATAAGAAATTTTAAAACCTTGAGTTTTACAAAACTTTTAGTTATAAAAATGCTAAACCATGCAATTTGACTTACAAGTCCTTTCAAATTCCAAAATTTTGAGTTTTTGTGTGTGCTGTCAAAAGTGTCTTCATCGAAAAACCACACGTCAAAGTGCTATATTTTTGCTTGGCCATACTTTCATGAAGTCTAGAACAATTTGGAAAGGCTCTATTGGATTTTAAACAACCAATGTCCAATGTCCACAAAAATTTGAGGTTCAATTTACATTGCATTGCAAAATTTTCAAAAAAATCTTCCAATTTCCAATAAGAATGTTATTTACAAAACTTTTAGATATTAAAATAGTAAAAACATGCAATTCGTCTCAAAAATCCTTCCAAAATTTTGAGTTCAAGTTTTTTGTATCTACTTTCAAAAATGCTTTTTGTGAACACTAGAAACCATAACTCAAAACTATTGCCTTTTTGCTTAACATAACTTTCGTGAAATCTATCACTACCCTTAATATTTCTTCCTTGAGCTACCTTAAAGAAAAGAGCTACCTTATTGATCCTCGTCAATTGACTTGAATTGACTTCTACATGGACTTTGTCGACTCCTCACATCATCACAAATTCACAAATGGATCCCACACAAATAGTTTGAAATTTAGAAAGAGAGAGAGAGAAAGAGAGCAATGAGAATAGTGCATGTAATCTACCCTATAGCCTACCACACACATGCAAGTTAAATAATGACTTTGACTTGACTTACCCACATGACAATTTTGCATGGACCCCACACAAATAGTTTGGCATTGAGAGAGAGGGACGGGGGGATGGAATAAAGACTTTGGATTTGCCATAGGAATGGCTTCAAGGTGCCATGAATCAACTAATTGAACCAATGGGAGTCCTAGTCCATTCTATCAATGCATGGAGAGATGTCATATACTTGGTTGTAAGGTGCCATGCATGTCTTGGTTGAAATATTGGGAGTCCTCATAGTCCACCCCCTCTTCATGTGGAAACATACCATGTACTTGGCTTCCATTGACTATGCTTCGCTAGGTCATCATAATGGTCCTTAATAGAGAACCACATGGTAAAGGAGCCAATTATGGTATACCTAGTGTAAAGCATTTATTCTTTGGGGTATTCCACATTTGATCTTTTTTTGCATTTCATGATATGCATAGATATGTAATTATGAGTTAGTAAACTACTCAACTCTTGGTGGACAATCTTGATTCCCTAGAGGCCCTTCATGAAGACTTTTTGTATTTTAAAACACTAGCACTACAACATATAGACCCAATACCAACATTTAAAGCAACAAAATTATTCATGGGAAATTTTGTCCTTGTCATCACTATTTGCATTGCTAGAGATCCATTGCTATTTGCATCGCTATTAGCTTTATAGTGATGCATATAGCCAAAAAAAATAGCAACACATATAGCTATGCACATAGTGATATAAATAACAGCAATTTCAATACATTTGTGATGCTAATAACGATGTTGCAAAGTAAATTTTTGATGCAAATAGTGAAAATTGTAAAGAAAAAAAGAATTGGGTGGTAGGGCCTACATGCCCTGCCACCCTTCTAGCCATATAGACTAAACATTCTTGCATAATTCATTTACAAATGTAACAAAAAACTAACATCCAAAATTGTACATCATGATTTGCTAAAACAAGAAATCCATTGATCGCAAAAGATAGATATAATCAATCTGAGAATGGAGCACAATGCCAAAAAAGAGAGGGGTGCTTCATGAATTCAAACTTATCTCGATGCAATAGACCATTGAAAGGAGTCTATAACATGAAATTTCCACTATGAGGTTCCACTATGGGGTTCTGAGTGCTAATGGGTGATCCTGAAATCAATGCGATGTGAAATACCATCATCAACCTTGGTTTTGAGAATTAAGGAAAAGTAGCTTGAGGGTGGCATCTTGTGGTCGACCTGGATATGTTGTAATGCATGTTCAACCTACATGGACTAAGAGAAGGACCTGGAGTGATTTTTGGGAGATGTTATCCATGTCATGGCTACCCATGCGTAAAGAGGGATCAATATGCTTTCAAGAGGGTGGTGTTGTAACCTATATGTTGGCAAATATTTGGTGAGACTAGGAAGCTAACAATCAATGTGCTTGAAGAGTTGGAACTATGTTTGTTGGGGAACTATGCGAGCTTTGTGGGAGACCATCATCGCATGAGAGAGAGGAGCTTTGCAATCCATGTCTCTATGGAGATTAGGAGGGTCATCTTCTATAGTGAGCTAAGCTATGTGTATGGGCTATTGGTAATGTCGTGAGGCCCAGAATGATTGTTGCAACTTGTGATGGAGTGACAAGTCATTTGAAGACCCATCTAGTGTATTTTCTAAATGATGGTGTGCCATCAAGTTACTCTTAACATGTGCTTTGAAGTAGGAATATTATTGTGCATTATGAATGTGGTTGATGAGATACTCAACATGATCTAGCCAACCATGCATGTTTGAAGGGAGATATTATCATGTTATAACAATCCATCTGTGATGCCACAAGCATGGAAATTTGAGCACTAAGCTTATCCAAACATTCTTTAGTGGAACAAGAAAACTTATCCAAGGAGTCCCTTTACCAAAATGATCCCTAGTAGCCTATTTCTCTGTAATAACATGTAAGGAACCTATAAATGGCTCGAAATAAACCGTAGCACCTATAAATGGTTGAAAATCTACCCCAATAAATGTCCAAGTGTCATGTCACTCCTAAATAAATATAGCTTGCTAATAAAGGTCAAAAGAACCTAGGAATAACTTATAATCCATGTAATTTGGTCAATAAAGGCCTTGTTTGAATGGTCTTCACACACAATCTTCAAGTCTTCAATTTCTCCACTCGCAATAACTATGTGATTGATAAATTAGTGGGACGGGCTCCCTACATAGGCTCCAAATCACCGGGAGGTGGGCAAAGCCCCCTTGGGTCAATCTATCACACCACTTCAGGATCTTCGATAAATAAGGGAGAGTCACTCCCTTTTATCCCACTATCTCCTCTAACATCCATCTATTTTCTTGCTGGGTATATACATGGCAAGAGCATTGTACTCTATGATAACAAGGATGAAATGCACTACTAATACTTTTAGTTTTTAATGATATGCATGGATAGATCAATCAAAATAAAAATGAAAAATGAGGATTGGCTAAGAGTCTTACCACTATAAATCAACGATTCATTGATTGAAATACGTACCCTTTACAATTTATTCTTAGATATAAGAGAATCAAAAGATCAAATCAGGGCTATGTATTAAAGCAAGCATCTCTCTCTCTCTCTCTCTCTCTCTCTCTCTCTCTCTCTCTCTCTCTCTCTCTCTCTCTCTCTCTCTCTCTCTCTCTCTCTCTCTCTACTTTCGCTCTATTTTTTCCAAACTTATATTTTTTTTCTCCCCCTCTGTCTTTTATTCTCTCTCTCCTAACTAAACATTAATAATTTTCTCCCATTTTCTCCTCTTCCATCTCCCTTCCCTCCCCTCTCTCTCTTTCCATCTTCCATACACTCTTTCACTACTTTTAAAACCTCTCTTTCTCTCAATATCTCTCGTCCCTTTTTTTCTCCCTATCTCTCTTTATTTCTTCCCCCCCCCCTCTCTTTTATTCCCTCCCTCCCTCCCTCATCTTTCTCCCTTCCTCTCTCTACTTCTCTTTCCTTATTTCTCTCTCTATTTCTCTCCCCCCTCCTTCCCTCCCTCTCCCTCTCCCTCTCCCTCTCCCTCTCCCTCTCCCTCTCCCTCTTTGTTTTTCCCTCTCTTTCTATTTTTCTCTCCCTCTCCCCTCTCTCTCTCTCTGTCTCTCCACTCTCTGTCCCTCCCTCTCTTTCACAAGCATAATGCAAAATAAAAAAATAAAAAAATAACCGTAACCCTATTTTTCTATCTTTCTCTCTCGATCTCCATCTCCTTTTCCCTCTCTTTTTCTCCTCCTCCCTTTCTTAAGCACAATGCATAAAGAAAAAAAAAGAAAGAAGAGAGGAAAAGACCTACCTCAAAGCTTGAAGAAGCACTCCTTCGCAGTCTTCTTCTTCTTCTCCTTCACACGGCCTTTCTCTTGCTTTTCTTCTTCACACTCATTCGCACTTTCTCTCTCTCTCTCTCTCTCTCTCTCTCTCTCTCTCTCTCTCTCTCTCTCTCTCTCTCTCTCTCTCTCTCTCTCTCTCTCTCTCTCTCTCTCTTTCTCTCTCTCTCTCTCTCTCTCTCATTCGCACTTTCTCCCTCTTTCTTTCTTTCTTCACACTCATTCACAATGACAAAAATACCATGCTTTGCATTCGACACTTTTTTCCATAGTATGTTGTCACTATTTATGTCAATATTAGTGTTAATATAATCGTTGGTATAACTATCGATATTGGTATTGGAATATAACTGTCAGTATTAACATCAATATTACTATCGCTATTTACATCTGTATATAGTGATGCAAATAGCGACACTGAAAAAAAGTGTTGCTACCTTCCACCACTATATCCCCATTCCCTTGTAGTGTAGTGAGACTCTCACATAAACAATCTCATTTAGCTTATCTTATAACTTAGAATGTGATTTAAAGGGGATTACGATGCTATTACAACCATCCATCCGTAGATGTTCATGCATTAGGGAAAAGCTTATCGGCCTTAGTCTTCTACCTATCTTGATATTGACAACCTTAGAAACCAAAAAAAGAAAAATCATAAGACCCTTAATCATTAATTATGGGGATCCTTTAGCCTATTTATTGCAACAACTAGGCATATCTATGTTCAAACTCTCATAACAATTCTATTACTGATAACCCCTTTTTAGGATTAGCAACTCATTCCAAGAAGGTTCTTTTTGTTACATATCCCACATCTTCCATGAAGTGTTCATCCTTGAGTACTTATTTAAAATCATCATACATCAAGCCATGATTTGCTAGAATATCACTTACATGTGACGTGATCTCCGAGACTATAATCCATACAAAGTACTAACTCATCTGATCTGCATAAACTCCAATCAATTCCATTTTCTCTATATAAATCCTCAAGTAAATATACATGGCATAAGTGCATAGTAAGTGGTTGCAGACCACTGTGATTGTTAACCCTCAAACAAACAAGGTGGAAAATCTAGAAAATCTAAAGCAAAAGACAAGGCTAAGGAAAAAATGAAATGGAGGATGAAGGTGTGCCAAAGAAGAATCTGGAAACACAAGAAATGCAAAATAGTCCTAAATCAAGGAGAATGGTGCAGAAGAAAAAGCACAAGTCAATACTTTTGTAAAAGAGTGCAAGGCGCACCATGATTTATTTAAGAGCGTCGGACTCCTGTGCAAATTGTAGAGGTAGATGGGTGGTGGGAAGGAAGCTAGGAAGATAGGAGGGCAATGGGAAAAAGGGCCCACACCACGGCTGGCCATGTAAAAAAGGGGATAAGGGGATGACCGCCCAAAAGAGATTTAGGGTTTTGTATATAAAGTTGAAAAGTGAATGAGAAGCTCATTCTTGTGTGTGGCCAAAAGTAGCTCTCTCCTTCTTCTTCTTCTTCTTCTTTTTGTTCTTGCTTGCTTGAGCTTGTGCTTGAGAGAGGGAGTGTGAGAGTGTGAGAGTGTGAGGGAGTGAGCGTGTGAGGGTGAGGGACCGTGGTGGAGAAGTTCTCCATCTTCTCCTCTCTTCTTCTCTTCTCTTCTCTCCTCTTGTCTTGCTCATAGCAATGGAGCTTGGAGCGTGGAGCTTGAGGATGGAGCTTGCTTGAAGCTTGCACTTGGATCGTGGAGCAACCGGAGTGCTCGGAAGAGGAGGCAACTCGATCGGGCATGTAGGTAAGCTCACTACACTCTTAGAGATGGATAGCGCATCAGCTATGTGAGAGGTAGCCATTAGTGCTCAGCTTGGAACGCTTGAACAATAAGCGGTCTGTGGTTCTTGGTGGTTGAGCTTGTGCTCGCCTCTATAGTGACACATGGCAACTGCACATGCATCAATCAAACACATGGAAGAGGCATGATGAGGATAGCGATGAAGTGGATGCTTTGAATAAGAAGGCTATGAGGAATGAAGAGGCATATGTCCTTTACTATTATAGTGGCTAAACAATCTAAGATTGATTGGGGAGTTTGAGAAGCAATTGTGACAAAACATCAAACATTTCTCTAATTGTAGGTGGAAGTTGGTGTGGTTGAGATAGAGGCCAAATTGCTCAAAGCCCCATTTGCTTTGTCTTTGCAAAAGATAAAGAGGAGACATGGTGATTTTTCTGTATGTGGCTTATATTTCTACTTTATAGGCAAAATACATAGAGAAGAGGATCATTTTATTTTGTTTTGGTTAGCTAACATCAAGAACAACATTGAATAGTTGGTTCAACAATCTACTTTAAGGGGGGCTATGTCTATGCTCTCACATGGACACCCCATTTCAACCTCGGTGATTCCTTGTAGCAAGAGTGCCCAGTCTGGGTAACAAATCTTAGCTTACTAGATTGGCTAGATGATGAGATTGGGGCATTGTCTGAGGTTTAGGGAGAGTGCTTTACATATCTAAGGCAATGAATGGTGTTTAGGTCTACACTGAAGTTAAACTTAGCCATTTCTCACTTGCTACTTGTGCCATTAGATAGGCCATTATGCAATATATTATAAGCAAAATAATGTTAATAAGGAAGAGACCACGTCACAATTTCACAAATGGACCCCACACAAATAGTTTGAAATAGAGAGAGAGAGAGAGAGAGAGAGAGAGAGAGAGAGAGAGAGAGAGAGAGAGAGAGAGAGAGAGAGAGAGAGAGAGAGAGAGAGAGAGAGAGAGAGAGAGAGAGAGAGAGAGAGAGAGAGAGAGAAAAGATGCAATCTATCCTACAAGCTACCATAATATGCACAAAGTCAAATAATGACTTTGGATTTGCCAATGGAATGGCTCCAAGGTGCCATGCATAAACTAAATGAACCAGTGGGAGTCCTAATCCATTCTATTGATGCATGGAGACGTGTCATATACTTGGCTCTAGTGTGCCATGCATAACTTGGTTGAATTAGTTGTAGTCCTCATAGTCCACTCCCTCTACATGTGGAGAGGCACCATGTACTTGGCTTCTATTGACTATGCTTCACCACATCATCATAATGTCCTTAAAAGAGAACCATAGGGTAAAGGAGTCAATTCTTGTATACCTAGTGTTAAACATTTATTCTTGGGGGTATTTCACAGACGATCTTTTTTTAGATTTGATTATTTGCATAGACATGTAATTATGAATTAGTTTACTACTTAGCAATTTTTATGAACTAGCATAATATTGGACAAATACTTTTCAAAATTAGACAATGTGCATTTGCCATTCTTAAGATTATGTTACTTACTAGTTGGGTTAAGACTAAAGCAATTAAGAAGATTAATGTCAAAGAGACAACTAGATTTGTAGATAATCCTATATGAATGGGTTTTTAATTCCCTTATCTATCTACTCTTATAAAGAGAGGCCTTGGGTTTAAAAAGTGTTTAAGGGAGGACATAGTTGGAGTTGAAGTTGGGATTGAGACACAAGCACCATCACCTTATTATCCACAAATGGGATGGTAGAGAATTCTAGTGGATAACTAATTGAGATCCTTTCAAAGTATAGTTGAAATGGGATTGAGGCATAGTCATTGTGACCTTATTATCGGCCATGCAATGGGATGGTAGTTAATTCTAGTGGATAACTAATTGAGATCCTTTCAAAGTACACTTTATGACCTAGGAATGTGATATTCTTTGCCAAATTCATGATTAACACCTACAACAATATTGCCGATATAACCCTTTTTTGTCACATTCATTCCCCCCAAGGTCTGCTTCTTTTTATACCCATCATATCATTGGCTCCTCTACCCTATGTTAATTGATTTGAGCACAATACCACTTTTCTTCCTACCAATATTGTGTGCAAAGGGGGGGGAGAGAGAGAGAGAGAGAGAGAGAGAGAGAGAGAGAGAGAGAGAGAGAGAGAGAGAGAGAGAGAGAGAGAGAGAGAGAGAGAGAGAGAGAGAGAGAGAGAGAGAGAGAGAGAGAGAGAGAGAGTGTGTGTGTGTGTGTGTGTGCGTGCTCACAATAGCATCCGGTACAAGCCAAACTTGTATGTAAGGCCGAAATGGTGAGTACAACAAATTCATGACATGTATCAAAATGTATAAACAAATTCATGACATGTATCGAAACGTATAAACAAAAGTAAAACAAGAACTAACTTTGAAGCCAAGACAATGATGCAATCATGATGTTTAAGAACTCATGGCTCTCTTACCATATACATTATCCATAATAGGGTTATGTTAAAGGGCTATCAACTACTATAAAGTTTAATGAAGTGAATCCCCTTGAGAATGTCCATTGTTATGTGAGAGAGGATAGATTGAATTCCCCATAATCTCATGCTGCCACCAAACTCAAGGATGCGACTGTTGACCTTTACATAGCTCTATGGCTCTATCTATAATAACCATAAAGAGTTCATAGTAGGTGGAGTTGATACTAGTGGTCCAAACTATGTGAGTGGTGATGTCACCCTAAAAATTCTATAAGTGTTCAATGTCTCATATGCTACAAACCTAGCATTACACTTGCATAAGGCTAGGTCAATGCAACTGGGTGCCTGTGAATCTAAAAAAGGCAAAGTATTGACTCGAATGCATCTTTAGTCAAAAAATTCTAGAGCTTCACATAGTGGACCAAATCCCTCCTTGAAAAAGGTAGTGCTAGTGGCCTTGTATCTTATGGTAGGTAGGGCATCTTCATAACCTTATTTATTGTCACCTTTTGCATCTAGCATCCTTGACATAGTTTATCGTCCCATGCATCTTTAGAATATCATGTGCTTGAAAACCTTTTAGCATAGTGATAAAGGTCATGGATCATATCTATGATCGTTATGATGCACTTGTAGACATGACAATATATTGGTAATATTTATATGTAACTCATAGACATAACTGTAACACTCTCCTAATGTAATGGTAACATTCTTATGACAATTGTTGATATATATCACACACACACACACACACGCACACGCATGCACACACACACACACACAATCAAAGTGCAATGAGAGATAGAGAGACGTATGAGTGCTATTTGTGAGTGTTGTAAGTATGTTATTAGTACATTTTATGAGTGTTAATTATGGATGTTATGAAAGTGTTATTGCTATGTCTATGATTGAATGTGCACTAACTCAAAATTAACATGCATTTTGGTTTAATTTTGCTCGCCAAAAAAGTGATTTATGAAAAAATAATTTATTTAATTAAGTATGAAAAATACTCAAAAATCCCTTATGTAAGGACATATTCATACCTTCACTCTGATCATTACTCCTAGTTGAGTCTTTGCTCAACCATCACATGCTCTACCCTAGCCACAATGTTTGGAGGATGTTCCACCCAACAAGAAGGTGTCACTTTGCTTTCCAACCTATTTCATGATGTCATGTGGTGCCACCTATTGCTCAACTGCCCACTCGTTATCTAGATGTTGTTGTCCTATTGCTAACATCAAATTTTTTGTAGTACAACTTATGTTTTGCTATGTTTGAGGGCTGCCACTTGACATCATCATCTTCTCCCTCATCTACTAATCATGGAGCTGCTTCTTAGCCAAGGAACCTCGCATTTTGCTACTTAGAGTCATCATTGATGCCTTGCTACCTCGAGGATCATGTTTTTCTCATGCCACTTCTACTCACATCATTCCTTCTCCTAGTTGGAGTCTTCATCAAAATCCAAGATCTTGGAGCACTATGTCTCACTTTCTCCACTACCACCCACCATCATTGGGACAATGCAACCATCTTTAGCCACTTTGGTGTTAGTAACTTCTTGTTTTTCCTTAGTCTCAGTGCCAAGTACACAAAGCCCTAAAGCCATTGTATCATCATTTTTTGTCATTGGATTTGGGAGAGCTCTAGCTTTTGCACCCATCACACCATCCTATTCAAATTTGCAAGACCAAGGTCCCCAACTTGTCATTATTGACCAATGCTCCCTATCATCCTAGAGTACACACATCTCCTCAAAGGCACATGCAAATCATCCTTCTAGGCATGAGAGATTCCTTTGCATCAACTATTAGTGAACTACGCTCAAGAAAATACGATGCCTATAATGTGGCTAAGTTCTTTCAAGCACCTAGAGGCCATGAAACCCATTCGGTAATAGGACCTCTTGGATATTGATGTAACTAGATACAATAGATTTTCCCTACTCAATTTCTAGTCCATTGGCTTCCACAACCCTTGGTTCCATAATCTAATCCATTGAGAGATTTTAGTTATTTGACGGCCTCATCTTTGTAGTCTACTCCCCCACAAGATAGTGGTTTTTAGCTCCTTATGGGTCCACAAACATAGATTCCAATTGAGCATCAAGGAGATCACTTATGATAACCCTCTCTCCCAATCTTTTGAACTATTAATTATTGGTCCACAAACATAGATTCCAATTGAGCATCGAGGAGATCACTTATGATACCCCTCTCTCCCAATTCTCTGAACTATTAATTATTGGAAGGCCACCTTTGGTAGCTATGTGCTCCTTGTTCCATGCCAACCCCAATCCCACATACCTTCTCTAGCACTCTTGGTATACAATCTCTATTCCCTAGAGGCCATTCATAATGACTTTCTAGATTCCCTATCTCCTTCTCACGAGTATTCAAAGGGGGATCCTTCTTTAACACTAGTGAGACTCTCACACCAAGAAGCTTTTCTAGATTATTCTATACCTTAGATTGGGATTTAGAATGGTCATGATTTATTAAAATCATCCATCAATAGATGTTCATGCACTAGGGAAAAGATCATTGGCCTTAGTCTTCTACGTGTCTAAGCATTGACATCTAGGATCTTTAGGTTCTTCTAGATTGAAGCCATGGATTTTCAGAAAAGCCTTGATGGTTGCACCTCCACATCTTATCCAACACTAATGTGATGATAGTGTCCTCTCTCCAAAGGCTACAAAACAAGCTAGAGCATGGAGATGGAACTAGTCATTTCTCATGTGAGGTTGACTTTCAAGCATTTTTTAGATGTCACCTTGGTTATTGTTATCCTCTAAAGTTTCCAACTATGATATAAGTGCTTCTAGGCACCACAAGACATTTCAAATAGACACCCTCTCTTCCTTACAAACTATTGTAGAGGACTTAAGAGATTACTATGTTTTGCTCCCATCTCAATTACCAATGATGATCTACCTCATCGATAGCCTTGCCATGCAATTGTTCATTGTGGGGGATCTTATAGTCTATTTCTTGCCCCCAAAACTAAAGTAAAAAAAAATTAAGACCCTTAATAATTCACTATGGGGGATGCTTATGTCTATTTAATCTTGCAACAAATATGGATATCTATGTTCAAATTCTCGTCACAATTCTATCACTAATAACTTCTTATTGGGATGAGCAACCCATTCCAAGAAGGTTCTCTTTGTCACCCATTCCACATCTTCCATGAAGTATTCATCCTTGAGAGCTTAATGCCAGGTTGAGTCATGATATGCTAGAATATCTATCACACATGACCTAATCTTGACTGGCTCTCACCCAGCACTCAAGAAAGCATAAAACCAGGGTACCGAGTAGCAAAGTATATGCTTGGAGCTTTGCTCCTCACCATGAAACCTGCAAATACACCTCTCTTGCCATGAATACACACACACACAAGACTTAAGACACACCCTCACCAATCAAGAAACAAATCGGGAGGTTCCTCCTCTTCCTCTACACACTCAAGATCCATAGTTGCAGCACAAAGGAAGAGCAGGAAGAAGGATGGACAAAGAGAGTTTGGAAAAGAGGGAAGAGAGAAGTTAAAGAGGCACCACAATCTGCCGTGCTCCAACCTCCTCAACCCCTTTTTCCCAAGAACCCCAATTGCACCCTTTTGAACCTTTATTAAATCAAATATTTTGACCATACAAAAGCAAAGGTTGAAGCCCTTATGTGTTGCATGTATTCTAGGCAAGATTCCTAAGGTTTTTAAAATAAAAGAACATATGCAATGGATTTTATAGCTCCAAGCCAAGCATTTACAATGGTAAAAATATATATCAATGAAGTACAACTTAGATACAATATCACAAACATTTTTGATAAAGTGAATAACTTGTCGATGTAGAGTCCATATGCTTTTAGCCTTTTTTATGACAAAATTGGAGGCTATCATTCCTCCCACACTTAAATCGGTGAGCTCCCGCGAACCAAAGAACCGTAATAAACTTCCATTGTAAGCTTCAAGAAAAACTTCATATCCTCCTTCTCATTTCTTCACACTTCCATGGATCATTTGTCCACTTCATCAACAACCACTATCTCTTCCATCAATTTTTTTCTTGATTTCAAACACCCATCACGGACTAATATGCTGATAAGGATGAATACCACAATGCTTCGATTTTGGGAGACACACTATCTCCATGAAGAAGAAACATTGAAAATCCACCAATTTGACACCAAAAAGGTGAAAAACTTGCAAAAGATCTTCAAAGTAGCACTCCCACTCTTAAGATTCATCTTCGAAGCACTCCCCCATGTTACTTCAAGCTTGGCTTACTCAAATAAATGAATATGAAGCATTTGTAAGATAGTTGCATATGAACATGCTATTTTTTTAAAGGATAATCAAACCTTAGGGTTCTTTTCTTATTTTTATTTCTTTTTTCAAAACCTCATCTCCTGTTTTTCCACTTCTCATCGTTGTGCAGGCCTCTGAGAGCTCGTCTCCCGCCATACCCTCGCCATCTTCTTTCTTATCCATTCTGCTACGGATTTCGTGAACATCAAGGACCTTTCAAGATTCCTAGACTTGGTTTGCAGGCCGCCATGTGGATGAGGTCGTGAGAAGAATGAACAAGCATTAGAGATTTGAGCCGCTGTTTCTCTGCAATGGTGAAAGGCTATCATTCACCTCTTCTTCTTCCTCTTCTTTTCCGTCTCTTCCTCCATCTTGGAGCCCTTGGCATCGATATCCTCACCACCCATATCCTCTTCCTCCCCAGAGACACCAACATCATCATCGTCAATGCTCAATCCCAGTTTCAACATGCAGTGGATTCTATTTCCAAAGGTGTTGGGATCATCCAGGCTGAACCCAGAGGTCAACAAGGTAGTCTCGAATATAGGAGCAGCATGAGGTCCTTGATAGACTTGTCATTCTTGTCAGCATCAGCTCTTTTCCTCAGCTCCTCCATGATGGGGTTCTCAAGGTTGATCTCCATGGTCTTGTTGCTAGACATGTAGCTGGACATGCCGTTGTCACGCAGGGCCTGAGCCTTCATGATCCTCTCTAGGTTGGCAGTCCATCGGTACTCACCTGTCACCAGGTAGGAGGGGGAGTCGACCACGTGATCGGACACCCCCATCTTCTCCACCTTGTCTCCGAGGATGTCCTTCACTACCTTGCGCAAAGGCTCATTCTTCTCCTCTGGTAGTTACGTGCTCACCTGACTTTGATGGAAAATTTCATGGATTAATCATATCTTAGTGAGTCACCAAACACTCCTGCCCAGACACGCCCATCTTCCCCCCATCATCATCATCATCTTCTTCTTCTTCCAATGCACGATCTTTCAATCCATGATGAAGAAGGCTCCATCTTGGCCCAATCTACAAGTCCGGCTTCCAAGTTGTTCAACACCCGCACTTCACTTTGCAGAATCCATGGCTAGCCCGGTCCCGGCAACGGAACCAAAAATGATGGCTCTCACCCAGCACTCAAGAAAGCATAAAACCAGGGTACCGAGCAGCAAAGTATATGCTTGGAGCTTTGCTCCTCACCATGAAACCTGCAAATACACCTCTCTTGCCATGAATACACACACACACACACAAGACATAAGACACACCCTCACCAATCAAGAAACAAATCGGGAGGTTCCTCCTCTTCCTCTACACACTCAAGATCCATAGTTGCAGCACAAAGGAAGAGCAGGAAGAAGGATGGACAAAGAGAGTTTGGAAAAGAGGGAAGAGAGAAGTTAAAGAGGCACCACAATCTGCCGTGCTCCAACCTCCTCAACCCCTTTTTCCCAAGAACCCCAATTGCACCCTTTTGAACCTTTATTAAATCAAATATTTTGACCATACAAAAGCAAAGGTTGAAGCCCTTATGTGTTGCATGTATTCTAGGCAAGATTCCTAAGGTTTTTAAAATAAAAGAACATATGCAATGGATTTTATAGCTCCAAGCCAAGCATTTACAATGGTAAAAATATATATCAATGAAGTACAACTTAGATACAATATCACAAACATTTTTGATAAAGTGAATAACTTGTCGATGTAGAGTCCATATGCTTTTAGCCTTTTTGATGACAAAATTGGAGGCTATCATTCCTCCCACACTTAAATCGGTGAGCTCCCGCGAACCAAAGAACCGTAATAAACTTCCATTGTAAGCTTCAAGAAAAACTTCATATCCTCCTTCTCATTTCTTCACACTTCCATGGATCATTTGTCCACTTCATCAACAACCACTATCTCTTCCATCAATTTTTTTCTTGATTTCAAACACCCATCACGGACTAATATACTGATAAGGATGAATACCACAATGCTTCGATTTTGGGAGACACACTATCTCCATGAAGAAGAAACATTGAAAATCCACCAATTTGACACCAAAAAGGTGAAAAACTTGCAAAAGATCTTCAAAGTAGCACTCCCACTCTTAAGATTCATCTTCGAAGCACTCCCACCCATGTTACTTCAAGCTTGGCTTACTCAAATAAATGAATATGAAGCATTTGTAAGATAGTTGCATATGAACATGCTATTTTTTTAAAGGATAATCAAACCTTAGGGTTCTTTTCTTATCTTTATTTCTTTTTTCAAAACCTTATCTCCTGTTTTTCCACTTCTCATCGTTGTGCAGGTCTCTGAGAGCTCGTCTCCCGCCATACCCTCGCCATCTTCTTTCTTATCCATTCTGCTACGGATTTCGTGAACATCAAGGACCTTTCAAGATTCCTAGACTTGGTTTGCAGGCTGCCATGTGGATGAGGTCGTGAGAAGAATGAACAAGCATTAGAGATTTGAGCCGCTATTTCTCTGCAATGGTGAAAGCCTATCATTCACCTCTTCTTCTTCCTCTTCTTTTCCGTCTCTTCCTCCATCTTGGAGCCCTCGGCATCGATATCCTCACCACCCATATCCTCTTCCTCCCCAGAGACACCAACATCATCATCGTCAATGCTCAATCCCAGTTTCAACATGCAGTGGATTCTATTTCCAAAGGTGTTGGGATCATCCAGGCTGAACCCAGAGGTCAACAAGGTAGTCTCGAATATAGGAGCAACATGAGGTCCTTGATAGATTTGTCGTTCTTTTCAGCATCAGCTCTTTTCCTCAGCTCCTCCATGATGGGGTTCTCAAGGTTGATCTCCATGGTCTTGTTGCTAGACATGTAGCTGGACATGCCGTTGTCACGCAGGGCCTGAGCCTTCATGATCCTCTCCAGGTTGGCAGTCCATTGGTACTCACCTGTCACCAGGTAGGAGGGGGAGTCGACCACGTGATCGGACACCCCCATCTTCTCCACCTTGTCTCCGAGGATGTCCTTCACTACCTTGCGCAAAGGCTCGTTCTTCTCCTCTGGTAGTTACGTGCTCACCTGACTTTGATGGAAAATTTCATGGATTAATCGTATCTTAGTGAGTCACCGAACACTCTTGCCCAGACACGCCCATCTTCCCCCCATCATCATCATCATCATCATCTTCTTCCAATGCACGATCTTTCAATCCATGATGAAGAAGGCTCCATCTTGGCCCAATCTACAAGTCCGGCTTCCAAGTTGTTCAACACCCGCACTTCACTTTGCAGAATCCATGGCTAGCCCGGTCCCGGCAACGGAACCAAAAATGATGGCTCTCACCCAGCACTCAAGAAAGCATAAAACCAGGGTACCGAGCAGCAAAGTATATGCTTGGAGCTTTGCTCCTCACCATGAAACCTGCAAATACACCTCTCTTGCCATGAATACAAACACACACACACAAGACATAAGACACACCCTCACCAATCAAGAAACAAATCGGGAGGTTCCTCCTCTTCCTCTACACACTCAAGATCCATAGTTGCAGCACAAAGGAAGAGCAGGAAGAAGGATGGACAAAGAGAGTTTGGAAAAGAGGGAAGAGAGAAGTTAAAGAGGCACCACAATCTGCCGTGCTCCAACCTCCTCAACCCCTTTTTCCCAAGAACCCCAATTGCACCCTTTTGAACCTTTATTAAATCAAATATTTTGACCATACAAAAGCAAAGGTTGAAGCCCTTATGTGTTGCATGTATTCTAGGCAAGATTCCTAAGGTTTTTAAAATAAAAGAACATATGCAATGGCTTTTATAGCTCCAAGCCAAGCATTTACAATGGTAAAAATATATATCAATGAAGTACAACTTAGATACAATATCACAAACATTTTTGATAAAGTGAATAACTTGTCGATGTAGAGTCCATATGCTTTTAGCCTTTTTGATGACAAAATTGGAGGCTATCATTCCTCCCACACTTAAATTGGTGAGCTCCCGCGAACCAAAGAACCATAATAAACTTCCATTGTAAGCTTCAAGAAAAACTTCATATCCTCCTTCTCATTTCTTCACACTTCCATGGATCATTTGTCCACTTCATCAACAACCACTATCTCTTCCATCAATTTTTTTCTTGATTTCAAACACCCATCACGGACTAATATACTGATAAGGATGAATACCACAATGCTTCGATTTTGGGAGACACACTATCTCCATGAAGAAGAAACATTGAAAATCCACCAATTTGACACCAAAAAGGTGAAAAACTTGCAAAAGATCTTCAAAGTAGCACTCCCACTCTTAAGATTCATCTTCGAAGCACTCCCACCCATGTTACTTCAAGCTTGGCTTACTCAAATAAATGAATATGAAGCATTTGTAAGATAGTTGCATATGAACATGCTATTTTTTTAAAGGATAATCAAACCTTAGGGTTCTTTTCTTATTTTTATTTCTTTTTTCAAAACCTCATCTCCTGTTTTTCCACTTCTCATCGTTGTGCAGGCCTCTGAGAGCTCGTCTCCCGCCATACCCTCGCCATCTTCTTTCTTATCCATTCTGCTACGGATTTCGTGAACATCAAGGACCTTTCAAGATTCCTAGACTTGGTTTGCAGGCCGCCATGTGGATGAGGTTGTGAGAAGAATGAACAAGCATTAGAGATTTGAGCCGCTATTTCTCTGCAATGGTGAAAGGCTATCGTTCACCTCTTCTTCTTCCTCTTCTTTTCCGTCTCTTCCTCCATCTTGGAGCCCTCGGCATCGATATCCTCACCACCCATATCCTCTTCCTCCCCAGAGACACCAACATCATCATCGTCAATGCTCAATCCCAGTTTCAACATGCAGTGGATTCTATTTCCAAAGGTGTTGGGATCATCCAGGCTGAACCCAGAGGTCAACAAGGTAGTCTCGAATATAGGAGCAGCATGAGGTCCTTGATAGACTTGTCGTTCTTGTCAGCATCAGCTCTTTTCCTCAGCTCCTCCATGATGGGGTTCTCAAGGTTGATCTCCATGGTCTTGTTGCTAGACATGTAGCTGGACATGCCGTTGTCACGCAGGGCCTGAGCCTTCATGATCCTCTCCAGGTTGGCAGTCCATCGGTACTCACCTGTCACCAGGTAGGAGGGGGAGTCGACCACGTGATCGGACACCCCCATCTTCTCCACCTTGTCTCCGAGGATGTCCTTCACTACCTTGCGCAAAGGCTCGTTCTTCTCCTCTGGTAGTTACGTGCTCACCTGACTTTGATGGAAAATTTCATGGATTAATCATATCTTAGTGAGTCACCAAACACTCCTGCCCAGACATGCCCATCTTCCCCCCATCATCATCATCATCATCATCATCATCTTCTTCCAATGCACGATCTTTCAATCCATGATGAAGAAGGCTCCATCTTGGCCCAATCTACAAGTCCGGCTTCCAAGTTGTTCAACACCCGCACTTCACTTTGCAGAATCCATGGCTAGCTCGGTCCCGGCAACGGAACCAAAAATGATGGCTCTCACCCAGCACTCAAGAAAGCATAAAACCAGGGTACCAAGCAGCAAAGTATATGCTTGGAGCTTTGCTCCTCACCATGAAACCTGCAAATACACCTCTCTTGCCATGAATACACACACACACACACACAAGACTTAAGACACACCCTCACCAATCAAGAAACAAATCGGGAGGTTCCTCCTCTTCCTCTACACACTCAAGATCCATAGTTGCAGCACAAAGGAAGAGCAGGAAGAAGGATGGACAAAGAGAGTTTGGAAAAGAGGGAAGAGAGAAGTTAAAGAGGCACCACAATCTGCCGTGCTCCAACCTCCTCAACCCCTTTTTCCCAAGAATCCCAATTGCACCCTTTTGAACCTTTATTAAATCAAATATTTTGACCATACAAAAGCAAAGGTTGAAGCCCTTATGTGTTGCATGTATTCTAGGCAAGATTCCTAAGGTTTTTAAAATAAAAGAACATATGCAATGGCTTTTATAGCTCCAAGCCAAGCATTTACAATGGTAAAAATATATATCAATGAAGTACAACTTAGATACAATATCACAAACATTTTTGATAAAGTGAATAACTTGTCGATGTAGAGTCCATATGCTTTTAGCCTTTTTGATGACAAAATTGGAGGCTATCAAATCTCTGGGACTACAATACGTACAAAGTATCGACTCATTTGATCTACAATAACTCCAATCAATTCCATTTGCTTTGTATAAGTCCTCAAGAATTAGATATATCTTTCCCTTCAAAATTATTTAGCTCATATAACTGCAAATAAAGGCATCTAAAGCCATTTAACACCATAACAGCATATTAATTGGTTTGCAAACCACTTTGACACATGGTGGCTTCACATGAACAACTAAACAGAGGGAAGAGGCAAGTTGAGGATGGCAATGAAGCGAAGGCTCTGAGTAGTAAGACTATGAAGAATGAAGAGGCTATGGATATGGACTTTGCTACTATGGTTACTAAATAATCTAAGATCAATATGGGGGAAGTGGAGAAGCTATTGTGATAAAACATCGAGTTCTTCGAGCACTAGCTGTAGAGAGGTGTCATATACTTGGCTCTAAGGTGCCATGCATGACTTGGCCAAATTAGTGGGAGTCCTTGTAGTCCACTTTGTTTGCATGTGGAGAGGTACCATGTACTTCAATAGGTAATCATAATGGTAAAATAAGACAATGTACATTTGATATTCTCAAATTTATATTACTTGCTATTGATTACCTTACTAGTTAGAATTTCCACTCAAGCTAAATTTGACCTTGCTAGTTTGTTGTGTTGATAGAACTTCTTTGTCGTTTGCTAAATCCGCAAGTAAACTAGGCGCAAGAGTAGTATTTATGCCTAGCCTTTTCACACATTTTGGTGATACGAAACAGTGGGTACTTCCACAGTCAATTAAAATTTGAAAGGGTTTACCTTGATAATTTGTTAGTCTTTGAATTATTGAGAATTGGTGGTTTGGACCCTTCTTATTGAGAGTAACGTGTACTCTGGCTCTTTCTATATCGGATTCCATTGTAGGATCTTTATCATTATTGACCTCCTTTAGGTTTATTTCAGCAACCTTCCCCTTGGTATCTTGGCTTTGCCTGTGAAACTGACCTTGGCCAAAAGCTTCGGGCACTGCCCTTGAAATGTCATGGTTCCTTGTAATAGAAGCACCTTGGAGCCTCATTGCTTTTTCCTGTGGGTATGAAGCTTCCCACTACATTTGATTTGGCTTTCTTTGTCCTATTTGGTTGGTACTGTCCTTGGGCTCTTTTTGCATAACCTTGGAAATTGCCCTTATCCTGACTGTTCATATTCCAAATTTTTGCATTTCTTGGCCTTTCTTCGATCTCCTAAACTATTGGAGTTTCTCGAATCAATGCATCTTGTAAATCCAATGGTCTCATTGATTCAAGGTGCATAGACATGGGGCAGATTTAGACCATTGCAAATTTTGGATACTTGATGTGAAACATCCATCATAGCTGCATATTTTAAAAGTGTTACAAATTTGGAATAGTAATCTTCTAGGCTTAGGTTTAATTGCTTTAGATTGAAGAACTCATTCATCTTCTGGGCTTGATATGCGGGTGGAAGATATCTCCTATGCACATCGTCCTTAATCTTGTTCCGTAGTGCTTTCGAATGTTCTTTGGTCCTTGCACCACTATTTCCACCAAAGTCAGGCATCTCCTGTGAGTTTTAGTTTGGCGATCATGGCTTGATTTGACGATGCAGTCCCTGCAACAGTGAAATAGTCTTCCATATATTCTATCCATGTTTCTACTTCAGTTGGAATGTCCCTCCCTTTACCATTAAACTTTGGTGGCTTGTCCTACTTGAGAAGAAATTTCTTCTCTTGAGCTTTTGTAATATTGAGTTTCGGGGTGACGTTCTGGGGAATTATGCAAATTTTATGATCAATTTTCACTCCAACCATATTAAAAAAAGATGTTTCCTTGCTTAATCTACCTCATTATTTTAGGAAGGGAATTATGTACTACTTGGCCTTCTGATAATGATCAAGGTTTACACTTCAAATGAGAGTTTTTAAAAAAATTTCATCAACGGATTATATCTTTTCACTATTCATGATTATCAAGGACACAAATAGGTGGGCAAAAATAATTATTTACGTCAATAGGAAGGGAATACATTATTCAAGCAGTTCGAGAGCTCATATTATTCTCGGAAAAGGTTTTCTACCACAATCTAGGCATGGCATTGTGATACATCCATCACATAGTAATTCGGCTTCTAGGAATGGATATCCAAAAATATATATTTTAGGGAAAGATCAGGTAATCCATCTTTCTTGTAGTTGTAGTAAAACTGGAGCATCCTACAACCATGACTCGATCAGCTAGTATAAATCTTGGCAACCTTAAGGGTTTCCATCCACCTTAGCCTCTTTAAATTATTTTGGAGGTAAGCAAGATGGTTTCGTCAATATAGCAATACTCTCTGCTTAACATCCATCATCTTTCACAATACAAGTGTGAAGGATTGTATATTTGATCTAATATTCACTTCATCTGGTTTCTCCAACTGAAACTAGAGGAGTGTATTGCTGACATAAACATAACTTGGAAAATCAAGAATCGTTTCCAAGGGTTGTCTTTCTGCTAGAAACCAAGAACATATATTAACAAGAGAAGATTTTCACTACTTAAGGGAAAGATATTTTATGTTATAATTATAACTACTTTTTGTTGGGGGTAAAGGCGCCTCCGCCTAGTTGCCCGTGTATTACTACTCTGACAGTCACCGCCACTGCACGCTGCAGCCCGCCTGTCACCGTCACTTTGTTCTTTATTCTTTTAGTGATAGTTTGAATAAAGGAAGGCCCGGTCACACATGGTGACTGTTGGAGTTCCCATTTCTTGTCTCTCTCTTTCTTGCTCTTGCTCTCCTACCGTAGCTCTCGAGTGCAAGCTTCGATCCTTCTCACCTTTCAACTGGTATCAGAGCACGGCTTCCCGACTCTTGAGCTTGGCTTGTGGCATTCTCAGCTTCCCATTGACTCCCCACTTGCATTGGGTCTCCTTCCCCGCAGCCATAGCTCATTCTCTTGAGCTCCTGTCACTCCTTGGCTTCCCGAGCTTCTTCCTGGCCTATTGAGGCATCATCAAGGCATTGACATTCAAGTATTGCTTCATTGTTTCAGAGTTCTACTTCAGTCCACAGATCTAGGTAAATAGGGTTTTCACAGGTTGTGGGCAGCCATAGCTCACACCTCTTGGAGCTTCCTTCACCTGGATCTTGCTTCCAGCCTATCAAGGCTTGCTGAGGCTTGGTGTAGGCCTTCTTTGGCCCCCATTTGTGCCCCCTTTGGGCCCTATCGTTGACATGTGGGACAACAAACCCCCTCAGCCACCTCACGTTTTTTTTGCGCCTGTTTCAAAATCTGGCCCAAAAATTACTCTTTTTGTCATATCTCGAGCATTCAGAACCCGATTTAGGCAATGTAAGAGTCTAAGTTGGGGTTTTGGCATGTCCAAATGCGATGGTGATGTCAGATTTGCCAAATTCTAATGACAGAATATTCTACAATAGATTTCAGGCCTGAGACAGCATGCATTTATATGCCTATGGCTTATGTGATGCTTCTACTGATGTCTATTGACACCGGATCACTTGTGGATGTTATGCCTCTTATGTGAGACGCATTTGGAGCTAATTTAGCTCAGCCATTGACTATTTTGCACAATCCCAGATCTGTCCAAAACAGGGCAGCCACCTGTTACTTCAATTTTATGCTTATAGGTCTTGGCATTTGATGCCCAATTATGCCCGGTTGGTGCCTATACATACGGGAATGTATGCCTATGGTTTGCCTATGGATTTGAGCTTAGATTAAGCATTGATTTGCTCACTTTATAGAGGTTATATGCTGCTAGAAACTTTAGGGCTGAAGCTATTTATGCTACAGTTGGGTTATGCCTATTGGTCACGGGGTGCTCTCGGCTACTCTGTATGATATCATGATGTATTTGGACTATGCCACATGTCTTGTTTATGCTCCGAAATGCTTTTGAGCTAAGATTAGAGCTCAATGTGGGTTTGATTGTCACTTCTTTGCAGCTGGCATTTCATCTATGACATGGTTTATGCCTAGGCTACCTAGTACGGGTTATGATGTCTTAATGAGTGCTTTATGCTTTGGCTGTGGATGGCAGTTGTTTGAGCTCGTCTCGACATTCATTTGAGTATTCCCTTGAGCAGTTGGACATTGACTTGGATTTTTCCGTTATGACTTGGCTTTTTCCATTATGACCTTGGATGCTATTGAGGCATTGTCTTGGTTACCTATCTTTGGTACTTTGACTTGGTTTGCTTGAGATGTTGAGCTCGTTTATCCGTCTTTTGAGCCAGTGGGAGCGTCTTGTATGCTTGACTGACATTGAGCAGGAGGTTTATGCTATTTGAGCATTTTGCAAATACTTGAGACTTTGGGATCTCTTACACTTAAATGTTGCATGGTTCATGCACTGATATCTTGGAGTTGCTTTTGACCTGAGCTTGGGCTTTGCACTCTAGTGAGCATACACCTACTAGTGTTAGGTCTTGCCAGTGTTATGTATACTTTGCCCTACTGTCTAGGGGCATGCCTATTCATCTCACTGATGGATGCTTTGGTGACATGTTTGGGTATTTGCTTAGGGTCTTGATGACTGTTTGGTGCTAATTTATGCCCGTTTATGGCTGGTCATGTCTTGGCTATCATTTCTTGACTTGGTGTAGTGATTTGGTTAGCAATTGCCTCTCACAGTACCCTGCAGTCATTTATTACAGCAAGCATATAACTTCGGATTGACATGGATTTTTCATGCTGAAATATTCTGAAATGATGTACTTTCACTAGTACTTGGTGGGTAGCAACTTTGGTTACACTTTTCTCGTCATTTTCTCTCGATTTTGGTGATTTTTTGGTCATTTTCTACAGTAAACAACAAGTAGTTTTGAACTGTCTACAGTCTTCCAGCCTGCATTATGGCGAGTTTATCCACTGATCATGCTATTTTCAACATCACTAAGCTTGATGGTACGGATTACTCTTATTGAAAGAGCCAGATTTGACAGGTATTGGTGTAGAAATCACATATCAAACCATTGAGATTCAGCCGAAGCCGCCTGCAACAACGATGCCAGATGAGGAATGGTTTGAGCTTGATGAGTTATGCAAGTCCACTATTGTATTATCTCTCATAGAACAGGTTCATTACAATGTATTTGAGGAAGAATAGAGTACATGGCAGTTGTGGGATAAAATCAAGAATCTCTATGACAAGAAAAGTCCAGCGAGTCAGATGTATTGGCTAAAGCAACTTATGGATTTGCGCGCATGAAGGAGAACGTGAATATGTCTACTCACTTGAGCCAGTTCCATGCTATACTCAAGAACTTGACTTCGCAGGACATCACTTTTGCAGAGGATGTCACTCCTCTTTTCTTGCTTGGTACTCTTAATGAGTCATGGGGTATATTCCGCACTGCATTATGTATCTCTACTGCTACCTTGAAATTATCTGATGTTGAGAGTGCTCTTCTGTAGGAAGAGGTTAACCGTAAGAATTTGGATGCCTCTCGTGTGTCGCATGCTATGACAGTTAGAGGCAGGAATGATGGATATGGAAAGCATGGCAATGGTAGTGGCCGTGGACGAGATTCTTAGAAATCTTGGTCCAAGTCTCGTGGGAAGTCACGTAGCAAATCCCGTGGCAGGAATGCAGATGTTACTTGTCACCATTGTGGGAAAAAGGGCCATATTAGGCCACAATGCCATGAACTGTGCAATGAAAAGCGCAAAGATAAGGGGAAAGACAAAGTGTAGGATAAGTCTTCTGATCGTAGCATAGTGCCTGCAAAGTCTAGTGTTAAAATTGAAGAGATCAATGTTATGTAGCTTGAGGATGTTGATGATGATTATATCCTTGCAGCTTCTTCTAGTGCTTCGCAGATGATAGAGATACACTCTATGTATGCACAGTGTTGGCTCTTGGACTCAGGTGCTTCCTTTCATGTGACACCTTGCCGAGAGTGGTTTCATTCATACCGTACTATTTCGGGTTCTGTGCGCTTGGGTGATGACAGCTCTCTTGATATTGTGGGCATTGGTGATGTTAGGCTGCAGTTTCCTTTTGGCAGCAATTTTGTTATGCAGGATGTACGTCATGTACCTACTTTGACACGCAGTCTCATGTCAGTTGGACAGCTTGATGATGTAGGTTATCATGTATCTTTTGGAGACTCTACATGAAAGATCACTCGTGGTGGCAGACTTGTGATTGCGAGAGGTGCCAAGGCTGGCAACCTCTATCCCTTGATTGTATCCGCTTGTTCCCTTGATCATGTTTTGTCTATGGGTTCTATCCCACATGCATCTCTTTGGCATGCCCATTTGGGCCATATGTCTTTGAAGGGAATGAAAATGCTTTTTGGTTTGTAGTACTTACCATCCCTTGATTATGGATGTTTTGATTCATGTGAGCATTGTCTTTATAGCAGGTAGACTAGGTCTACGCATAAGAAGTCTAGTAGGCCACGCATGAGTGAGCCCTTGGCATTGGTACATTCGAATGTCTGTGGGGCCATGCCTTGTCAGTCTATGGGTGGTGCCAAGTATTTTGTTACTTTCATAGATGATTTTTCACGGAAAGTTTGGGCTTATTCCATTAAGCTGAAATCCGATGTCTTGGCTGGGTTTCAGAGATGACTTGCATTGGTTGAGAACCAATCTGGGTATAGGCTAAAATGCCTAAGGACAGATAATGAGGTTGAGTATGTCTCACGTGCTTTTGAGCAGTTATGTGATGAGAGGGGTATTAAGTGTTAGTTGACCGCCCCTTACACCCCCCCAATAATGGTTTGGCTGAGCGGATGAATAGAATCATCTAGGAGCGTGTATGTAGTATGCTTAGCCATGCAAGCCTACCATAGAGCTTTTGGGCTGAGGCAGTTAGTACAGCTGTGCATGTCATAAATAGATCACCTTCTAGTTGTTTGGATTTCTAGGTTGTAGAGGAGGTATGGATTGGAAAACCTCCCTCTTATGCACATCTCCGTATCTTTGGATGTGAGGCATTTTGCCATATGCCCAGGGACAAGAGAAGTAAGCTGGATCCTAAGAGTGTCAAATGCATTTTCCTTGGTTATGGGGATGCAAGCGAGATGGGTTACCGTCTCTGGGATCCGTAGGTACACAAAGTCATCCGCAATCATGATGTAGTCTTCCATGAAGACAAGATGCATCGGTAGCCTGAGAGAGTTGTTGAGATCCGCAGGGTCATATTTCAGGAGGAGCCAAGAGCTCCCGCATAGCCAGTTGGACAGCCTACAGTTGCAACAGATGCTCATGGTCAAGGTGTTGGACAGGCAGTTGGGCAGGCAGCAGAGCCTGAGACGATCTACTAGAGACAGACGTCCACCTGATAGATTTCAACCCTCAATGCATTATGTCTTGGTTACAGATGCAGGAGAGCCTTTCACTTATGATGAGGCTATGCGTAGGGGTGACAGTCATGCCTAGGAGAGGGCTATGCAGTCTGAGATAGACTCCTTGCATAAGAATGACACTTGGGATTTGGTTTCATTGCCTACGGGCAAGAAGGCTTTGCCATGCAAGTGGGTGTACAAGCTGAAAAGTACCCCTGGACACCCCAAGCCGGCATACAAGGCTAGATTGGTAGCAAAGGGTTTTAAGCAGGAGCATGGTGTGGACTTTGATGATGTATTTTCTCCTATGGTTAAGATGACCACCCTGCGCTTAGTCTTGGCTTTGGTTGCTCAGCTTGACTTGGATTTATACCAGATGGATGCCAAGACGGCTTTCTTACATGGGGACTTGCATGATGAGATTTATATGGAGTAGCTTAAGGGCTTTGCAGAAACTGGCAGGGAGCACCTAGTGTACGAATTGAAGAAAAGTCTTTATGGCTTGAAGCAGGCACCTAGGGAGTGGTATCATAAGTTTGATGCCTTTATAGCCCGTGATGGTTCTTTATTGATTTTAGTACTCTATGTGGATGATACGCTGATAGCAGGGAAAGCTCATGATGAGCTAGATGCTCTTAAGGCTTAGCTCAAGAAGAGCTTTGAGATGAAAGATCTGGGACATGCCACTCACATACTTGGTATGCGCATTAGATGCGACAGGCATCAGGGACTCCTCTACTTGTCATAGAGGGAGTACATTCATAAAGTCCTTGAGCGCTTCCGCATGTAGGACGTAAAGCCTATTGGCTGTCTATTGCCTTCTTATGTGAAGATATCACACGCTGATTTTCCACTGCAGACAGATGAGCAGAGGGTTGAGATGGCCAAGATTCCCTATGCATTCACAGTGAGCAGTCTTATGTATACCATAATAGCCACTCATCCAGGTATTGCCTTTGCAGTTGGTGTTGTGGCATGCTATATGGCTACACCTGGCAAGAAGCATTGGGATGCTGTGAAGGGTATCATGAGGTACCTGAAGGGAACTGCAGATATGTGCATATGCTATGGTAGCCAGGATACAGGAGTCGTGGGGTACACTGACTCTGATTATACAGGACATGCATATAGTAGGAAGTCCACTTCTGGCTATGTATTCACCTATGCTGGAGGTGCTGTTTCTTGGATGTCCAGGGTACAAAAATGCATAGCCCTTTCTACTACAAAGGCCGAGTATGTTGCAGGCACTGAGGCTTGCAAGGAGGCCATTTGGTTGGGTCGTTTGGTTGCTGGCCTTGGTATTGATGCTATCCCTACACTGCATTCAGATTCTATGAGTGCTATTCAGTTAGCCAAGAATCAGGGGTCTTCCATGCGAAGATGAAACACATTGAGGTGAGGTATCACTTCATACGTGGGGTCGTTGAGGACAAGTCTGTTGACCTTGTCAAGATCTCAACTGACCAGAATCTTGCAGATCTGCTCACAAAAAGCCTCTCTACAGAGCGCTTTGCCTTCCTCCGAAGGTTGATGGGCGTGGGATGAGATGATGTCTTTCCTTATCCTGTTGTACATGTGTACATGTTACACTGTCTTTTTCTTTTTTTCTTTTCACTCCTCACTAGGGCAGATTTGCCTTTAAGTGGGAGGTTGCTGGGGGTAAAGGCGCCTCCACCTAGCCGCCCGTGTATTATTACACTAATAGTCACCACCACTGCACACTGCAGGTGGCGGGCGCCCGTCACTGTCACTTTATTCTTTATTCTTTTAGTGATAGTTTGAATAAAGGAAGGCCCGTCACACATCGTGACTGTTGGAGTTCTCATTTCTTGTCTCTTTCTTTCTTGCTCTTGCTCTTCTGCCATAGCTCTCGAGTGCAAGCTTCGATCCTTCTCACCTTTCACTTTTATTTACTTGCGTCATGTCCTATATTAACGTGTGCTCTGATACCAACTGTAACGTGTCCACCTGAGCTACTTCCTTAGTGGTACGTTCTTAGTAGCCCATCAAGAGATGTCTTAGAAAATGCCGTCCGAGATTTTGATGAAAATAGTTGGAGTTTGCTTTAACTAGGCTCGCTTGAGTCTACCCTGCAGTGGAAGTTTCGACCGTTCCCATGAGGATCGACCCAAGTCTTTTTGGTCAAATAAACTATTAATTGTTGATTAGTATCAGTGGTTTGAGTTTCCATTCCTTATAAAAATTGTTGACTGAAACGGGCTTGCATTTTGCTAGGTTCAAAGACAAGGGGAGACGAAGGGAAGTGTGACACTCTAGTCCCTTCTACCCATGGTTCTAAAGTGACGCAAGTCAAGCTTTCTAATCTCTAATGGTCCATAAAAAAATATGATTTTTATTCCTTCTTAGAAAAGCTCTCAGCTTAGCAAGACCACCTAACCATAGGTCTGGATCCGTCGGGCTCCATCCTCCTGCTTCCCTCAAGAGAGTATTTTTAATTACCTAATTACCTACCACCTTATGTTCAACATATAAAAATTGCTTCTTTGAATTATTTCTTGATACAAAATCGTTACATGCCTTTAATTCACCACAAAAAAATCGAGTAAAGCAATCCCTTCTCAATAGTTCCTTTAAGAAAAATAAAATTTTACAATGTTTTCTATTCTAACTAGAATGATGTCAACCTGAAGGTATTATTTCTTTTCAAGTTCAGTTCCTCAACTAGTATTGGAACTTCTAGGATACTATTTGGAATTTGAAGGGCAGTTGGCATTTCGTGAGAGCCTAAAGAGTTTATGACCAGAGCCCCCTAGTACCCTTACCTCCTCCTGTGCTGACTAGAGTTCCCTACGACGATACCTTTCACGTCATGATTGGTCTACACTCACTAACACGAAAAAAAAAAAAAACCCTTGGAGTAGGTTTTATTCACGCTGGCCTTGGGGAGGTCTAGCACCATCAAGAATACTGTCTCAGTCTCGGCAATTTGTGCTCACCGGAATATTGCCTCAGTCACGACGATCTGTACTTGGTCATCCATCTTTTAGCTTGATGATTTTAGGAAAGATTAGTACCTAACTTACAATCACAAACATCTTAATTCGAATGCATTAAACATAACATTTTAACAAAATTATTTCCAAGACAAATCCTTTCTTTTCAAAAATAATAATATCAAGGCAAAACTTAGCGTAAGTGGCAATACATTTCCTCTTCCTCTTCCTTGGGATCTAGTTTGGATTGAATCTAAACAAGGATTCTATTCATGAGAACAACTCCCTTAGAGTTTCGTGGGTCCTTGCCCATGATTTAAAAAAAATATTGATTAGTTTTATTACGAATGTTTTCTTTCGATAAATCCATCTCAAGGTCTTTTATATACCAATAATTAGCATCCGTAATTATCAATTTGAGGATTCATTAGATTAATACAAACAAAAAATATTAAGTCTTTTAGGGACACAGTACCCTCCTTGTATTCTCCTTGGTACATCTTATACAAACCTAAGTTACCCCTTGGAATTTGCGGTTAAGAATTTCTTTAAAAGATTATATGTAGGAAATGAATAAAATCCTATTTTACGAATGTAGCTTTTTGTTGCCAATTCATGGGATGATGACATGCTAGCTACCTTTAGTATAAAAATACAGTACCTGGGGATCCATGTGACGAGTGCTTGGTTGATGGCATTTGTAGCTTCGTTTGTAATCCTAGTACTCGTCATTCCATTTGTAGTGATTGTGCTCGCAACGTTATTGGCAGCTCCTGCCTTTGTGACCTTCATAACTTTCTTCTTTGGGGCCATGGTCTTTAATCGCGACATCGTAGAGGGGATTTTTGGTAAGAGAGGTTGGGGTCATCGGAATTGGATTGATGGAAATTAGATTAATGGGGGATGGTGATCACTAGGAGTTTAGAAAAAAATTTGAGAAGAGTCTTAATTCCACAGGGAAGTGGGTTAGAAGCGATAGAGGATTCGATTCCAAGGGCCTGTAGAGTATCCTCCTTGTCTTCATGACGATAATTTCCATCCTCGCACTTCTCTTGCCCCTCTCCCTCTTGCTCTATACTCCTGAGAAAAGTCTCTCCTCTCTTATTCAGGCTGCCCTCCAACGGCTCCTCATGCCTCGTATTTATAGCTAAATTGAAGAAGAAGGGTTGTGGCCAAGAAGAGGAGCTCTTTATGGAGGGTATCTTGGAAAATTAGCAATCTAGAAGCTTTTAAGATGCAATCTGATACTAGAAAATTGATCTTTGAGGTCTAGAGAGGCTGCAAAGATGCCATGACCGATTTAACTGGCTCTCGAATGATCTTGCTTCAATCTAAGCCTCTCAACGAGAAGAGGGGGAGATTGGTGGAGTTATCTACTGTGATACAGAAGGAGAATCTAGGATTTTTCTTCAGTAATTAGGGACTTCAAATTTTGGGGAAAATCATGCACCTTTTTTGATAAAAAAAAGGGGGGAGGCGGCCTATTCGTCATCTTTTTCCTCTTCTTAAAAAAAAAAGCTTTTAAAGCTTTAAAGCTTAAAGCCTTTAGACTTGTCTTGATTTGCTAAGTTTTAAATGGGTTTGATCAATTTTGACTTATGGCCCATGACTCACATTCGCATGGTGACTTTCATGAAGGATGGCTACAGTCCCTATCAACCCGGGAAAGTGTTGTGTTACGAACCTTGGACTATTTTGCTCAAGTCTTCCTCTATTTAATGGTCTAGAATTATTCAAATCTAATTTGCAAGAAGTCGGGAAGATTGAAAATAAAGTTAGAATATCACATATCCATTCAATATTGAGAATTATTTGTGTGCATTGCGTTGTTGGTTTGTGATAATGAAGAATATGTGAATATCTATTCAAGATAAATCGGGAGAATATGTTTATGATGTTGCATGAAGGAGTTCTTGTTGTTTCCATTGTTTCTTTTGTTTGTTTCTATGAAGAGATAAAAAAGATGCTTGTTAATACTACAAGATAGGTCTTCTTGCAGTTATTTTTCCATTTTCTTGGTGTTCTCTAGAGAGGTCCATGTTTTGGTGCGCATACATGGAAAATTTCCAACAATAAGCACCCAAAAGAGGTTGAAAATGTAAGGAATGGCATTGTTGAACAGAAAGAGAAGCAATGGAAGATTGTGAAATTCCAAGAATTCCAAAATAATAAGAAGATTTCATAGCTAGGGCCACTTTCTTCAAAAGATTCATTCCTCAATGATAGAAGCACAATGCTCTTGAAGTAGGCCTTGTATGGCGAGAATTGTTCTCTCTATCTACAAAAGCAACAAATACTTGCATTTTGGTGTCAACTTGTTTGGGAGAAAACTAAAGAATCAAAAGTATAGAGAATGTAAAAGATGATAGATTTGGATTTTGTTGAGTTGCCCAATAATATCAAGTGGGAAACAGTAAAAAAGCTTCAAGAGTATTAGTGAGTGGAACTCCCCCACAACAAGGAGAAAAGTTGAAATTTGTTCATAGACGCTCAATAGTAGGTTACATCGGATGCTTAGTGCATTGATAATCTTTTGTATGTTCAGCCTAGCAACCCACTCAAAGCTAGTGGATTGTGACTTCTTCACCACATAAACTATATAAACCCTCTGAATTTGGTATTATCATAATGATGGCACCATGGCTAGAGAGCTATTAGAGACTAGATCAAACAAAAGACCCTCTGTTCCCCTATGTGGTGCATGAGAACCTGGGTGGAACCAACTCTCTAATGAATGAGTCAATAAAGAGACCAAGCATTAGAGTGTCTCCATAGGTACATGCATGGGTAGAAAGTGAAGGCTAGAGCAAAGAAGAACAAAGTAGGAGAAGAACCCTTTGATTCCCTTACAGTACTCTTTATAGAAGTCCAAATGACATAGCCAAATCAAGATCTCCTTCCTAGTTAGATAACTCCTAAAAATGTTGATGATAGACCAGCATATGTAGTCACATTACCTATCTTTAAAGAAGAATACAATGATGACCCTAATCTTCATGTAGTAGAGTTTATGGTAGCATGCATTGCCAACAATGCCAAAACCCCAGAGCATTGGTTAGTAGGATTCCTTGCCACTTTCAAGGGTGCGATGTTTTAATGGTATGAAAGGCAGGTAGATTTAATTTTGGTACATGGAACAAAGTAAAGATATCTTTCCTCACCAAATTCAAGCATAAAGGCTTTGACAGTGTTGATGCAAGAGGAATTCATGAATCTTAGCCAGTCCCTTGGAGAATGAGTCGAAGCATATATCTCAAGAATGGAATCCATATTGAAAAGATGGATCAACCATAATTTGGATGGGAATTCAAGTGAGTCTTTTTCATAGGCTTGCAACTAGAAGTCCGTAAGTTTGTGAAATTGATAAAACCAACTAATTTGCAAGTTATAGTGGAAGTTGCTAGATTGTATGATGAGGTGAAAGCTAGATTATTGATGAGCCCAGGAAGAGGAGCCTTATCTCCTTTAATGCAAGGAATGGTGTATCCACCCAGTGCAGTCCCAAGAATTGTCTCTTATCCCTATCCACAAATGCCTACATTGCTTTAATACAATACACCAACCTTATAGTCATTGCAAACATACCTCCTATGATGGTCCAACCACAATAGCAATAACCTCAAATAGTTTCCTTAATGGCAAATCAACCACAACAATGGAACCCTACCAATTGGAATAAATAGTCAATAGTCCAAACAAGAGCCTTGAATTAGAATCGAAATAGAGGCCCTTCTTTATCAACTCAGTCAGTCTATGCTATCATCGCTAAAACACCCTGAAATCCCATTGCGAATATATCAAAAGGAAAGTTTGAAGAATTACCTTTTAAATTCAGTTGCAAACATTAAGAAGGAATTAATGGATGTGATAATAGAGTAGTTGCAAAATTTAAAGGTGAATGCTGTCAGTGTTTCCAATTTGACAGGAGTGGCCTAAGACACCTTAAGGTCGAATACTTGGTGTAGCAAGTGCCACCAAGAAGGAGATTTGGCCAATGAATGTATGCAAAATCCCACCATTCTTGAAGGCTTCTATTCATACTATTTAAGAAAGAAACATACTAAAGACATTTGCTCTCTAAATGAGATACCCGAGCAAAAGAAGAAAGATGAGGAAGTAAGATTCAATCTATTGGAGTCAAAGATGACAATTGAAGTCATCATACCTAGACCCAAAGAGCTTGAACTTAAATTTGGTCTAAGGAGGTTTTCCCTCTCAAAGCTATAGAGGAAGATGATCAAGAGGTGGAATGATTTAAAGTGGAATGATTTAAAGTGGAATGCTACAGATGTGAAGAAAAAGGACATAACTCTCCAAATTGTCCAAACCATAGAAGGTCCATGGATTATAAGCCCCTGTGTAGAAGATGTAAAGGAGAAGGCCACATTGCCAAATAATGTCCTAGTCTAGCCCCTGTTAAGGCTAATGCCATTGATAATTATTTGAAGGCTCAAGAACTTTCACACAAGTTTTTAGAATTGGATGTTTCTATGATTACACATGTTAAAAACAAAGAACCAATAACTCATAAAGAAAATGCTACCCCTTCCAAAACTGTGAAATTTAAACTTCGAACGGAGTCCTAGAGCAGTATAGTAGAGAGCACGCTAGACTCACAAAAGGATATAGAAATAGTACATGAAGCAAAGCTAGATGTCCAAGAAGCAAAAGAGATGGATGTACCACTTGCGGGAGAAGAAGTGGAAATGTAGTGACTTCTTGAAGAAAGAGGAAAAATCAAAGTGGATGTGGCCCCATTCCTTAGTCAGTTAGAGAAGCCAATAGATCCCATTAAAAAGATGTAAAGTTCACTTGGAGGGACGATTGTGAAGAAGCTTTCAACACTATGAAGTAGTGCTTGATCAAAGCACCCATTTTGCAACTACTTGATTGGACAAAAGAATTCCATGTGCATATAGATGTCTCAATGGCAAGGATTAGACATAGTTCTTTGCTAGAAAGGTTCCTCAAAACTTGATCAACCTATTTACTATGCAAGCCGCAATGTCACCGATATAGGGAAACTATATAGTGATAGAATTAGAGTACTTGAAGATTGTGTTTGCATTGGAGAAGTTTCAACATTACCTTTTGTTAACACGTTTCAAGTTTTATCTGGACCATAAGGCTTTGTACTTCTTGATAAATAAAGTTGATGTGAAAGGAATAATGATGACATCACTACTCCTCTTTCAAGAGTTTGACTTTGAACTTGTAACAAAGCCTGATCACTCCCATATACTAGCCGATCATTTATCACGAATCCTCCAAGGTGAAGAAGAGGAGCAAGATGACTTGGATCTCCCTAATGCTTCTTTGTTTCTAGTGCAGACTATAATCCCATGGCATGCAAACATTGCAAACCTCTTGGCTATACAACAATACCCCCATGGCATCTCTAGCCATGGAAAAAAGAAGCTTTTATTTGAATCAATCCCCTACACCCTACTAGATGGCACATTATACAGGAAAGGCAAGGATAAAGTGTTGCAGAGATGCGTTGTAGGAGATGAGATTGGGATCATACTAAAAGCATGCCATGATGAGCCATGTAGTGGACTTTGCGGGAGGCAATAGCTAGAAAAGCTCTACTCATATGATACTGGAGGCCAACCTTGCATAAAGATACCTATGATTATTACAAGCACTATGATACTTGCCGACGAATGGGGAAGCACACCAAAGCTAGTGCCATGCCTTTACAACCAATTCTTTCCCATAAGCCATTCGAGAAATGGGGTATCAACTTCATCAGACCAATCAACTCTCCCACCAAAAGGAAATAGAACTGCTACATCTTTGAATGTACACACCATGTGACAAAGTGATGTGATACCAAAGCCCTTAGGTGAGATGATGGAAACAATGTAGCCTTGTTCTTGTACGAGAATATTATCACTCTCTTAGGTAGTCCCCTAGAGGTGGTTAGTGATCAAGGCACTCACTTTTTAAATATGATCATGGAATAATTAAAAGAAATCTATAAGATTTACCATAAAAAATCCACACCCTATTACCCTAGAGCCAACTACCAATTCCACACCCTATTACCCTAGAGCCAACTACCAATTCAAAGTTACTAATGGCATCGTCTACTTGATGTAAGAATGATTGCTACCCATTGTCATAATTGGGATGATCATTTAAGAGGCCTTCAGGTTTGCAGAATCTCTCATAAGGCCATAACATCACAAATCACTTTTTAGTTAGTGTATGGCACATATGATGTCTTTTTGTTAAGCTTGAACTGCTCTCTTTGTGAGTGGCTATTAGGATTTCTTAGGATATGATAAATCCTCGCATCATCGTCTTTTATACTTGAAATGCCTAGATGAGATTTGATAAATGGCCCTACAATACATGAAAGCTATGCATGCTTGTCATAAAGCTTATGGTGACAACTTCATCAAGTGCAAATAATTTAAGAAAGGTGATCTTGTTGTCATATATGATTTGCAAATCAGAAAGTTTTGTGGAAAGCTTCAATAGCGCTAGATGGGCCCTTATAAGGTAATTGCTATCAATCCTAATGGCACTGTCTGAGTGTAAGCTATTGATGCTTCTAATGATTCTTTTCTAATTAATGGCTATCACTTGAAGTACTTCCCTTCTTGGGATCCTAACAATCACAATGGCTAGTCTCTCTCCCCCTTAGGCATTGCTTACTGTTACTTTTCATGATATTAATGATAGATGTTCTTCTTGTCTTGATGAAGTGGCATAGTTTTTCTATCCCCTCATCTCTAGCTCCTGCTCTAGTATGCCACTTTTTTCTCAAATATTCAAATGTGGCCTAGATGGTTTTGATAAATGATGTTCTTGCCATTAAAAAAAAAAAGATTACAGACGAAAGAGACTTCGGTCCCTACCATGTCGACATGTTCTTTGAGAAACGATGGAAACACCCTTGAGAGCAAGGAAAAGGAAAAAAAAGAAAAAAATAGAAAGAAAAAAAGGAACAAAATTATTATGGGAGAAAAGGAAAAATTTTCCTATCATAATAGGTGTCGCTCTACCAAAATGCAAAAATACAACACCCTTTGAAAAAATGGCAATACCCCATAGTCTACACGAGTTAAATCATTAGTTGATATTTTTAAGATGCACTTTCAAAGCCACCGCCCTTCATGTATCATGTCTTGTGACTCCAAAGTACATTTGAGTCCTATAGAAAACAAGATTTCTTATGCCTAATATAAGTTTTTGATTTGTTATACTTAATATTATAAATTCTCTCCAACTCCTTATGTGTATCCTTGATAAGCCCATCTTCATCGGTAACCATTGAGTGATGCGAGATTTCATCCTAACAAGATGGGGATGTGAGTATGGGTAATCCTTTGTAGCTCATCAATTGAGTATGAGACAAAGGGTGGGACAAGTGACTAATCTTTCCCCTTTCAATTAATAAGATGCAAATATGGACTGCCCTCTATATTTCATCAACCAGTGTGAGATAGAGGGTGGGGCAAGTGACTAATATGTCCCCTTTCAATCAATGAGAGGTGAGATATATGAATGGAGTATTGCATGCATGGATTGGGCATCTCAATGCGCCACATACAATTTGTTTTATGTGTGGCCCTATAAGGTGAAGGGGAGCTACAAGTTCTACCCCGAGACCTACGGACCACTTATTGCTTAAGTGTTTCGAACCGAGCGGCCATGGCTACCTCTCACATAGCCGATGTGCAATGCCTACCTTACGGGTGTAGTGAGCTTACCTTGATGCTCGATCGAGTACCCTCCTCTTTCTTGCACACCGGTAGCTCCACGATCCTTGAGGCAAGCTCAAGCAACCTCAATCCCTCTCCCATGAGCTTCATCCTCCATAGCCACGTGCGAGACAAGAGAAGAGAAGAGAGGAGGGGAAGATGAAGAGAGAAGATGGAGAGCTTCTTCTCCAAGATCCCTCACTCTCACACAATCACTCCCTCACTCCCTCACACTCTCTCAATCCCTCTCTCAAGCACAAGCAAGAAGGCAAGAAACAAGAGAAGAAGAAGAAGAAGCTTTGGCCACACACAAGAATGAGCTTCTCATTCACTTTTCAACTTTATATACAAAACCCTAAATCCCTTTTGGGTGATCATCCCCTTTTTCTCTTTTTTACATGGCCGGCCGTAGCCTAGGCCCTTTTTCCCATTGTCATTCTATCTTTCTAGATTCCTTTCCACCGCCCGTCTACATTTACAAATTGCACGGGTGAGAGCCGGCGCTCTTTTACAAGATTTTAGGGTGCGCCTTTTTATTTTAAAATGCACCTTTCCCTTTTTGCATTTGCCTTGGACTTTTAAGGTTGCCCTTGCGCTTTTGGCATTTTCTCCTATTCCTTCTTCAGTCGGGCTACCTTTTTTCTGCCTTTGGCTTGCGTCTTTTTTATTTCCTTTTGCTTTCTTCGTGTTGGGGTTAACATTACCCCCCTCCTAGACGAGTGCGTAGGTAGTAGGCTGTAGCGTGCACCGAAGACATGGGTGACAAGGACATAGTGGCTAGTTAGGTCGGCTGCTAGGTGGAACAGGTAGGTGGGTCTGCTTCCAATGTGGTTGGGTGAATGATAGGTGATGGGGTTTAAGGACGATGATCAGGAAAGATTCCGACGTGCTTTAGGCTTCATGAAGATACTCGGCATCTTTCACACTGTTGTGGCGCCCCTTATATAGCCGGTCGTCTTTTGAGTATCAGAAACGCTTGAAGTAATAAGTAATCCCTTAGGAGGGTGGTATTGGAGGGATTTATTCTGGAGAAACCCCCCCAACGCTGTTTGCCTTGAAAATCTGTTGCTTTGATTGAAGATCCTTGTCTTTGAGTTGAAAGTCTGCAGTTTTGAGTTGAAGGTCTTCAGGCTTGTGGAATCAATAAGTGATCCGTAGATCTTGAGGTGTTGGGCATGGATCATTGGACGATGAGGTTCCAAGATCTATGCCAATGGCAGTTCTACCTTGACTTGGTTCAATCATGGTAGCCATCAGCAGAGGCAGATGGCTAGCAACATGAAATCTGTTGAGCCATTTAAACCTTAGCAGCGAAGCTCCTGAAGTTGCAGTAATGGAGTCATGTCCGACTCATGGAAAAATTCCTTGTCATTGGAAGATGTAGTGGATGATCTTCTTTAGCCAAGCAACCAGTTCTTGAAACATGAACATAACCTGCAAGAAAAGTTGTGCACTTCCTAAGGGGTGTGTCTGTCTCACTGTGTAGTGCATGGTGCCTGTGCCAGTGGAATTGGGAGATGGGTCTAACCTTGGGCAAGCCCTTGATAATGTCCAAGTCTTCTAGTGCTTTGCATACTAGGGGAACATCACAGCAAAAGGGAAAATATGATGGCAAGGGATGCAGTAAATCACGTGGCAAAGATGTTGAATGCCATCATTGTGGAAAGAAGGGTCACTTTAAATGTGACTGCTACAAATGGAAGAAAGAGAAAGGAAAAGGCAAGAAGACAGATGATAGCAAGGAAGAGAAGGAGGACAGTCAACCTAAGAAGAGCAGTGTAAAAATTGAAGAGGTGAATGTAGTCACTCATGATAGTGACAGTGGGAGTGACGTACTCTTTGTCTCTTCACACTTTGGTGCACATGCTTTACTTTGTAGATATTGATGATGACATGCATACCTGGATTCTTGATTCAGGCTCTTCCTTTCATGTCACCCCTCATCGTGAGTGGTTTTCCGCCTATACAGGGGGTCGACATGGTGTTGTCCATCTTGGGGATAACTATGCATGTGAGATTGCAGGTATTGGCAGTGTGCAGTTACAGTTTTAGCATGGCTTTATCTTTACACTTCAGTAAGTACATCATGTACCTCAGCTCAAAAAGAGCTTGATTAGCACAAGGCAGCTAGATGATGATGGTTTTCATACCACCTTTGGTGATGGAAAATGGAAGATCTGTAAGGGATTTAGGGTTATTGCTAGAGGTTGCAAGAGTGATACTTTATATCCACTTCATGTATCTAGTGTGCGTGACCATGTTGTTGCCGTGACTGAGCAGCCAAGCGTTTCTTTGTGGCATAGCAGACTGGGACACATGAGTCAAATAGGAATGAAAGTGCTTTCTCATTTGGGTTACTTGCCTTGTCTTCTTATGCTAATTTTGAGCATTGTGATCATTGCATTTATGGCAAACATGCACAGACATCTCACAAAAAGTCTCTTTCTTTGAAATCTTCTCCTCTAAATTTAGTACATTCGGCAAATGCTAGGATTATCTTTAGGGGGAAAGAAATATTTTGTCACCTTTGTCGATGAAAAGCACATGCAAGGTATGGGTTTATCCCATTCGTAGCAAGGATGAAGTGCTTGATAAATTTAAAAAATTCTTGGCATTGGCTGAAAATCAGATAGATAAGACACTTAAGTGTCTTTGCTTTGACAATTGTGGGGAATATGTGTCTAAGGCCTTTAGGGCATTTTGTGACAGCAAAGGGATAAAGAGGGAGCTCACTGCCCCTCATAATCCGTCCCAAAATGGAGTTGCAAAGCATATGAATCGGACCATACAGGATAAGGTCTGTATGATGTTGTTTCATGCTGCATTACCCCATGGTTTTTGGGCAAAGGCTGTTATGATAGCCATTCAGTTAATTAATCGGTCACCAAACAGGTCTTTGGGGAGGGGGGAGGGGAGTTCCCCAAGAAGCGTGGTCGGACAAGCCACCTTCATATGCTCATTTGAAAGTGTTTGGTTGTGAGGCTTTTGTGCACATTCGTAAAGAAAAACGCATCAAACTTGAGCCAAAGTCCTGTAAATGCATTTTCCTAGGATATGGTAACGAGGGTGAAATGGGGTATAGATTGTGGGATCCCGAGAAAAGGAAAGTAGTACGCAACAATGACGTTATCTTTCGGGAAGATCACATGCAACAAACAGCTCGAAAAGATTGAGGAGGTCCGTAGGGTTGTATTCCAGGAAGAAATACCTTTTGGATAGCAAAATGTGCCCACTGTACAGTAGCAAATACCTGCTGTAAATGAACTTGTAAATGCAAGAAATGATCAGTAAATACCTGCTGTAAATGAACTTGTAAATGCAAGAAATACCTGCTATAAATGAACTTGTAAATGCAAGAAATGATGCTGTAAATACCTGCTGTAAATGAACTTGTAAATGCAAGAAATGATGTTGGAAATGATGCTGTAAATGAACTTGTAAATGCAAGAAATGATCAGCCAGCTATTTCCCATGAAAATGAGCCATTACATGTGCAGGAACAACCAGGACAGTAAGCTGTTGATGCTGATTCGTAGGCTAAAATGCCAGGACATCATGCTAAAAATGGAAATTTGTAGGAACAGCCAGCAAACAATGACCATTGGGTCAGGAGATCGTCTAGGGCTACTAGATAACCTGACATGTTTATTCCTGGTGCAATTAATGTGGCTAAACATGTCATGCTGACAGATTGTGGTGAATTGTCTTGCTTCAAGAAAGCAATGGACAGACAGGACAACAAGAAATGGTATAAAGCCATGCTGTTAGAGATGGAATCTCTTGAAAAAAATGGCACTTGGGACTTGGTGCAGCTGCCTAAAGGGTAGAAAACCCTTCCATGCAAATGGGTTTACAAGATGAAGGTCACTTCTGGTTCCTCACCAAAGTACAAAGCAAGATTGGTTGCAAATGGGTACAAGCAAGAGCATGGAATTGACTTCGATGAGATTTTCTCTCCTGTAGTCAAGATGACTACATTGAGAACCATTTTGGGCTTGGTTGTAGTTGAGGAAATGGAGCTCATACAGACGGATGTAAAGACTACGTTTTTACATGGTGATCTACATGAAGACATATATATGCAGCAGCCTGAAGGGTTTGTTGAACAAGGGAAGGAAAAAATGGTACGTAAACTCAAAAGGAGTTTGTATGGGCTAAAAAAAATCCTATAAAAATTTCCACCCATGTCTCCATCATAAGTCCAAAAAATTAATTTTAGAAAAAATAAAATACATAATTAAATATAAATACAAAAATCATACAATTTCACACATTTTTTGAAAGAAACAACAAAAAACAAAATGAAAAAGCCAAAAAAAAAACCAACCACAAAAAGCACAAAAAAATTTCTACCATATATATTTTTATTTAAAAACATTATAAAAATCCTAGTTGATCTTTTTTTTCATGCACATCCGTGCTTAGTACACACCATTTAATTTAAATAAAATGAATTTGTAGTTCACAATTGCATGTGCTAAGCACACCATTTTTGTCAATTACATATGAGCTAGCAAAAAAGAAGGCGCTTCATATACAATATTTTGTAATAATGAATTTGCATTTAGAGATCATGAAAGTCGGATTCGAGGTTTGGGCTACATTATTGCATTAACAAAGGCTTAACGGGTAATAAAATATGTAGCTATTTTATTTTTAAGGCTTAATATCATCTAATCAAATTTTCACCCATTGTGAGAATACTTGATTACAATCAATCTATCATTAACTCATCATCCTTTCCATTGCACACTCATCATAAAATCAGTGAACTATCAAGAATTGCGTGGTGAGAGGACTTGCTTGAGTTGCTGTGCCAAACATACACCATTCATACAAGAGGGAGCTCACTCAAGAATACAAGAAGAGAGATGAAGGCCAAAACGTTTTCTTATTGGTTTCTTCTTCTTCTTTCACACACAATACAATGTATACAAAGTATAAAGAAGATACAATATTAAAAAAAGTGGCCTACTAAGCCAAACAGTGCATAACTGACTATACTAATTGATTGGCACTATAACTATTTCAGCTGTGAGTAGGTACAACAAACTAAATATAATAAGTGATAAGTTAGTAGCCATGTGAGGATTATAATGACCACCGATGTGCTAAGTGTAGATATGCGGGCCTATCTAGCTAGGTGGTTCATCATCAATGTTTGCACATGTTGAGCTTACCATCTCAACATTCCCTCTCAAGCTCAACTATATCTCTGCAACTCTAAGTAAGCTTTGAAACTTTTGAAGCTTCTCTACACCTAACGCCTTTGTGAAAATGTCAACTATCTGATCCTTTGTGCTAATAAATACCAAGTCAATCTCTCTTGCAAGTACATTCTCTCTCACAAAGTGGTAGTGCATCTCAATGCGTTTTGTCCTAGCATGGAACACTGGGTTCCTAACTAGTCGTATGCTGCTCATGCTGTCATAATGAATGACAACTGGACCATCTCTTTGCACATCCAAACTACCCAATAACTTCTATAGCCATACCACCTTATATGCTGCCATAACAACACCGTTATACTCAGTCTATGTACTCGATAAAGCAAGTATAGGTTGTTTTTTGCTGCTCCATGTAACTGTTGCGCTACTAAGGGAAAACGTGAATTCAATGGTAGATATTCTATTTGATATGCTACCAATCCAATTTGCATCTGTGTATCCAAACACATGTACATCCTTACTTGCCTCATAAAAAAGTCCATAATGTAAAGTGAACTTCATATACCTCAATATGTATCTAATTGCATCCAAATGAGGCTTTTTAGGCATATGGATAAACTTATTGACAAGGCCAACAACATAGCTCAAGTTTGGCCTTGTGATAATCATGTAAATCAAACTCCTCACTATTCTCTTGAACATAGTAGGATCTTCTATCTCATCCCCAATATCAACACTCAACTTCATATTTTGCTCCAAAGATACTGAAAGAGGCTTACATATTGTCATACCATACTTGGATAATACATCCAAGACATATTGCCTTTGGGATAGCCATATACTATCATCACATTTGATTACCTCAATACCAAGAAAGTACCTTAGCTCACCCAAATCCTTCATCTCAAACTTCTTTTTCATAAAGTCCTTAACTTCAACAATCCCAATATCATTGTTTCCTATAATAATCAATTCATTCACATAGATGACTATGATGACCAAGTATGCATCTCCCTTTCTCACATAAAGTGAGTGGTCACCATTAAAAACATAAAAGCCAATGTTGACAATATACTCTCCAATCTTGTTAGACCATGCTCTAGGTGCTTGCTTTAGCCCATAGAGCACTTTCTTTAACCTGCACACATATGTGGGATGCTCTAAATCCTCATATTCTGATGGCTGCTCCATATACACCTATTCTTTTAATTCACTATGCAAGAAGGCATTCTTGATATCCATTTGCTACAAATTCCAGCCTTTAGCTCTGTTGCCAATGTAATCATACATCTAACAGTTGCCAACTTATCAACGAGACTGAATGTCTCTTCATAATCTATGCCATATATTTGAGTGTTGCCTTTTGTAACCAGCTTAGCCTTATACCTGCTAATCGAGCCATTTGCATTATGCTTAATTTTGTAAACCCACTTACAGACAATAGCTTTCTTGCCCTTGGGCAAGGGTACAAAATCCCAAGTCTTATTGGCATCTAATGTATCCATCTCCTCATCCATTGTTGTATCCCAATGAGCATGACCAATAACATGCTCAAAACAAGTGAGCTCAACATCCTCAACAAATTTTACTATATAAGCATAATGGTGAGCTGCATAACCTTCAAAACCAAATCTTTTAATAGGGTATTTGACCATGCTAGACTTGCATACCATTAGATCAATTAATGGAGCCTTTATATTACCATGTTCTCTCTCTACACCTAGTGCCTTGACTAAAGGAATACCAAGCTCATCATCCAAACTCTCTGAAGGAAGCTCATTAATGGATTTATCTCCCCCAAAGGATATATGGTATAGTGCCTGGTCATCTAATCTTCTTGCAAAAGTAGTCATGATTGTATTTGAAGACTTTATGAGACACCAAACACTATGTTGATGTTGTATATGTATGTTCATGGTGAACTTCTTATTCCTGACGATGAGAATTTTTCATGGTATATGGGGGATGTGGTTCTATAGCTAGCCTTATATGTCCACAATCTAGAATTGATTATTGATGGTCTTTCAAGCTTATTCTTCCAAAGTGGCCACTTGTTTAGAAGTGCCTTGGCATGTGATGGTAGATTTTGTCACCTTCAATCAATACCAATCACAAAGCTTTGCTTGTATACAAAGTACTAATAAGTTGAGGATGGTTTTAGTATTCCATATTTCTCAATAGTCTCCATTCGATAATTCTTTCTTTGAAGCCTAGTCTTGTAGATCTATTTTGAGTCTTGCATTTCCATCATTGATGTATTATCAATAGTTTGTCCATAGATTTGAGGCATACCTTTTTGTAATCCAATCTAAACCTTAGATTATTACTGCTTGTCTATTCGAGTCTTAGTTTGATCCTCAAATTTCCATTTTTTTGCATTGTCATTTTATTGTCAATTGCACTTTTTCACCTGCCTCTCCTTTTCCTACACCATCTATCCTAATATTCTTTATCTTTCTAGCATATTTCTTAAATTTATTTTTATTTGATTTAATTCATTTGCCTTGTTTGCCCTCTTTAGCCCTTTTCTCCTTTTACAGTTTTTCTTATCCATTACTTTATCCATTAGCCCTTGTTCCCCTTCCTATTTAAACTTTTCTTATTCTTAATCCACTTTAATTGGTTAATGGTTGCTCATGGTTTGATTCATAGATCCCTAGACATAGAGGATGGAATCAAAAAGATTCATTGATGGATCCTCAAATAAATTGCATGTCACTCTAGGAGAATGGGATACTTCTATTAAAGCTTTTCACAACTATGTACAGTTTGCTAGAACTTATTACTAACCCATTGATCCTTTAGTGCATTTGGCTACATATTCTACTTGGTACTTGTAATTCACGCATCAATATTCTCATAGTGATTCAAAGTTAGTACCAAAGTTGTGTCTTAATTCTAATGTGGATATTAATCAACAACAATTTGATATATTGTATTTTTATGCCCATTGCTTTCCTAGTCGATACATTATTCTTGTGGAGAGAATGTGGTATTTGCAGTTCTTACAAAATCCTCCCGAAACATTTGTTGATGAAACTCTTTCCCTCGAAAGATTCAACAATCATAAAGCTTTTAAGAGTCACCATCTTCATTGATTCTTGATGATTGTATCATTCATGAGCCACAATGGAAATGTTTCTTTCTCTCTCATTAGGTATGCCATTAAGATGTCTATTATGTGTTCTGTGTTTCTGTTTATATTATATCTGTGTTATATTTCTGATGGAGTATATGAAGGGGTCGATCCTACAAGTTAAAGATGGTCGAGGTTGCTAGGTTATGGGTTATAGGTGGTTTTGGAGTTTTGAAGGATTGAAGTGGAAATGACAAACATATTATATCCTTTAAGAGTTTGTTTTATAGAGCTCTATGTTTCTAAGAATTGGCTAATGAATAAAGATGGTTTCCTTTTGTCGAAATTTTGATAGATGTAGGTTGGATGGGGTCATGGTTTTGACACTTTGTTTTCCAAGATCACAAGGATGCTCCTTAGTTAAGTGCGGGGATATGTTGAGGGTTGAAGAAACTATATTTTTTACTATTTTTTGTTGGATTTTTTGTGTTGATTGGTTGTTTTAGTATATGATGAATTAATCTTGAATGATTTTAGAAGTTTTTTGGAGATTTTTGACAGTGGCTGAATGTGTTTGGTTATCTTATGATGGTTTTTGATTGATTTGTGATGTGTTGATATGTTTTGTTGGTTTGATTGATTCTGATATGCCCGAATATTTTTGGGTCTATTTTTGGTGCTATTGGGAGGTAAAGATTGTGAATGATTAGGTTTGAGTATGATTAAATGTATCTTGAATGGTTTTTGATGAGTTGAAATGATTACAATTGAAGCTGAGAGGTCTTGTTGTGTTCTGAGTGTTAACCCTCTGTGGTGTTTTGTTGAGCTTTTGTATGTCTATGTAAGCCTTTATATGATTCTATATGTGTCTTAATGGATGAATTTTTAGCTTGAAGATGTGTTTCTATATTGTAGAGAGAAGAATGGAAGATCTTAGTAGCACTTTGAAGTGAAGAAGTAGCAATTGAAGACTAAAGTGAAGACTTAGAGTGATAGTGTACTAATGAGCTATGAAGAGTCATTTTAGTGGCCATGGTGACCTTTCAGATTTGACATACCCTTTAGAGGGTGACTCCATGACCAAGAGAGGATATTGATAATTCATTCTATTGTATTCTATGTTGCTATCATGTGTGAGTGATTGAGAGTGTATATGAGAGAGAAATATAGCCATTTAAGAGGCTATAACATTGTATCTATGAGTGAGATTGTGAGAGATTGAGAGAAGAAGATTGTGAATCATGATGAATGAAGATTATGTGATCATTTCCATTCAATATTGAGCATTATTTGTGTTCATTTTATTTTTTGTTTGTGATAGTGAATAATATATGAAGATTTATCGAAGATAAATCCATGAAAATAATAAATATATGATAAATTTATTTTGCTCGATCAAGTGGAGCAATGGACCCACTTAGAAGCTTTCTAAGCAAGAGTCTTGGGGTTTTACCCCCCTTTCGGAGCCAATGGAACCATCAGATTCATGATCTGAGCATCAGATCACTGATCTTTCCAAGATCCCCCTCCACAAAGAGCTCCACTTCTCAACCACAAGCCCTCTTCTCCAATTCACTATAAATAAGAGGCATGGGGGGCACTTAGGGAGACATAAGGAGACCCCGAGAGGCTACAAGAGAGAAGAAGAGAGAAAGAAGAATACTCCTTCAAGAGGCTACGAGAAGCTAGAGAGAGAGAGAGAGAGAGAGAGAGAGAGAGAGAGAGAGAGAGAGAGAGAGAGAGAGAGAGAGAGAGAGAGAGAGAGAGAGAGAGAGAGAGAGAGGAAGAGAGTTAGCTCAAATCCCTTGTCTCGATCTTTGACTAAGCCATATTCTCTTATCCTCTCTCATCTAAAATCCATCCCACCTTCCCTATCTCTCAAACCACTCGTGGATGATGGCTCCAAAGCGACGAAGTGGAAAAACCATGGAGATTAACGCAACCAGTCAAGCAACGGGTATTGCCAATGATATGAGAGTGCCCGAGGTTGCGGGAGTTGCCACTACCAATGGAACATCGGGTGTGGCTAATGCGAGCGCGAGTAAAGATGAAGTTCCTAATGTCGTCATGCTGCCAAACCAGGTTATTCATTACTAGATTATTATTTTGCAATATAAGATAATTACATAAGATATTAGCTTCCATATTCTTCACTTACACATTAAATTGATAACTCATCTGGAAAACATATTAGTACAAGCATAAAATGATTAATCACTATGATTTGTAGCTAGAATAGTTGAGATTCTAAGGCATAGAATCAGGATAGAATTAATTACCAAAGGTTATTGTACATATGTCTTTAGGCGCATTCAATATAGTTATGATCAAATGCAACGAGGTTAAGAGTTGATTAGTATAGAAACTGATTGTCTATTTAGGAATCCTATAGATCATCTCGTTGAGTTATTGACACAATATATTTCGTTAAGGGATTTTGCTTATGTTGGATAAGTGAATCCAAATGGAAAACTCATGCCTTGCTTAACATGTTATAAGAGGTGTACTCAACACTTCTTTATGGGGAGAAGAATCCTTATTAGAATGTAAGGTTACCTTAGGATAAGGTCTACCTTGGCCATGTGAAGCTATGAATTACATGTTGGGATGATTGTCATTGCATCATTTGATACACATTTGAAAGGACTGTTTGTGTTTGCTAGAATCTAGATTTTTGATTGAAATTATTGTCAATAGAATAAAAGGAAGGATCGCGCTAGGCTACCCCCAAGCTAGCGGCGAGACCCTAATCCAAGGGGGTCATGATTATCGCTACAAGAGGCTTGGACCGACCCCGTAGGCGAAAGGTTTGTCAGTAGGGATAGTCTCGGGCAGTAGGAATTGTAGGTGCCAGAGGGGGCTCTGGTTGTAAATCCTGCATGGTTCCAAGAATCTAACGAGCCCCTTCGTGACCCAGGATGGGATTCTGGAACCCTAAATACTAGTTATAAGGGTGGAATCTTGGTGGACAGAATATCCTTATGGAATTTTGTATATCTTCCGCTAGGACAGAATGATGGAAATTGTAATAAACTTCCAATATAATAAAGAATTTTGCTTTACTGTTTGAATTGTATGCGTGTTGGTGAGATAAATTATGTGAAGAAACATGTGACTTAATGGACTAATTAAGGAAGCTGGTTGTATATATTCCAATAAATGTGTTGTAGGTAATTAAAAAACTAAAGATGACCCATCATTAGAGGAAAGCGGGTGGGCGTAACCCCCGACGGGTCCGTCCAATGGTAGGGTGGTCCCGGTTAGTTGGGAGCTTTTCTACATCGGAAATAGGAATAGGAAGACGATAAATTGACCAAGTAGTCATTAGGTAGAACCCACTTGCATTGTTTTAGGGGGCCGGAATGGGATTTTGCCTTATGGGCAGGAGGGTTGACGTACCGCACTCCCCTCCGTCTCCCATTCTCTTTGAACCAAGTGCAATGGCAAGTCCGCTTCAGATCGAGTAATCCTCTAAAAAGTGGAACTCGAAATTACTGACGCTAGCTGGCTGCTAGGAGACCCATCTGATTTTAGGAACCCAAATCTTCAGCTCGATCCTAGTGGATTCGGTCGAAACTCTCTCCTTGCGAAGTAGACTCGGTAGGGCCTAAGTGACAACCCCGTGATGTTCCAAGGGAGCACCGGGCGGCATCATTTATGTGAAAACCTACTGATGGACTACTAAAAGGTGTGCCGTGGATTGAGACTAGCGGACACCTCACACTTGGTATCAGAGCGCACATTAGTATAGATTACGACGTAAGCTTAAGAAAAATATTTTTTTAAAGCATAGCCTAGGACATGTTTTCTTCTCTTTATTAATGCATGGTTTTGAATTATGGCAGAGTAATGAATCTTGGAAGCGATTCTTGATCTTTCAAGTAATGTTTATGTCAGCTATGCATTCATCCAGTTTTTCCTGGAGAATTCAGATGATGCGGGTACTAGATCAGTTATACAACCCCTCGCCTCTATATCGTGAAAGACGGTGGATGATTAGTGGAGGATATTGCTATATCGATGCAAGCCGTCTAGCTTATCTTCAAAATAATCTGAAAAGGGTAAAATGGATGGAAGATCTTAAAGTTGTTAAGATCTATCTATTTCATGAGGCCAGTGTAAACTCAACCCTGTATATTAGAGGCAAAAAGATCAAACTAAACCAATATATCTATGGGAAAGTTACGAAGATCCTTCCAGCTGATAGAGTAAAAGTCATAGGTCGCTCTAGCCACCGCAACTACAAAAAAGACGGATCTCTTGAACTCCCTAAAAAATATAGATTCCTAGATATTTACTCTCCGAATCCAAGTTACTTCATAAAGGATGTATCAGAGTGTCATGCTTAGATTGTAGTAGGGAATCTTTTCCTGAGAAAAAATAAGATGAGCCAACGAGCCATCTGAATAATGTATTTCCTTCCATCTAATTACCTTGTATATCCGTTGTAATAAAAGATTGATTGATACTTTATCAATCAGAGAAATAATACAATCTTATTTTTATTTTATTGAAACCTTTGAAATTGCAATTTAACTTTAGCATGGAAAGAGAGTTTATTTGAGAGTTGTTTTAATAAACTAAGCGAGAGATATTTTGAGTACTGAACTCTATTATTGACCCTATATAGATTTGTAAAATTTAACTTACGAATTGCTAAAAATTTCCCTCACACCCACAATAATTCCCAACGAAGCTCAAGAGAAAAGGAATATTTTGAAGCAAGTCAAACCTCCAGAGTTTGACGGGAAAGGCGAAAATGTGGAAGCTGACGCAAAAATTTGGATCGAATCGATGGAAGATTATTTTACTGCTGTTGGAACTATCCTAGCCAACCAAGCCATTTGGTGGAAGCAGTGGTGTCGAGATCAAGGTATCCTTGAAAATACAATTACTTGGGATTTGCTGAAAGAAGCTGTAGGAGGAAGGTATTTACCTCCAGCTTATCACACCCAAAAGATGAACGAGTTCTTCAATTTGAAGCAAATGGGACTGACCCTGGAAGCATACTACTCCAAGTTTGTTTCTCTTCTTAAATATGCACCTCCCATGGATACTGTTCAACAAGTGTCCAAGTTTTGCAATGGGCTAAATTATCCTCTGAACACTCGTTTAGAATCAATACGCCCCATAGACCTCCAAGATGCTTTGATTCGAGCTGCTCCTATTGTGCGGGAAGTACAATCAAAGCCTAATAACAATAAGTTTTGGAAATACAATAACCAGAACAAAGGAGGATTCAAAGGTCAAGCAAAAAGAACCCAAGGACAATTTTTCCAAGGACAAAAGAAGAAGGCAAAATCCAACGCAGTTGGAAATTTTGTTCCTACCCAGGGAAACAGGGATGGTCATAGATGCTTCCATTGTAATGAGACAGGACATTTCAGGAGAGATTGTCCAAAGCTTGGTAGAAACCATCACCAAGGCCAATTTCGAGGTCAAGGCAGAGCTGCCCAAGGTCGTGGTCATGTAGCTATGGCAAGAGGAAGAACGTCAAATATTACCCTAAAAGAGACTAATAAGGAGGAAGACCCTACTATGGAAGAAGATATTGAAAGAGCAACTGTTCATGCTGCATTCCACAGGAAAGGACCAAATCGTCAATATTCAGTAATACAGACACCGGCTAGTCACCAAGGTAAATCATTTAAAGTTTTAATTGACTGTGGAAGTACACACTCATTTATTTCACCCAAGTGTGCTAAGAAGATAGGTATAGATACGGTAAATGCATCAAAGCTGCTTGTGGAATTAGCAAATGGAAAGGAAGTACTTTCTACACAGCAAATTGCCAAGGTAGAGTTTAACCTAGGAGAAAACCTTTCAAGTATGAGGTTCAGAGTAATGAACCTAGGAGCCTGTGAATGTTTACTAAGAATGGATTGGCTGATTCCCAATGATGCTCATATCCATTGTGGAGAAGGTCAAGTTACATTTTAGGATTTGAATGGTGAAATAGCAACTACACAAGGTGAAATAGGGAAACCTAAATTTCAATTAGCAAAAGCTTCTCGAATTGTGAAAGGCTTGAAGAAAGGATTACCTATTTACTTGATCAAGCTTAACAAGATAAATCAAGATGGTCACGCAGAAGAAGAACCATCCTGGTTAAAAGAGTACGCTGACATATTTCCTGAAGAGCTAACTGAGTTACCTTCGGAAAGAGAAGTCGATCATGAGATCAAACTTGTTCCAGGAGCCGCTCCAGTGGCAAAAAGACCTTACAAAATGTTTATTCCTGAAGCCATCGAACTAAAAGAGCAACTCAAGCAACTGCTAGAACAAGGGTATATCCGGCCAAGTAGTTCACCATGGGGAGCCCCAGTATTATTCCAAAAGAAGAAAGATGGAACTCTCCATCTTTGTATCGACTACCAAGGGCTAAACCAGGTGACAGTAAAGAATAAGTACCCAATCCCAAGGATTGATGAGCTTCTTGATCGTCTATAAGGAGCAAAGATCTTTTCTAAGATTGATCTTCGGTCAGGATATTATCAGATTAGAGTCAAGAATAAAGATATTCCAAAGACCGCCTTCAACATAAGATATGACCATTTCGAATTCATCGTGATGTCATTTGGGTTGACAAATGCTCCAGCTACGTTCAACAGGTTAATGCAGGACATTTTTAGACCCCATCTTGATGATTTTGTTCTTGTATTCTTTGATGACGTCCTAACTTATTCTAAGGAGGAAGAAGATCATGAACCACATCTTCGCATTGTCCTAGAGACAATGAGAGCACACAAGTTGTATGCCAAGAAGAAGAAGTGTGCGTTCTTCAAAAGGAAGATTGAATACTTGGGATTCATAGTGTCTGCTGAGGGTATATCAGTAGATCCTGCCAAGGTCAAGGATGTTCAAGATTGTCCACCCCCAACCACTATCAAGGAAGTGAGAAGTTTTCTAGGTCTAACAGGATGGTATAGGGTATTCATCAAGAACTATGCTCGAATTGCAGCACCTCTTACAAATTTACTTAAGAAGCAAGTTGCCATTAATTGGACGCCAATCGAACAGTCTAGCTTTGAGCAACTAAAGCATAGTTTGGTAACTGCTCCTATCTTAAGGCTACCTGACTTAAGCAAGGAATTTGAAGTTGTCACAGATGCCAGCTCTCTTGCATTGGGATGTGTACTAATGTAGGAAGGATATCCTATAGCTTACTCTTCAAGAAAATTGAAAATCCATGAGCAGAAATATGCTACTCACGACCTGGAGTTATTAGCTGTGATTCATGCTCTCAAATTATGGAGACATTACTTGCTTGGAAATAAGTTTTCCTTAGTCACAGATCATAAAAGCCTTAAGTGGATTTTTACTCAGCTTGATCTTAATATGAGGCAACGACGTTGGATCGAGGTTCTATAGGAGTATGACTTTGAAATTAAGTTCAGACCCGGTAAAGAAAATGTAGTTGCAGATGCCCTTAGCCGTAAAGCCTTCCTTAATGCTCTTATCACTGAAGAACCATCTAGGTCAGAAACTCTGGCTACAATGGTATCAATGCTGACTAACCCTATCATCGAGTTGACCAAGGATGAAGCAAATAAGGACCCAGACTATCAACAATTGTTTTGGGAAGTTCAGAATAAGGAACAAGATCCCAAACTCAAGACTAAGTATCAGGAATTCTCTATAGATGAAGATGAAGGACTTGTTTATTTCAGAATGAGACTATGCATTCCTTCAAGTCAGACTCTCAAGAGAAGGATACTTTGGGAAGCACATGATTCTCCTTTTTTAGGACACCGAGGATATGCAAAAACTCTTAATGCTGTCAGGAAAAGTTATTACTAGCAAAAACTCAAGGGTGATGTACTTAAGTATGTCACTGAATGTCTAAATTGCCAAAGGGTAAAATCTGAATGTGTCAAGTTACCAGGAAAACTCCAGCCACTTGACATTCCCTAGATGAAATGGGAATTTATTAGCATGGACTTTATAGTTGGGTTACCTTCTATACAAGGAGGATATAACTCAATAATGGTGATAGTAGACATGCTAACAAAGGTCGCTCATCTTCTCCCAACAAAAACCAATTACAAAGCTTCAGATATTGCTAGAATTTTTGTAAAAGAGATTTTTAGGTTACATGGGTTACCTAAAAGGGTCATCAGTGTGATCGTGATTCTCTTTTCACATCACACTTCTGGAAGAGTTTATTTGAAGCCATTGGAACCCAACTTTGTTTCAGTACTGCTTATCATCCACAAACTGATGGGCAGACAGAACGAGTTAATCAAGTAATTGAGGATATTCTGCGTGCATATTGCAGCAAGGAAGCTAAAAGGTGGATTCAGTATCTATCCTTAGTGGAATTTGCCTATAATGCCTCCTATCATCGAAGTATTCAGATGACTCCATTTCAGACACTATATGGTCAAGATTGTTGTATGCTACTTAATTTTTTTGATCCTACTCTAAGGATAGAAGCCTCGAGAAAAATGTTAGAAGAAATGGATTATCAAATCAGATCATCAAACATGATATTCAAGCTGCCAAGGATCGACAAAAGTCGTATGCTGATCTAAAAAGGCAAGAACGAATCTTCAAAGAGGGAGACATGGTCTTCATCCGTGTCCATCCAAAGAAGAGTTCTCTGTCTTTAGGAGAATTTAAGAAGCTAAGTCCAAGATATTGTGGACCCTATAAGGTTCTCAAGTGCCTAGGACCAAGTGCTTACAAGATACAACTCCCTGAGAATATAAAAATCCACAATGTATTTCATGTTAGCTTATTGAAAGCATACGTAGCTAACCCTAACCATATCCTTGATGATGAACAAGTTGTAATACCTAGCCAAGGAGTCCTTGAGCTACAACCTGACAGAGTAATTGATGTAAGGGAGAGAAAATTGAGGAGTAGAACCCTTAGAGAATACCTTGTCCAATGGAAGGATTATCTTGAAGAAGATGCTTCATGGATAGATGAGGATGCTCTTCATCAACAATACCCACAGTTTCTCTCGAGATGAGGACATCTCGATTTCTCTAAGGGGAGAAGGATGTAATATTCCCAGGCAATAAAAGTTAGTTGGTTAGTTCAAAAGTTAGTTATTCAATTAATAAGTTAGTAAGGTTACTAACTAAAGAAAAAAATAACTAGCATTAATAATTAACTAAAATAAATAAATAAATAAATAAAACCGAGAGTCGTAACTCGATATTTCTTATGAATTAACAAGGGCCGTAGCCACCCTTCATGGAAGTTATAATGTGAACAAGAGATATGAGCTATATTAATCACTAATGTTAATGTGCGTAATAAGGATGGTCTAAGAATATTAACTTTTGGACAAGACTAGAATATTTTAGATATTTTGGAGATTATCTTAAATTTAAAAAAAAAGAGATATGGAGATTTCTAGAACTAGATGCCATTTAAAAGAAAAAAACAAGTGATGTGTTAGTTAGTTTGAAGATTTTATAAAAAGAAAAATAAAGAAAACTGTCTGGCAAAATCGCGTGCACCGCGATCGCAGTTTACAGGAAGTAGACAACACTTCGAACAGAGAAAAGAAGAAGGAGTGAACTGAGAGCTTTCTAAGCAAGAGTCTTGGGGTTTTACCCCCCTTTCAGAGCCAATGGAACCATCAGATTCATGATCTGAGCATCAGATCACTGATCTTTCCAAGATCCCCCTCCACAAAGAGCTCCACTTCTCAACCACAAGCCCTATTCTCCAATTCACTATAAATAAGAGGCATGGGGGGCACTTAGGGAGACATAAGGAGACCCCGAGAGGCTACAAGAGAGAAGAAGAGAGAAAGAAGAATACTCCTTCAAGAGGCTGTGAGAAGCTAGAGAGAGAGAGAGAGAGAGAGAGAGAGAGAGAGAGAGAGAGAGAGAGAGAGAGAGAGAGAGAGAGAGAGAGAGAGAGCTCAAATCCCTTGTCTCGATCTTTGACTAAGCCATATTCTCTTACCACCCTCTCTCATCTAAAATCTATCCCACCTTCCCTATCTCTTAAACCACTCGTGGATGATGGCTCCAAAGCAACGAAGTGGAAAAACCATGGAGATCAACGCAATCGGTCAAGCAACGGGTATTGCCAATGATACGGGAGTGCCCGAGGTTGCGGGAGTTGCCACTACCAATGGAACATCGGGTGTGGCTAATGCAAGCGCGAGTAAAGATAAAGTTCCTAATGTCGTCATGCTGCCAAACCAGGTTATTCATTACTAGATTATTATTTTGCAATATAAGATAATTACATAAGATATTAGCTTCCATATTCTTCGCTTACACATTAAATTCCATGATTATCGCTACGAGAGGCTTGGATCGGCTCCGTAGGCAAAACGTTTATCAGTAGGAATAGTCTCGGGCAGTAGGAATTGTAGGTGCTAGAGGGGGCTCTGGCTGTAAATCCTGCATGGTTCCAAGAATCTGACGAGCCCCTTTGTGACCCAGGATGGGATCCTAGAACCCTAAATACTAGTTATGAGGGTGGAATCTTGGTGGACAGAATATCCTTATGGAATTCTGTGTATCTTCCGCTGGGATGGAATGATGGAAATTGTAATAAACTTCCAATATAATAAAGAAGTTTGCTTTACTGTTCGAATTGTATGCGTGTTGGTGAGATAAATTATGTGAAGGAACATGTGACTTAATGGACTAATTAAGGAAGCTGGTTGTATATGTTCCAATAAATGTGTTGTAGGTAATTAAAAAACTAAACATGACCCATCATCAGAGGAAAGCGGGTGGGCGTAACCCCTGACGGGTCCGTCCAATGGTAGGGTGGTCCTGGTTAGCTGGGAGCTTTTCTACATCGGAAACAGGAATAGGAAGACGATAAATTGACCAAGTAGTCATTAGGTAGAACCGACTTGCATTGTTTTAGGGGGCCGGAATGGGATTTTGCCTTATGGGCAGGAGGGTTGACGTACCACACTCCCCTCCGTCTCCCATTCTCTTTGAACCAAGTGCAATGGCAAGTCCCCTTCAGATCGAGTAATCCTCTAAAAAGTGGAACTCGAAATTACTGATGCTAGTTGGCTGCTAGGAGACCCATCCGATTTTAGGAACCCAAATCTTCAGGTAGATACTAGTGGATTCGGTCGAAACTCTCCCGTTGCGAAGTAGACTCGGTAGGGCCTAAGTGACAATCCCGTGATGTTCCAAGGGAGCACCAGGCGGCATCATTTACGGGAAAACCTATTGATGGACTACTAAAAGGTGTGCCGTGGATTGAGACTAGCGGACAGCTCACACATTAGCCCAAAATTAATACAAGTTGCCATAGTGATAATATTGACTCTTGATCCACTATCTAAGAGGACATAATTAATGACACAACCACGACAGTGTACAAGAATCATCAGAATGGTTGGATTAGACAAAGGATTTGGGAAAATTGGCTCCCATTGCACCTTCTAAATCTCTTCAGAGGTAACTTTTGTAGCCATATCTGCTACCTCCTACATTGGTTGTATAGGGTGATCTGGTTGAATCATTCTTAAAGGTAAACTTTAAATGTTGAAACTTGATTTAAAAGGTGACAGAAAGGAATTGTTACTATGAATGGAAAACACCTTGAGTTTGTTGCTATAGATAATATTAGACTAATCTAGACTACGTGATCACTGAATTTTCACACATTGAAGAATTTTCTAAGTTTGCTTGTTGGTGTCTGTGCCTCTGAATAGGAATGGGCTATGGATCTTGTATCACGGTCGGCTCTACTATGTACTATCCCACAACATGATGACATACTTCCTCCCGTTCTACCCAAGAAGGACCTATAGGTTTGTCTAATGCTAATTTAAGTAGTTTGTCGAAGTGGATTACCACATGCATTGCTAGCTTTGGAATTTCTTTGTTTTCCACCATGCTCACAAAAGTCATGGATCCTTTATCCTACCCTTGTTAGTTTTAAACATCATAGGCTTGGTCACAGTGGGACATTCCACTTGCTAGTACCTTCTTGCATATAGAAGAAGCATGGTCTTCGGGAGGGGGGGAAACACCAATCTCGACCACCTTGACCACATCCTCATCCTCCACAACCCATGTTGGGAGATGGATAATCTTACTGAGAATAGGATATTACTAGTGCAAGCACCGGCCACAATTTTGAAGCAGCCAACTTTTGAAGCACCGGCCATAATTTTTAAGAATAGGATACTGCTAGTGCAAGTGCCACTATGGTTCTAGAGCACTCTAGTTGTGGATTTCCTTTGATGCCTTGCCATCCCCCTATAAATGCCATCGAATTGTGCAAATTGTCTTGATGCACCTGTATAGTATGGGCAAAAATTTTGCAAACCATACACGAGTGTTGATTAAGGCTACAATCAACCACCCACCAAGCCACCTAGATTATTACATTTTGTATGCCAGAGGGCTTTTGGTGCACATTTGCAAGTGTCCTCTAAGGATTTGTAGCCCTTATCCTTCTTCTAAAACTTTTTGGGCTTCCTCTCTTCCTCCTCCTCAAAGTCCTCTTTATCACTACTACTATCCCTCTTGGAGTCCCAATCCAAGTCCAAGTTAAAACTATGACTTTTGTTAGTGGACTTGCTTAACTTTTTTTTCGTTCCTTTCTTATGCTTTGAGAGTATTAATTCTACCCCAAGGCTTGTTGAATAAAATGGTTCAAATAATGTGTTGCTAAATCTTCCATGGCCAAAGTTTTATGAATATCACACTGGATAGTGAAATTTTTTTGAGTGAAATTCCACAAATTTGTATGAAAGAGGTCCAAAACACAAAAATTTGGCTATTACTCATGCAAAAAATCACCACTTACCTCCAAATACGATAAACAAAGTTTGTAAAGATATTTTATGTCAAAAATTACCTATATTGCAATGTAAGGAAGCATATTTGTCAAGGAGAGGACTGGGGAGAGAGAAAGAGGAGAGAGAAGACTATAGAAGAGAGAGAAAAGAAGAAGAAGAAGAGAGAGAAAGTGAGTGATGAGGAGAGAGAAATACTAGAAGAAGAGAGAGAAAGATAAAAAAGGAAGGAAGCCATGAAAGCTAGAGAGAGGGAGAGAAGATGAAGGAGACTTATTATTATCATTTGATGGGAAAAATGTCAAGTCCCTTACATCTTATATACTACTAGTGTAGCAGGTATTTTTTCTCCATTATTTTATTCTTGTATTTTTCCCTGTATTCCCCATCTCTTACATTCCATCCCCACCCAAAGGTTTTTGCCCTCAAAAACAAAATGGGCACTTATTACAAAATAGGACAGGGCAGGGCAAGGCAGTCTAGAGTACTACTCTACTAGATGATTACAAGGGGTTATTCAATAAATCATGTGGGGGGTTATGTATGTATATTGGGTCATGGATACAATATGATGTATGGGCATGATTGGGGAATAAGAAAAATCCAATTTTGACCCATATTCAGTGAGGAATTGAGTGTTGCAGACAGTGGACATCATGTTGTCTACTATAGGACCCTGCAGTAGTAAATTTGCAATAACTTTTGATAGGTAACTTCGATCGGTGAGAAACAGAGCTTACCTCAAGTACTTTCAGACCATGTATGACATTAAATGATGCCATAATTCAGAATCAAATTTGGTCTGGTTGAAAACAGAGAGTTGTCTGTAGGCTACTCGTCAACTACATTTCAGCCAAGTTAGTATCCATAAGATGAGGGAATTTTTCCATGATTGAAGTTGGTCGTCTCAAGAGGACTCTTCAAGGGGTAATCCTTGCCATTTGATCAAGTATTCCATGATTGATCTTGAGCGCAGCTTCTTTTCCCTTTGATGTATGACTGCCTCTGGAATGTATTGGATGATACTCCTGTCATCCATAGGAGGGAGCTCTTCTAAGTAATCCACTGATGATCCAATGAAAGGTTTGAGTTGACTCACATGAAAAACATTGTGAATCTTGGTGGAAGGGGGTAATTCAAACTGATAAGCCAAGTCACCCACCCGCTTGATAATCCGATAGGGTCCATAGAACTTGTGAGCTAGCTTGTTGTTGGAGCCATCCTTAAGAGTGGCATACCTAAACTTAGGTACCTTCAACAAAACCAAATCCCCTTCTTGGAACTCAATGTCCTGTATTTTCTCATCAGCATAAAGCTTCATTTGATCTTGAGCTCTCTCTTACATTGTTGAAGTAGGGCCTGCATCTTGATCTTGTCATTAAAGATGACCGTGGGGAGAGGGACCTTATACCCATAGAAAGCCTCCAAGGGTGAGATTCCAATGCTAGCATGGGTGGAGTTATTATAGGCAAACTTAGTCAAATGTAACCATGCACCCCAAACATGCTGAACATCATGACAAAAGTGTCTCATATAAGTTTCTAGCCATTTGTTGACCCTCTCTGTTTGACCATCAGTTTGGGGGTGATAAGTTGTAGAGGGAGCCAACTTGGTGCCCATAGAACTGAATACCACTTGCCAAAATTACTCATAAATTTTGTATCCCGATCATGCATAATGACTTGCAGTAAACCATGCAATTTGAACACATGTTCCATGAATTGGCTGGCTACTTATGATGCAGTAAATTGGGCTTTAGTGGGGATAAAATGAGTTGCCTTTGTGAGCCTATCCACCACCACATAGATGCTATTCCACCCTTTTTTGGTGAGAGGAAGACCTGTAATAAAATCCATGGCTATATGAGTCCACTTGCCCTCGGGAATAGGCAATGGCTATTGCAACCCACCCGGCTTTAATGTCCTGTCCTTGTTTTACTGACAAGGCATGCAGCTCAAGAAAAATTCTTTAACATCTCTCCAAAGGCCCTTCCAATGAAAACTCTTGGCAATTTTGTCATGGGTTTTGAACACTCCCAAATGACCAGCTATAGGTGCTAAATGCATTTTCTGCATGATCTTCTGCTTGAATGAGGAAGTGTGAGGGATAACAATTCTGCCATTAAGGCATAAAAGCCCATTTTTTTGCTAAAACGAAGAGTTTTCTGTACATTGACCTTGCTGTAATTTTTGAAATATATTGTTGAAATTAGCATCCAATAGGTAAGCCTCCTGAAGCTCGTGTATCCAATCACTATGCGATTCCATGATGGTAGAGACTTTACATGCCCACATTCTAGACAAGGAATCAACTACTACATTGTCTTTTCCACAAGTATGGGTAATGTCAAAGTTATAATTTTGCAATGTGGCCACCCATCTACGTTGCTTAGGAGTAAGGTTGGACTGATATAAGCAATATTTGAGGACCCTATGGTCACTCTTGACTCTAAACTTGCTACCATACAAGTAATGGTGCCATTTCTTTATGGCATGAATCAACATTTCCTGATCATAGACATTCATTACCATCTCATTTTCAGCAAGTTTTCGGCTTTCAAAAGCTATTACCCCATGTTCTTGTAGCAATACTGTACCAATACCTCGCCCACTGGCATCACACAGAATGGTAAATTCCTTGGAGAAATCAAGGCAAACCAAGATCAGGGCTAAAGTAAGCAAACCTTTCAGCTGGTTAAAGCTTCTAACTGCAATGGCATCGTAGAAAAATGCTTCGTTCTTCAGCCTATCAGTGAGGAGAGGAGCTGCAATAGTGGTGTAGTGTCGAATAAATCTACGGCAGAATGAAGAGAGACCGAAGAATCCTCTCAAAGAGGTGGTATTTGTGGGTGTAGGCCAATCTCTGACACATGCACTTTCTTTGGATCAGCTCTAATGCCTATCTCACTGACAATGTGACCCAAACACTCTACCTCAGTTTGCATGAAGGAACATTTTGACTCCTTGGCAAAGAGTCTATGATGTCTAAGTACATCAAATACCTGCCTCATGTGCAATAGATGAGCTTCCAATGAACGACTGTAGATGAGAATGCATAAAAAAATACCAACACAAATCTGAATAAAAATGGCTAAAGTATTTTATTCATTAGGCTCTGAAAGGTTGCGAGTGCATTTGTCAAACCAAAGGGCATAACTAAGAAGTGATAAAGCCCACGATTAGTCCTGAATACTGTCTTATCTCATCCCCTTCCCGCACGCGTATCTGATGATAGCCGGATCTCAAATCAATCTTTGTGAAATATTTAGCCCCTTTCAGCTCATCTAACAAGTCATCCACCCTAGGGATAGGGTATCTATTCTTCACGGTGATCTTATTCAAATCTCTATAGTCTATGCACATTCTAAATGAGCCATCTTTCTTTTTGATTAGCAAGACAGGTGATGCATAGGGAGATGAGCTAGGCTCTATGAAACCCATATCCAATAAATCCTTGACTTGCTTGGCTACTTCTTCTCTTTCACATTTGGACAACCTGTAAGGAGGCTTATTCACTGGCTTTGAGTGTAGTTCCAAATCAATGGGATGGTCAATAGCTCTCTTGGGAGGTAGTGCGATAGGTAGCTGAAACAAATCACTGTACTCATCAATAAGAGCCTTTAAGGCTGAATTATTTTGCATATTGCTAGATTGATTTGTATTTTTCTTATTTAAGTGCAATACAAAAATTTGAGAGCGTTTCTTGAACTCTTTCTTAAGTTGTTTGGTTGTAATGAGTTGATATTCACTGCTATTTTGAATTCCCTGCAAGTGAACAAGCTGTCCAGCACTGAAAAACTGCATAGACAACAAAGAGAAATCCATAGAAATGGTGCCCAAAGTCTTCAGCCAATCACAACCCAACACAATGTCTATTGGCCCCATATCAAGTGCAACTAAGTCTATATTCTTCCCATAATTTTCAGCAAGCTGAATATGTACAGTTTGGCATATTTGAGTACTAATTTCTTCACTCCCATTGGCAACTTCCACCCTCAGTGGTTGCTGTAAATCAATGGCAAAACATTTCAACCTATCCATAACTGCCCTATTTATGAAACTGTGTGCTACCATTGTCTACCAAGATAAACACATCTTTCCCATGAATCTTGCCTTAAAGACGAAGGGTATTAGGGCTCTTTGATCCTGTCCAAGCATCTAGGGAGATAGTACAAATAGTGATAGTAGCATGTGAGTCATTCTTGTCAGCCATATCTACACATATGTGACCACCAGGATCAAAATGAAAGGTGTTTGTAGGGTCAAAGAACTCTTCTTGCCCAGTTTCTTCATCAGCCTCATCATTTTCAGTAGTCTTTTGGCAAGAATCACTCTCATAATAGTACCACTTTTGGCACTCAAAATGATCAGTTTCAGTTGGGACAGTTTGGACATGCCATTCCTCATGAACAAGAGCTGAGAGATAAGATTATCTTCTCCAAATTTAATGGCCAATCCTCTTCCCCAGCTGAATTGGAAGAATGGCTTTCAAAGCTTGAATACTACTTTGATATTTTGCCAAGAAATGATGGCCAAAATATCCACTTTTCCATGATCCACTTGGAAGGATTTGCTCATATGTGGTGGCGATATATTAAGAGGGAAAATCAGAAAGTTGATACTTGGGATGCATTTAAAGCACTTATGGTTCAAGTTTTTGTGTCCCCCGTAGAGAAAGAGAAGCTTGCCCGTCGACAGTGGTATAGTTTAGAGCAACGTGGCTTGACAATTCGGGACTACACAAATCAATTTCTTAATCTCATGATGTATGTTGAGTCCATAAGTGATGATGCAAAGCTGCATAAGTATATATATGGCTTGGATCCTCAATTATCAGCTGATGTTTTGGCGTAGTCACCTTTTGATTTGTTCAAGGCTATTGAATTGGTTGAAATATACTCCCGTAAGTATCATAGAGATACTTCAGTTCAGCCATAGTATAGACATCAAAGAGGCTTATCTCAGCCATCTTTTGGGTAGCAGCCTAGAGGGCCTACACAGTCCAATTTTGGACAGCAACGAGCTGCTGTAAAACAGGGGCAAGTTTGGGGCCAGTTATGGTGGTGGAAATATGCCATTTAGCATCTCTAGAGTTCCCACATATCCCACCTTCAATGCCTCAAGGCAAATCAGTAATTTCAGGGCAGTAAACAACAACATGGCTAAGAATAAACAAGGGGACAACAAGAACAAGAATGTCTCAGCCTTGGTGGTCAACGGTCCATTCTCATGGACTTGTACAAAGAAAGTAAAGAAAAAGGACTTTGTTTCAAGTGTGGGGAAAAGTACATAGCTAAATATGCTTCCAAATGTGCTTATAGAAATGCAAAGGCAAGAGTCCAAAGTATGTTGCTAAGAGCTAAAAGGGAATACTAAACCAAATATGACTAACTGGATCAAGAATTTGAGAGGCTCTGTTACCAATTGTCAAGGAGAGGACTGGGGAGAGAGAAAGAGGAGAGAGAAGAATGCAGAAGAGAGAGAAGAAGAGAAGCAGAAGAGAGAGAAGAAGAGAAGCAAAAGAGAGAGAAAGAGAGTGACGAGGAGAGAGAAAGACTAGAAGAAGAGAGAGAAATATAGAAAAGGAAGGAAGGAAGCCATGAAAGCTAGAGAGAGGGAGAGAAGATGAAGGAGACTTATTATTATCATTTGATGGGAAAAATGTCAAGTCCCTTACATCTTATATACCACCAGTGTAGCAGGTATTTTTCCTCCATTATTTTATTCCCGTACTTTCCCATGTATTCCCCATCTCTTATAATAGTAAATAAACAACTTTTGATTTTCATGCATATTTTCTCATAAAGAATGCATTTTATGTGTTATTTAACATCACATAAGTAAGTGAATACTTGTGTGTGTATATATATGTAGGTATATATGTATATATACATACATACATAGAAGTATGTATGTATGTATGTATGTATGTATGTGTGTGTGTGTGTGTATGTGTATGTGTGTGTGTGTGTGTATGCATGCATGCATGCATGTGGCTTTCCTAAGATGATAAGTTTAGATGATAAATGAGCTTTGAATGTAAAATCTTCAAGCATACTTTTTAGTAAAAGATCCAAAACAAACATTGTACATGGAATGGAACATTTCTCCTGCACTGGCTTATTAGGTGTAATGCTAATTTTGCTCAACAACACTTAAAATTGGGCATGTAACTTGAAACCCCCTTGCTTTAGATTTCACAAATACTTTAGCTTTTGAGTGTCCATCCAATCTTGTTAAAATTACTTTGTGAATGCTATCTTCGTTTCCTCAAAATGTAAGACCCTTGCTCCTATGCAAGCTAGGCCACTACATTTTTCCACATACATGATTCAAACACTATTGATGGACCGAATCATTTTGATTGGAAAAATTGATATCCTAACCCACATTGTTGCCAAATCAAGATATTTGAATCCTGTGACATAGACCCCTTGAATTTTGGAAAAGGAACCTTAGGTGCCACATTAAATAATGAAAGGAGGCAGAGAAGGAATGATGACCAAGGTTGTAGAGGAAAAGTATTAACCAACTAACATTAAAGGTGTTTGAGGGGTGATTGGCAAAATTGGTGGAGATCCTCGAGATGGAGGAGCAACTGTGACCATGGAGGGCACAATGATGCAGGAATCTTATCCTCATCTAGCTTCTCATCACTGTAAGAAGTAAATAAGATAGGAACCTTTGGAGTGTAAGCCTATGTTGGCTTATGCCACAAATGCCGCTGAATCATAGAAGTGTGTGGGGGGTAATGGAAAATTTTGAGAATGCATATGCATACGAACTCATGAGACAGAGGGAAAGATCATTGTGGTAGCCAAGTGTAATCAAGAACAAATATACTTAAGAAATACTAGAAATCATGATATCCAAAGCCGACACAAAGGAATACATATTTAAGGTACATCACTTCATTGTACAAAGAATAAAAATAGTACAGAGAAGAACACATACAAATTTGAGAATAGTTTGCTCATGAATTGCATCACATTGTGTATCATAGAGGTATCACTCAGAATACATTGTATTGAATGCATCATTGGGTTACATCCTCGTTACATCCTACTCAATCGACAAATCACTATAGACATGATTGAAAATACATGACTCTTGACTCAAGACACGACTCCTGACTCTTCACAGGATTTGGTCCTTGTCTAATACCCAACATACTTGTTGTGCTGAATGCGTGTGAGAGAAACTGTAGTGCCTTCTCTCATTCACATGAAGCTCCATAATCGACTTAGAACACGATGACAATTAAAGCTGCTAGCTTATTGCTACACTAACTTGCACATGGTGCAAGTGTTGCTGGGTATGGGTAGTCCCAATTTAGTAAAAGCGAAGACTTACATACTTTTCAACTTCATGTTTGCAAGTGGCATTGTTATTTTGCCTTCAAACATGTGTTATATTAGTTGTTGTCTTAAAAAATCAATTGTAATTTGTTAAAATGTACTTTTATCATAGTGTACATTGTAAAATCTTAAGTCCTAGTTAGTACCATATGATATTGTATTGTTTCATATCATATTAATGACCTTTGTAGACAATGAAGGCTTGTTGCAAATAAATAATAGATCTATCATGAAGTATTGGGTCAAATCCCTTCCAGTCCTATTGAAAAATACTTTTCTATCAACACAATGTGCATTAAAGTGTTTTTGAAGAGCTAAATAGACATACACACGTGTCTTTGACACATTACTATGACACTTGGGCTCAAATATTCAACCTTGCCCTAATATTTTGCATATGATTTGAGGACCAAAATGGATTTCAAACTTCATTGCTACTCAAGTGACGACTCTTGTTTGCCTATGGTAGATTGTGAACCCTCCTTACCATGTGAGATGTGTGCGGACATTGAACATTATCCCCATGTTTAGGTCTTGTTTGATAGCTTAGACACTCAACTAGTAAGGGGGACTTTCCATAATGCATTTCAAGATTGGAAAGTCTCTTTTTAAGCATTCACATGATGCATTTCCACAATTTTTGCAAACTTATACATTTCGTGAAACTTTTGCTAAAATGCAAGTGTTTCAAGACTTGTTAGTAGTTTAGACTTATTGAGCTTACAATAGGTTGAGTTTCTTTTTTCGTGATGAATAAATTGGTCGATGCTTCTGAAATAAAATTTTAACTTGCTCTCGACATGAATATTTTATAACATGGGAACTAATAGAAAATGACGGTGTTGTTTCAAAATTATAGTGTATCTGTTTGAGAACTCTCTAGGGAAAGATGCTCTAAGAAGATTTTTAGGCGAGGTATTACAAAAAGGAAATAATAAGAAATTTTAACTTTAAAGCCTTCATATGTGAGTCTGGAGCAAAAATTGGGGAAGTTCAAAACTTTTAGCAAAAGTTTTGGGCCAAAATGATGCATTTCAAATATAACAATTCCTTGCTCTAAGTTAGACATGATTCATAACTTTGCATACCTCATGCTTGAATATAGGATAACCTAAAGTGCTGATCAAGGTAGGTAGGCCTAGCTATATGTGAAGGTGTTGAGCCTCAGTGTTGTTTGGGGGGTGCATTTTGGGTGGGTGGAGTTTCGAATCTAACCACGAGAAAGTCCTCTAACTCCCTTTTGGTTATGGAAGATTGTGAAAACTAGCTTATCACTTGGAAATTGAAATATAAGAGTTCATGCGAGGCTATGAGTGTGAACAAATGTCGAAGAGAGATGAAACCGGTATGTCATGTGTGGCTGCATGTGTGAACAAGCTAGCATAAAGAACGAATGGGCAGAGATAAGAATAGAGGCTAGGGGGCTCATTAGAGTGTTGCCACACGCTTAATTTGTATTTGCATCCAAACATAAATGTGATTACATATTTTGTAAGTGAGAAAGGAAAAAGGCATGTCACACCTTGCTGGCTTTACCTATTTGACATGCAAAAGGTTTAGTAGGTCTGTGCGTGACCTCTCTCTTATCGAAAGGGTGGTGCAAATTGGAGAGCAGGGCATGGCGCCTATAAGGAGATATGGAGGCACAATATCTTGATTCTTACATGCCAAAGTCCAAGGAGTTTTTGCTATTACTGGGTCTAGTGCATATACAGGGGGCCGGGGCTTATTATTTGTGCGTGTACGAAACGTCTATATGTGGTTAGGCTGCAAGAATTTCCAGTTACTCTTGAATTCAAAGAGGGGACGGGGCGGGCGACGTGGGTGCGAGAACTGGGCTTGGAAAGGGATATGCTTCGGAAGCGAGAGAGACAAGAAGTGTGTCAGGGTAGTTATTGGGAAAAAGATGGCTCGGGCCCAGAAAGCTCGTGATGAGAGAAGCGCGCTTAGCGAGAGAGAGAGAGAGAGAGAGAGAGAGAGAGAGAGGATGGAGTCCGATGGACTCTGGAGAGAGCCTAGAGGCGGGAGATATATACAAGTGACTTCTTAGTCAAGCAGGCAGTGGGCAGTGGCTGAGTGGGCGCTAGCAGCCTGAGAGAGAGAGAGATCTTTCGTACAAATGAGTTTGTCGAGGAGCTATTAGAGTTCAATACGCGCGCTAATTGGCTCAATGCACGGACACACAGAAGAGAGAGAGAGAGAGAGAGAGAGAGAGAGAGAGAAGTGCATCTCAACCATGTGATACTGTCAATCACTTGCAGCGATAACTAGATCCTCTCTAAGAGACTAGAGAGAGAGAGAGAGAGAGAGAGAGAGAGAGAGCGAGAGAGAGAGAGAGAGAGCCAAGCACTCACTCTATCAGTGTATCACCCCAGTGAGAGAGAGAGAGAGAGAGAGAGAGAAGCACTCGGAGCTATCAGTATATCACCAGAGAGAGAGAGAGAGAGAGAGAGAGAGAGAGGGAGAGAGAGAGAGCCAAGCACTCTATCAGTATATCACCAGAGAGAGAGAGAGAGAGAGAGATGGCTGACCTCCCGTCGACGTACTCCAGCGTTTCCAGCTGCTGCGCCTGCTTTACTTGCGCCTTCCGCTTCCTTGCCTGCAGAGTGAGGAGAAGAATATTGTGCCTCTCGTCAGTGCGACAGGGATTTCTGGCCATCGATGGGCATAGCGATAGTCAGCATGGACGGCTCTGATCATCCGGCGGCTGGTGTCGATTGGGCAGCGAGCATGATAATTAGGGTTTTCTTCTTTAAAACGAGGCGTCGTTTTGACAGAGAGAGAGAGAGAGAGAGAGAGAGAGAGAGAGAGAGAGAGGGAGGTACTTCCTCCCTCCAAAATGCCATTGCTCCTGCTTCTGTACCACTGTCATCATCTCTGCAACACATATTGAAGCTCCCTTCGGTCCAAGTCCAAATTCATCATCGTAGTCGTTCCTCTTCTTCTTCTTCTTTTCCTTCTTCCTTTTCTCGTGTGATAGTATGAGAGCTGAAAACCGCACCATCTCTTCACAAATTAGCCTTCCCTTGGCAGAGGCCATCTCCATTCACGCTCACGGAATGCGCCTCTTCTTCACAATATCCGATCTGTAATTGATCTGTTCGTCTCATTAATGTTATCACATCCCTTCTCATCATCATCATCATCATCATCATTCTCTTCACTGTCGTCATGTGCCTTCTCTTCATGATCAATTATCAATTATCAATGATGTAAGCGTATGTTTTCTTCTCATTTCTGTTAAATTGGATTGTGAGTAATGCTTATGCAGTCCGTTTTTGATTTTCATCAGGTAGATGGAATATGGTTATGGCTGTGTAAGCCAGGTGGATTACGATTATGGTTGTGTATTAGTAGAGGCTAGATCCTTGAGAAGTTGCTTTGTATGTTTAGGCACATACTTCAGAGTTGGTGGACAAGATCCTCGACGGCTTTATTCGTGGACGGTAATCGTTTGTCGTTGGGACTGTTTGAGAATCTTTCGTGTTATGGCAATCTTTCACTTTGGATATTTTTATAAAGTTTATGAATACTATGGTTTATTGACTTTGAGGTCGTTCGCACTTTGTAAATTGCAACTTCCTAATGGATGACCGTTTAAGCATTTACTTCCATGGGTCAATTGCCATGCTGCTAGCTGCTAGTTAGTTAATAGTAATGACCCAAGAGAAACCTTAAGCTTTTTTGTTAGTTTGCTTGTGTTAAAACGATGAATGATCTTGTTAATAAAAGTTTGCAAATCTTGCATTTGAAAGTTATACGACGTTTGGTATAATAGTCGAGACTTGGAGCACATCATGAAGGCTCATCATCCATGGTTCAAAGTCCATAGCTCAAAGTTTTGTGTTTACAATATACATATAAATCAATAAAGGAACATTGACAATTTGAGGGTTGGAGATCTCATCCTCACACTGGCCACAACAAGATATAAACATAAATTATAACAAGTTTGGAATGAAATCTAGAGTATATGTATTTTGGTATATAATAGCTATATGTAGACCTCTTCCCTCTCCTGCCCATGCCTATAGCCTCTCCACAAGTCATATAGTCCTATGCCATAATAGACGAAATGGACAAGATGTCAAAATGACTTGAAAATGTTTACTTAGAATACAAACTCAAGCATAGTGCTTACAAAAGCCATCTCAAAGGAGGCCAAGCTATTGCCCCTAGATGTGATGTCAATCTTGTTGTAGCTTGTACCACACACTACCTCCTTTTATTATCATTTGAATATTTCTTTATCTTCTTTCGTTGATCTAGATCAAGCCACCCATCTTTACTAATCCATTGTTATAGGCATCATGTGCCTCCAGATAAAGCTAGATATGTATTTCTAGATACATGTTTGCATAAAATCATTGGAAAACTTATCAATTTGGTAGACAATTGTGGAAACTCATTTGGAGAGTATATATTACATATTCGTTCCAATTAGTGTCTTGGTCTCTCCATTTCTTAGAAAGCTTATGCTTGTATACTTGCGTGACAAGCTCATACAACCTATTGATGGACTAACCTATATGGCCAATGCTCATTTATGGCATGTAAGAAGGAGTCATAGGTAGGATATAGTGATCTTAGACTTAGAGAGCTAATCACTATCAATTGGGCTTATTGTGGCACTATATCTAGCGACAATAGGGCTATCTTTGCAAGGCATGGTGAAGACAAGGACACAATGAGATGGCCTTTGATTAGGGAAGGGGAAATAATAGCTCAATCTAGGGTAATAGGTAGCAAATCTAGGAGTCAACTCAATAGTTTTAAAACCTATAAAGCCATGCTCATGTAGATCTGATGTCAGTCCCCCTCCAAGAGTAGGTGAGCATGGTCGAGAGGTCCTAGTAGGAGGCATTGATGACCCAATGGATAGGGGGGCTGAATAAGACATTGGTGACCTTCCAAACTATGAGGTCAAGGGGAGGGGGCTATAATATGCTGAGTGATGTTGAGGTGATGAGATATCATTGTTGCCTCCGCAAAGATTGTAGTCATCACAACCTTTGACAGCGTCGTGGGAAACCAATTGTGATTGCATTGGTTTGGCATATAATGAGATGACATTTGACTCTACACTAGTAGTAGATTGCTATGACATTGCCGTAAATCACTCATGTGAGTTAGGATCCATACCATCCACAATGCAATGTAGCTCCTCTTTTATATAGTATCCACTCATGTCAACAAGTGTAGTAACTCTCTCTCTCTCTCTCTCTCTCTCTCTCTCTCTCTCTCTCTCTCTCTCTCTCTCTCTCTCACTCTCCCCTTCTATTCCTCTTTCTTGGTCACACTTGTTAATTAAGACTAGCCTTTGTAATAAAGGGTCATAGAATTGACTCATAGGCAATTTGATAGACTTGAAGAATTGTAGAGTTCGAATCATTATATGCTCCTCAAAATGTACAAAGTAACTTACATACATTAATTGATCAAGCTACTTTTGTGTATATGGTTTTAGGGCTATAACAATTCTCATTCACTTCATCTTGGTGTAAATCATGATAAATACTTAATTCTATATGTGGGTTTGCTTCAAGAGAATGTTGCAACTTCTCTTCAAAATTCAACAAAACAATTTAAAAGAAAGTCTAAAGTTGAGTTTTTTTCAAAATTTTATGTGTAAGATTAATTAAAAAACTTGAAAGTCTACACCTTCAACTTAGGAAAGCAAGTGGGTGAATCCTTGAGACAAGTTCATACTATAGTAGGGTGGTCTAAGTTAGTTGAGAGGTTTCCTAAGAAACATTAGATTAGAGATTTTAGGAAAAGATAAATATTTGACTATCCTAGAGCTTCATTCTAGAGTCCAACTTAGTGTCATTTAGGAGATTGCAATAAGACTTTACCTTACAGGTGCAAAGGTTGGCACATTACTCTCCCTTACGTCTCACTCTCTTTGAACCAAGTTCGGTACTAGTTCGATTCGATTTGAGATGTTTTTGCATACTAGCTACCCCATGTCGATACTAGATATTTTGCTAGGAGATCTTCAGTCAATTAGGAATCTCTTCTCAAGTCAATCCTTATGGAAATGAGACAGAGCTTCTCTATTGAGGCTCAAGCTCTAGATCATGAAGTTTAGATATTCTTTGGAGGGGGGGGGGGGGGGTTTCGATGGAATTGTCTCGATATATCCCTTGATGGACTATCAAAATGTGTTGTCATGGATTTGTTGGATAGATACATTACATTTTTTACATTTAAAAAAAATCTTATAATAAAAAGAGTCTTAATTTTAAAAAATTTAATTAAGAAAAATGTGATTATTTAATTAGAAAAGCTAATCTACTAAAAATGACATTTTCATAAAAAAACATAGCCATCTAATAATAGTTTTAAACCTGTCTTCTTATGAGCGTGATGATAACAAGAATCGATCCTATTAGGTACTATTAAGACCATCAATATTCAATACTTCTATAATTGAGAGCTAGATACTAAGACAATCATTATTAAAGTCATATTAGTAAGTCTTCCCTACAAGAACAAATTAGCAACATATATTTATGAAAAGTTTTGCCAATAACAAATGTACTTGAATCCCGAGTTTTTGCTCGGGGAAGTTACTATATGTATATATATCTTCTACATCATGTGCGTTCAAGGTCTATTTATAAATATCCTTATCTATAAATTGTTGGTAAATAAAACATAACCTTTCTATTCAATCTATAATAAATAATCCCTTTATATTACACCCTTTTGTATGTAAACAATGTATAAAAATGGTATTTTAAAAATATCTTATTTTGAACCCACGTGATGCATACATATTCATGAGTAACTTACTTGAGAGTTTTTGGCGCAACAATTGGTCTTGATACAAGGGATATAATATATTGCTAAGGATACTACCTTAAATATTATGCATATAGTCATTTATAGCTGACTAGACATTGCTAATGTCATTAGACAAAAAGCTTATCCTTTGGTAAAACTAGATGAATATGAGCTATTGATAATCATATTTATAAAGTGCTCTCAAAGTGCTAAACACTAGATTTTTGGGGTGGCTCATTCGTAGCAAACCAAATGGTGGGGCTAATCATGGTGTATAACAAATATAGCACACAATGAAGGTGGGTTGTAATAAATAAGAATGACTAAAGATGAAAGACAACTCAGGTAGTTTACTATATGCATACGCTCTATATCACTTGCATTTAAGGCCTTATGTATGAATTTTTTCTTAATAAAACATAACCCTTTTCTATTCAATTTGTAAGTAAACCCTTTATATGGAACCCTTTTGTATATAAAAAATGTGTAAAAATGGTATCTTAAAAATTCCTTATGTTGAACCCACATGATATATACATATATTTATGATCGATCTCCTCGGGGAAGATGATCAATAGATTGCATACTCAAAAGTTTTCATTCATACAATGGTTACCTATGTAGAAGAGATGAGGCCTCATATATGTACCCTCACTTTCCATGTGTGTCTCCATATGGCACACTACTATGCACACTTCACATGTGTGTACCTATGTGGCACAGTTCTCTCCACATCTCACATCCACGTCCACATACCATATCATCTCTAGCACCTAAGAGTGCTTTCACACACAAACATTGAAGCTTACACTCTCAACATCATAATGCACTATTGCTTGAGTTCTCATGGAGTGCAAAATTCGTTTCTTGAAAAAGTTGGAAGGTGTAGAAGAAGATGTGCCTTTACTAATTTCATAGGCCATTTTGCTGAGAAACTCATGCAGCATATTGTATACCGACAAAAATTAAGAGCAGCTTTTTAAGGCATTATTTGCACAATATTGTTTTTATTAATTTTAAAATTGTGAACCAAAGGCACCAATTTGCATTAGCTTATGAAGGCTTGCTACAATAATTCATAATGTTAATTGATTGATTTTAAAGGAGAAACTAACATTGTTATAATAATTACGAATTTATAGTGATACAAAGAATATATGGTAGATACAAAAGCAAGATGTAAATACAACTATAGAAGACATCATGAAAGAAGTAATTGAGACCTAAGTACAAAATTATGGATGATGGCTTTAAAAGAATGCAACTCTTTCACTAAGGAACTCATGTAGCATATTGTACACACACAAAACTAAGAGCATCCTTTAAAAGTGTTTTTTGCACAATAGTGTTGTTATCAATGTTTAAACTTGGAAATCAAAGGTACCAATTTGCATTAGCTCATGAAGAATTGCTACAATAGTTCGTAACGTTAATTAACACATTTTGTAGGAGAGACTAGCATTATTATCCAAAGCACACATTTATAGTGATACAAAGAGTATATGTTAGATGTAAAAGTAAGGTGTAAAGACAACCATAGAAGACAACACAAAAAGAAGTAATTAAAGCCTAAGTACAAAATCATGGATGATGGCTTAAAGAATTGCAAATCTAACATGTTTAGAGAATTGACATAAGGGTGGAACTCAATCATTCTCTTAATGATTTTACGTGCAAGTAAATGACAATTAAAGACAAAATATATCATACTAAGTAAGATTGGTAGGAAAAGTTAGTTGCATATATCTTACATGGTGGTAGAAAAGAAACAAAAACTAGAGCTTGTATGAAATTGGAGATGCTATCTCATATACTAGATAAAAGTTTTACTATTTATATGTTCTATAAACATGTTAATACCTAAATATATAAACTAAAAGTGATTGATCAAAACAACAAGAATTTAAGTAACTAGTTGTACAGAACTCTTTTCATCTAAGTAAATAAACGTGAGATTCTCATACATTGCATCAAATGGTACCATAAAGTCACCCTTTATTTGGATCTGGAAATTTCAAATTGACATACTAGATTTTAGATTGGATTCTAGTCGAAAAGCAAGAAAGCAAAAAATGTTCATTTCATCCTTATCACAAGTGTAACTTTGATGCATGCATTGGACTTCCACAAGTAAAAACCTCATTTTCAAACCTTTTGCTACTTAGCACTTGCAATTTCGTCTCAAATAGCATACTATTGTTTAAAGAAACTCTAGCAAAACCAAAAGATCGATATTATGGAAAGTAAGTAGATAAATTTTTATGTAATGTATGAGATCCCATTATCAAATAAACAAATTTTTTTGTATATCTAAAGGATGCTTTAGAGAAGGATGCACTTCTCCTAAATGGTATAGTAATGTCTTAAATGGACTTAAAAATGACAAATGTCTATTTCACATCCCAATCTAATGCACTTAATTGGATTGCCTTGTAAGAGGGTTTTTTTTGCAACCCTTTTCAAAATATGCAAAATGTACTCTACAAATTTCACCATGGTTTTCTTGTGGAGGTAGCCCAATAGGATGTTGAAGGTCAAATTTCATTTACTTGCTGTAGGTTGTCAACTAATGAAACAATCAGCAAACATTTCGTAGCTTTTCCAAATGCAAAAGTTATCACACTCATAAAACTAGCCCTTTTTGTTTGGACCTTTGTTGTGTTTGCCTTGTGTGTATTTCATAAAGGGGCCATGGGAAGGTGCTCTAAACTCCACTATTTTTCAAGTTTTTCCAAATTGCAAGTCATCAAATCATCCTTAATCATGGTCATTTGTGGCCATGGAGAGATCCGTGGAGAAATCCTAATTCATAGTCTATTGTTATGGTCTTATTTTAGTAGTACATGAGTGTGAGATTCTTGTGGAATCTCATAAGCTAACTATAAGACTCCACCTTGAGCCCTTGCTTGCATTCAAGTTGTGTTGTGATTCATACTCATTGTCGATTGTATGAATCCATGTGCTAATCATTGTTGATGGTATGAATAGATATATTTTTATAAAAAAGCACAAAAATTTAGTCTTGAAAAATCAAGAAAGAAATGTTTGAGTAGAATAATGAAGATGATAGTGGAGTTAACTCTCATGTGAGAGATAGACATAGATGAATGTAAGATTTGTGTGTCATTTATTATATGTTGGGCATAAGATATCTATGTTTGCAATCAGACTAGCTAAAAAGAGAAGGGACTTGAAAGTAAATAACATAAGTTGCCATATGTCTAAATTATAGACATTATACATGATCCTTGTATTCATATATTTTCAATCTCCTGAATGTCCATGAATCCTCACAATCTACTTCCTCTATGTGTGTGTGTGCATGCGCACGCATGTGTGTGTGTGTGTGTTCATAGGCTCATGTAGAAGTTGAAGTGCTCTCCTCTCTTCGAGCTTTCTCTTTGAAAGCATTTTGTTTGAGATATCTTTAAGCTCCACACACACACACACACACACACACACACACACACACACACACACACACACACACACACACACACACACACACACACACACACACACACACACACACACACACACACACACACACACACACACACACACACACACACACACACACACACACACACACACACACACACACACACACACACACACACACACACACACACACACACACACACACACACACACACACACACACACACACACACACACACACACACACACACACACACACACACACACACACACACACACACACACACACACACACACACACACACACACACACACACACACACACACACACACACACACACACACACACACACACACACACACACACGAGATACACTCTCTCAGCTCCTATTCCATGTATTCCTTGGGGTATAACTACCTCCTATATGCATAGCTGGAAGAAAAAGAAATTCAAGATAGGCCATAGGTTTGAGAAAGCAAAGAAAAACCACACACCATTGCATAGAAAGTTCCTTGTTAGATAGGTATATGAGTGCATTGAATACACGTTATTGAGTCTTGTTTATCTTGTCACCTATGCTCCTTATCCATCCAACTCAACACCCTCATCTCTCCACACTCTAAATTCTAGTTCATATTATATTTGCGTACAAAGAAGACATTATCTTACATATGCACACACAAATGTTTCAAAACCCCACTTTCTGCCTTATTTAGCTACTACAAGGTGGTCAGGTGGTTATATTAGTTACATTGAATGATTGATTGTCCCCCCCCCCCCCCCCCCCCCCCCCCCCATTAGGTGCATTCTATGGCTACTGCTAGTGGGTGGTCAACAAGCTCTTTGTCTTCCAGTCTTTAGACTTTAAGTCTTTTTTCTTCTTATATTTAAAAAAGGTGCTCTTTTGCTTTTTGTCGAAGTAGTAGGCTCTGGATATTCCAAATGTAACTTTTACTTCATTACATCTCTATTTTAAAGCAATAATACTAGTGAATGGTAAAAGTGGGAGTCAAGCTTTAACATGAGCATAGCAGAAGCTGCTAAGCTTGTGACAATCTATGAAATAAACTTATATATAGTCGAGTATCACTTAGGAGTGGCAAGTGAAATTGATGGTTTTTTGCTTACATTTGACAATTTAGTATAACATTTACAACAAGTTATATTTTTTGCTTTAGTATTTCTAAATATTCTAAAGTACTTTATTTGTATGCTTATATGCCACTCCTTCTTATCTTTGAACTAGTTTTTCATTGTAGTGGAGCTAGCCATAAGTCATATGCTATGCTACAACTCTTTTCTGTCTCTATGAACTATTGTTTTATTTTATATACCACTCTTTTTGCTCTAAACCAATTTTTCATTTTATTAGAGCTAGGTACAATGTCTTAGCCATTCAGTCAGTTTACTACTTGAGAGAGAGAGAGAGAGAGAGAGAGAGAGAGAGAGAGAGAGAGAGAGAGAGAGAGAGAGAGAGAGAGAGAGAGAGAGAGAGAGAGAGAGAGAGAGAGAGAGAGAGAGAGAGAGAGAGAGAGAGAGAGAGAGAGAGAGAGAGAGAGAGAGAGAGAGAGAGAGAGAGAGAGAGAGAGAGAGAGAGAGAGAGAGAGAGAGAGAGAGAGAGAGAGAGAGTTACAAGCTATGTGTCTCCTATTGAAAAAGATGTACTATACCATGCAAGTGTCCATTACCACTTACACATGGTGCATTGAATGATACCCCTTAGAAGTGGAGTGCTACCATGTATAAATGATGTGCCCCCCCAGAAGTGGTCTAGTACCACACAAAAGTACTGCATTAAATTCTCAAGTGGTTTGGTACCGATTGGTCTTCTACCACTTACAATTGCTCCTCTAAAATGTGTAAGTAGTACCTGTCACTTGAAGGTGGTTTCTTACCACTTGATTGGTTTCCTATGGAAGCATAGAAGAATGGCTTCAATTTGCATTGTACCTAATATCATATACAAATATATAGTATTTAGTGGATAATATACATAACTTTTGTGTATTAGACTCCTACTCCATCCCCTTTTGCTAATGCTTTGATTGCAAAGCCTCCTTCGGGGAGGTGGGATTTCTATCTTGTTTGGTATGAGTCGCCAAATACTAACATGCTTGATGGAATATGCCTAGTTCCTTTGATATCACCACAGGCCATCGTGTGGCTACCACTCTCCTTGGGAAATCCCTCAATCCTTGCATCATGAAGTGTCTCACACAAATATGTGGAACTCCCCTTAAGGGACACTATCCTTATAGGTCCACACAAATATGTGGAAACAAGCTCCAAAGGCACCTTCACCCTTCATGAAGCCATGGTAGGAATCGTGTCTTTATGGTGCTTGCCAACAAATGCAAGAATACTTGGTGGGTGGCTCACCCCAATCGTCGGTAAATCCATAAGCTAGCTTTGAGGCTCTCGAGAGAACACCAATACAAAAAGGGAATAATTGCAAGAAAAAATATCTTGTGGCATCAAAAAGCATCTTTTGAATCTCTTCATAGAACCAAACAAAATAAACAATAGGCAAGATAAGAACTTCACACAACATCATAAACACATTCTCCCATGGATTTATCTTCAATAGATCTTCACATATTCTTCATTATCACAAACCAAAAATGAAAAGAACACAAATACTTCTCAATATTGAATGGATATGATCATATAGTCTTCATTCATCATGATTCATAGCCTTCTTCTCACAATCTCTCACAATCTTACTCATACATATATTGCCTTAGCCTCTGAAATGGCTATCTTTCTCTCTCATACACACTCTCAAACACTCATACATGATAGCAAAATAGAATACAATAGAATGAATGATCAGTATCTGCTCTTGGTCATGGAGCCACTCTCTAAAGGGTATGTCAAATCCGAAAGGTCACGAGAGTCACTATAATGACTTTACATAGGTCATCAATAGACTATCACTCAGTCTTCACTTTAGTCTTCAATTCTTACTCATAGATATGTTGCCTTAGCCTCTGAAATGGCTATCTTTCTCTCTCATACACACTCTCAAACACTCATACATGATAGCAAAATAGAATACAATAGAATGAATGATCAATATCTGCTCTTGGTCATGGAGCCACTCTCTAAAGGGTATGTCAAATCCGAAAGGTCATGAGAGTCACTATAATGACTTTACATAGGTCATCAATAGACTATCACTCTAAGTCTTCACTTTAGTCTTCAATTGCTACTTCTTTTGCTTCAACGAGCTAGCAAGAACTTCCATTCTTCTCTTTCTAAGATAGAAACACATCTCCAAGAAGAAAACTCATCTATTAGAATACATACAAAAGGGTCAACAAAACACAACAAAACCTCTCATCTTTAATTGTAATCATTCCAGCTCATAAAAAATCATTCAAAATATATTCAATAATGCTCAAACCTAATTGTTCACAATCTCAACCTCTCAATAGAACAAAAAAATGCACAAGCAAATAATATTGAGGGATATCAGAACCAATTGGACCATTAACAAAACATATCAGCACATCGCAAAAATAGTCAACCACTATCAAAACTCTCCAAAAAACTTCTAAAACAATTCAAAATCAATTAATCATGTAGTAAACTAACCAATCGATACAAAAAATTAAACAAAAAACAATAACATCTTCAAAAATATCAAAACCATGACTCCATCCAACTTGTGTTTATAAAAGTGACAAAAGGAAACTAAATTTAACCATTAATCAATTCTTAGAAATATAGAGCTCTATAAAACAAACTCTTAAAGAATATAGTAGGTTTGCCACTTCCACTTCAATCCTTCAAAACTATGAAACCACCCATAACCCATGACCCAACAACCTTGATCATCTTTAACTTGTAAGCCCCATCATATACTCCATCAGAATCATAACACTCACATACAATATAGACAAAAACACAGAACACATAATAGACATCTTAATAGTATACGTAATGAGAGGGAAAGAAAGATTTCCATTATGGCTCATGAATGATACACTCATTAGGAATTAATGAAGATGGTGTCTCTTAAAAGTCTAATCACTCTTGAATCTTTCTAGGGAAAGAGTTTATCAACAAATGTTTTGGGATAATTTCGTAAGAACGGCAAACACCACATTCTTTCCACAAGAATAATGTATAAGCTAGGAAAGCAATGGGCATACAAATACAAAATATCCAAGTATTGGTAATCAATATCCACATTGGAATTAAGGAAAAAAAATGGTACTGATTTTGAATCACTATGAGAATGTCTATGTGTGTGAATAGTAGGACTAACCAAAATGTGTAGCCAAACACACTAAAGGATTTGTGGACTGGTAACAAATTCTAGCAAACTACACATAGTTGTGAAAAGATTTGATAGGAATATCCCATTATCCTAGAATGACAAGCAAATTTATTTTAGGACCCATTAATGAATCATTTAGACTTTAGTCTCTATGTCTAGGGATCTGTGAATCAAATCTTGAGTGGCCAACCATTAATGAATTGAGGTGGATCAAGAATAAGAAAAGTGGAAATAGGAAGGGAAACAAGGGTTAATTGGTGAAGTAATGGATAAGCAAAGTCATAAAAGGAGGAAAGGGCTAAAGAGGGAGAATCAGGCAAACATATTGAATCAAATAAAAATGGAGTTAAGGAATACGTTGTTGTAAAGGTAGAGAGTATTGGGGTAGATGGTTTAGGAAAGGAGGGATAGTGTGATTGACAATAAAATGACAATGTATAAAAATGGAAATTTAAGGATCAGATTGGATTAGAAGAGGGGTAACAATTTGAGGTTTAGATTGGAGTAAGAAAACATATACTTTAAATCTATGGACCAATTACTAATAATACATCAATGATGGAACTATAGGACCCAAAATAGATATATTAGAATAGGCTTCAAAGAAAGAATTATCAAAAGGATATTTTTGAGAAATATCAAATAATAAATCCATCCTCAACTTAACACCATATTGGGGAATATTGGAGTTTCCTATAAGTTTGGGACACGTGGTCAAATCTTTTGATTTGTCATAACTTGAACACTATAACTCCAAATCGAGTGCTATATAGCTCAATAGATTCCATTTTTCAAGTGCTTTCCAATGATAGGTCACATCATACGATTTTGAGAAACTTATGGGCATGTTATTCAGGTGCCACCTTTTTAGTATTCAAAAAATGGGAATTTGGAGATTCCCAAACTCACTAATATTGTGTTACTTGTTAGTACTTTGTATATGAGCAAAGCTTTGTGATTGGTGTTGATTAAAGGGAATAGAATCCAACATTGCATGCCAAGATATTTCTAGAAAAGTGTTAGAAGAATAAGCTTGAAAGACCTTATCAATCTTCAATTCTAGCTTGTGGACATATAAGGTTGCCTATAGAACCACATCCCTCTTATATCATAAAAAATCCTCCTCATCAAGAATAAGAAGGTCATCATGAACATACATATACAACATCAACATAGTGTCAGGTGTCATTGAGTCTTTAAATACCATCTTGACTACTTTTGTAAGAAGATCGGATAACCTATCCATCCTTTAGAGGAGATAAATGCATAGTTGATAATTTAATATAAAATGCCATCCTTTGCTATTGATAATGAACAGAAAAGGAATGGTTGGTAGAACATATTCAATAAACTCGTCAAAAGATGTTCATAGAAGCTCCATCATAGACTATAGTCTCCCTAATTTAGCTTGAAAAAGTGGGTACAATGTTGTAGTACACAAATAGTGGCCAAGTCTATATAGCCGATAGAGAGAGCATTGTGGAAAAATTAGGACTCAATGGAATAGATTGGGAATGCACCAACTGATCTTGCAACTTCTTAATCTTTGTAGTCTTATTATAAAAAATGGAGTTGAGAAACTATAATTCAATTGTCTGAATGGTGATCAGAGCTTTAAGTTCTTGGACTTCATGAGAAAGACACTCTAATTTTCTAGCATTTTCCTTTATGAAATATGCTATTAAAATGGCGTGGTAACAAGGTGCTGCTGGTCCCAAAAAAGTTACCCATTGTTAACTTCACTTCAATTGCCCATTTTTGAACTTGTAGAGAAAATTAACTTTAGTTAATAAGTAACTAAGCACCATGAAAGCTCTTTGAGATGACCACTACAAAATTTCACAAGGTTTACTCATATAATTTTTTTTCCAATTTTACATTTTAAGATTGTTGGAGTTTTTCGTACTCTTATGCATGGAGCATGGTATGTATTACTTGTAAAATATGTTGTTTGTCCTTTTTTTGTAAGAAAAAAGAAGAAGTCATGACAAAAAAGAAAAAAAGGAACAAAAGGACAATGCTCCTACGATAGTGCACCCTTGTTCATGTGTAGTAAATTTAGAACTGGTTCACATATTGTGTGTTCACACTCCCTTTGCTACTCTCTTCCTTCAAGGGTAAGTATGCTAGTACTCTTTCTCATTTCACACCATCATGTCACCTCCTTACACTAACAATGGTTAGGTAAGGCTATATCATTTAACATTAGGTTTTCTATTTTCCATAAATTTCAACTTACTTTCTAATCTAAAAATTAAAAGAAGTCTTAATTAATTTATTTTTTCCTCATCTTAGTTGTTATTTTTCTTGTCTCTCTTTTCTTTGTTCTTGTGTTGAAGATGGCCCCAACCTCTAGCTTTTCCTTTAGGAGCTTGAGGAGGATGACAACCCTTTACAACTAGTGTGTCTGAATACTTTTGAACAAAGAAACCTCTTCAAAAACCTCTTCAACCCCAAGGGAGAGAACGGGATCAAGTTTTTTTTGCAACCCAAGAAGAAAGGGATGGGATACTAGAGCTTAAAAGACTTTATTTTAAAATTAGTTTATTATGTAACTCCTCTCAATGTAGTTCTGCACCCATGTAGATAGAAAATCCCACTTCACATTGTAGACAGAAAATGCAAATATGTAGTGTCTACAAGTGATTAGTGCGTTGCTTTAATTAAAAAGCTAAAATGTAGAAATAAAATTATGCTTAAGGTTTAAATACATTGGCAAATGTGTCGAGATGGTTGGACATTGCCTTTTCTAGTTATATTTTTGGGTTTTTCTATTCAATGTCTACAATCATTAGAATGCATGTATGATGACTCACCTTTGCTTTCTCATCACTGGTTTGCAGAAGGATGAATATTGGGGCACATTAATGCTCTAATAATCCTGTAAGCTCACTGTTGATGCTCTAGTCACTATATAGGTCTATCCTTAATTAAAGAAGAAGAAGAAGAAGAAGAAGAAGAAGAAGAAGAAGAAGAAGAAGAAGAAGAAGAAGAAGAAGAAGAAGAAGAAGAAATGCACCACAAGATGGTCATGACAAAACTTTTTCAATTTAGACCATTGCTTATGTGACAAAATTCACAAACATCACACATGGGATACATTCTAGTTTGTAGATGTTGTTATAAATGTCACATGATCTATCATTTATGCATCACTAGCTTTTTGGTTTGTACGCGACACTAAACTTGGCCACATCTGGAGTCCTATATATGATACATGCTGTCAATTTTGACCCCCCTATAAAGGGCATGAATCACTTGTAGTGATACTATCTATAGTCTACTTAGATTTAGATAGCTTATCAATCAAAGTCTCAATTGGAGTTCTAAAGACAATCTCCTTAGGTAGTGCTTGTTTGTAGGTCTTACATATCCAATAGAGAGTCATGAATCCACTAAACATTGACAGATTGTGTCTTGGTTCTAGAGTAAGAGTTGTTTATAATAGGGATAGTTTAGGCAAAATAGATCCAGAATAGGAAATTGTGAAATTGACCACTCAAGGATGATTTTGAAGAACTTCTTGTTAAGTCACTTTTGTGCTCACAAGCTAAATGTAAGCATTATAGCCCTTTCCAATGGGATATTCTCTTGTTATTGAGTTAATTGATCCATTAAATCTAATACATTAGCTATGTATGCAATGCAGAGGTGATCTATGGGTCAATCTAAGTGTGTTTGGTCAAATTTAGGCTTAGTTAAGGCAAATTTTCAATCAAACTTTCAACATTTAGACTTTATAGCTTGCCATAGCTAGCCAAAATGGGGTGTCTTTACTTATAGAACATGATAAAAATTTGTTTTCATAAATGTGTGCTTCTCAATATCGAATCATGCATGTGAGTTTTCAATGATTCACACATACAATTCTAAATTGCAATGGAATTCACTTGCAGTTCATAGATTTAGGTTTTGCCACTAAACTTAAACACTTGTTTTCATTTGTTGTAGAGACTCAAGAGTTAGCAACTTGCACAAAGATGGTGCTCAATGTGCAATGGCATTGCACACTTGCTTGATGGTAGGCCATATTGTCGAGCATGAATGAGAAAATATTCTTCATCAATAGCAATGATATCACCCTTGTAAACTTCTGTAATGGGGTATTGAGGCCATGTGTATGCTATAGTAGTAACAAGGCTTAGGGCACTTATTGCTTATTCAGTCTGAAATGCTAAGAGGAATATATATCCGTGTCACATGATGCTAGGGAATACACCAAAGATCTTACAAAATCTTAAGGAGTTAAGTGCGAGCATCAACTTCGAGGGAGAAGCTAGCATTTTGAAATACAATGTTGAAAGAGGATGGGGCACACTCTAAGGTAGCAAAGGACCTCTTGGTTGCAACCTCACTTCCCAAGTGACTAAAGTCGACTATAGATGGAAGTCCATGCTTGGGTCCCATAGCTCAACTAAGTTGTTTGTTTCACGGGTGGGAACCATTATGTGCACACTTCAAAATCATCAATGTGCACCATCAATTGGTATCCCATTTGATGCCCTCAAGCCTATCAACATGATAGGCCAATGTGCCTTGAGAGATTGTGTGGAGGTCACTATAGAGGGCACTTGTCCTCTCTTGAAATTGTATATTGTGCCAAATTGTATATTGTGCCAAATTGTATAAGGGATTAGATAACACAAAGCTACAACAATTCCAGGTGGAGCACATCATGCAAAAGGTCAATGCATTGATTGCCTAATGCATTGCCTATAGCTATGAGCCCTCATGGGTTACTATATTCATTCTCTTTAGTTGTGGCACATTAACTCATATACTTATGTGGGTCCCCTTTGAAAAATGGAAATATCAAATAATAATTGAGTCTCTCCATAAGTCCCCAGATGGTTTCGAACCTAATCTTGATGAAGCATGGTCTTGAGATGAAAGCTAGAATCCTAGGCATCATCAACAATATGGCTAGAATAATTCTCGCATCATTCATGTGCTAATAGATGGGATGAAGGCCATGCAAAACATCACTGCCATCCATTCATATTTATACAACTTAGTTTTGGACTTCACTAGTAGAGATAATACCCCCAGGCTGGGTATTAAAGATTGGGGCCTAATGCTCATTGTAGGCATGGCGAGGTCAGCTCTTAATTGGAATACTCAGCAAAAAGGAGAAGAAGACTTCTATTTATCATTATGTTGATGTATTTGTCATTGTGTATTGTGTGTTGGATGTAGTTGCTCATACTCATCAAACTTCTTCATATCAAATGAGGGCAATCTTGAGCCAGGACCCTAAATATCTTTCTATTTGAGAGACAAATGGTAGAGGGAAAATATTAGTGATGAGTGAGAGATAGGGATGACAATAACAAAGAGAGAGTATCGAACAATTGAAGAGCTTACCAATTGCCTTGGATGGAAGGGAGGCCCAATGAACAGCCTAGCAAATCTCACAATGGGCTAATACAACCTACATGCAATGGAAGGAGGTCAAGAAGATCATGTCTCTACTACTGAAATAGTGAAGTCAATCTAGCTGTACTCAAATGAAGAGATTAAGAAAGGTGGAAAGTGAGCAAATGCCTTCATGATGGCATCAAGAGAATACTAAGCACATAACTCTTGAGGTTTTTAGCAAACCTATTCACAATGCTAACTCTCTATTGTATCTAGTGAAGATGCTGTATATGCATTTTGTAATTGGCTAGCAAATGGGCTTCTCATAAAAGAAGACCCATCATTCTACCGAGGATATATAAATGTGTAGTGTAATAATCACCCATCATGATTTGCACTCGGCATTGCAAGTCACAATTTTAACTTGCATGCAAGAGAGGAGGCCATGAAGAACAACCTAGCTCAAAGGGAATTATAGTTTCAACAACTTTTGCAATCCCAAACACCACCTTAAGTGCATGTTTGCATTAAGGAGCAAATTGAGATATTAATAAGGACCATTGAGCATGTGGAGCATCACCTCATGGAGAGTGCTTCTGAAGTGGCATTACCACAAGATCATCTCATGAGCACCATACTCCATCCCCATTCGATCATACAAAATGTAGATGCATGCCCCTACGAGCCCAATAAATATGTATATGGGTTGCTTTAAGTCATTCGATAGGGAAATGGGCTCATACTTTTTGTCATGTGGGCACTACATGCACCTTACCTGCATGGTGTGCAATAGATAATTCTAAACAACAAGTGTCTTTCATAATACAAGTTAAATATGACATTACAAACTTATTGGTGTATAAAAATTTAAATGTTTGTAGGTAAATCATTTATAGGATTTAAAGTTTTTTACATCGAGGTAAAAGGAAAGATGAAGCTTCAAAGCTAATCCATCACCATGTGTCGAGTCATTGGACAAGCAAGATGCTCCTCAATTCTACATCCATTAACTCGAGGTCGCATCTAAATCTCAACATTTGTTGCAATGGTGTGACTCTCACTCTCAACATGCTCAATTGCATCAAAGTTTGAGGCATGGGGTCTCATCACCATCACAATTATACATCTACAAGGGTATACTCTTCTTGTAATTACTACTATCAAGAATCCACAAGATCCTATCATTCTAAAACATATAAACCAACTTTTGGCCTTGTTTCCAATAATCTATTTCGAATGGTGTTTTGCATATATTTATATGTGCTCCAATTTCACTCCGAGCTATAGTTGCTAACACATTGTGCTAGTATACACACAATCAAGGGTTTCAAATATAGACAAGCCTCCCCCACATTCATGGTCCATCACTTCCATGCTAGTTGCTCCTTGGCCATCTCCTACATAAAGGGATTAGAAGATGGATCTTCTCTCAACTCGAATCTAGAGATCTTCTTGATATATTCCTTGGGCGTTGTCTCGACATTAGCATAGAATGTGTCGATCATAGTGTAGAAGTCTATAATAACCATCTCATTGTTGCTCCATATGTCTAGGTCCCAATACTCAAGATTTAATAGGTATATGACACTATGCAATGGTTTATGGGTTGTAACCCATCTCCTTTGAACATATTTTAAGAATAGATTTCTTTGAGATACCTTTAATGATTTTTGCCAAGGATTTGCGATGGAGTCTTTGACAATACCTTTCTTTGAGGTCTTAAATGGTTTGTGCCACGGCTTTGCAAAAGAGTCTTTAATCTCCTCAAGAGGCTCTAAACTCTTTCGCATAGTCTACTATGCCATCCATGATTTTTCTATGTTGCTACATTCTTGTTCATGCTATGTATAGCATCATGTAATAGCATACATTACATGATATGCATCAACCATGGACCCGAAACCACTTATCCTTGTTTAGCCAATTAGAGTGCAAGTTGGCAACCTTATGCCTCACTTGAACACTTTTCTTAAACTCCCAATCCATGTTTGGACAAATCAAGTGAAAACTAGGGTATTTTTTAGCCCCCAAAATCATAATGATCACTTACTATTGAAAATTTTGACACAAAATTTATGTTTTGGTTACCTAGAATGGCTATTTTTGGAGAGGAAAAGTATGGCTATCCATAGATATCCATATAAAAATATATAGCAACATATGATAAGATACCACTCAAGTTAAGGACCTTTCACCAAATCATGATCACTTTCTTGAGAGAGGACTTTGAAAGAAAAATCACATCTCCCAATTTTACATATCCATGCATGAATGTCTTTAATATAGCATCCTTGTTTCGAAATAAAGACTCGAAAGTATAAAAATGACTGCGAAACCATGTCTCTGCGAAAACTTTAACATGCATGACAACCAAGCTTGGTATATGTCAATTAATCAACTTCTTTTGACAACTCTCCTACAATCATCAATACTACTAGGAAACCAAGTGACATCCTCCTTTTCATACCAGTCTTTCAGTACCAAATTAAGCAAACGAGTGTTGCAACCACTATATGTAATCTTTTGATATCACTTTGCTACAAGTCTAGCTGCATTGTTACAAATCTTTGCATTATCCATAACACCTTACACCACATGATGATACGATATCTCTTCAAAAGTCTTGTATAAAATCTTTGCAATGTATTCCCTTGTCTTAATTTTTCATGTGCTATCTATGGCCTTTAAGAATGTCTATCCCCTTAGTGAAACCAATGTGATGTTTATCAATGGTCATCGGTGAACATTGCAACATTTGATACAATAGTACATCTAGTTAGGCCCAAGTTGCATAGAAGGACACTTTCAACCCACTCCTTCACACCTAAGTGGCACTTATCAAGAACATCATGCCATATTGAGTAGTAAGATGACGGGGAAAAGCTAGCTCCAAACTCCCTAATTTTCTTCCATGCATGTTTCCAATGATCGTTATCCTTCCATGATTGTCATTGCATGGTTGGAAAAACAAAGGCCCTAGCCAAGGTCATCTGCACTTCTTCTAATTGCTCTAATAAGAACTTGCATGGAGAGAGACTTGATTGTCACTTATTTTTTCCTTGGATTGATAACTTTCCTTGTTAGGTCATACTTGAAACTCTCTAGAGTTAGAAATATGGGGTGTTAGAGATTAAGAGGCATTTGGCTAATTGACAATGTGACTCTACGAATCAAATATCTCAACTTCAATAGACAATACACTTGCAACAAAAGTCCTTTTGTTTTCACAATGTTGTCAAATGGCTTTGGCAGGTTGTTTAGGCTAGGTGTTGATATACATGGATGAACTTCTTCACACTACCAAGGAAACGGTCTCTAAGGTGGGGTACATCATAGGATTTCACAATATGACAAAATTACACTCCCAATGCATATATTCACCTAAAAGATTTTTTGCAAATTGCCATTTTATCCCTAGACTTGACCTTTTTTTGGAGCTAGTACTTGATTTTACATTAAGTTAGTCAAAGGAAAAAGCATTGGTTGTCTTTGAAAACTAGGGAATCGGTGTCCTCATATTCTTGAATACTATTGTGCACATGGAATTAACAAGCAAGTGATCAATGATCACTACTAGCTACAAGTTACAATAAACTACAAATATAATGAAACTATCCATGGAGTAAACAAACAAATAAATAGACAAATGAGTTATACAAATTTCATGAAATAATCAATCATTTAAAATTTTAATTTTCAACATACAAATTAAGTGCAATAAAAAATAAAAAATGCACACTAACATGAATGATATTCTATATTGTTTTGACAACTACATAAAATTAAAAAACACTATTCATTTTGATGATAAAGTGAAAACTTGTGATATATTTTTTGTATATTAATTATAAACATATAATGCATTCTAGTCATGATATAAAAGAATTATGAAAAAGGTAAGTAAATTACAATAAAGATATGAATATTGAATCCTTTTGTACCTAAGGAATATGCATAAACACAAGTAAACATGTAAAAATATTCTAAATATTCATAACTTTTATACCACATGGACATTAATATTCACATAATTATATCATAATATTACATATTTAATTAATATGCAATGCATTTATACAAATTATTAACCATAAATATAACATTAAAATCTAGAGTATATATTTAAACTAATGATGAAAAAAGTTAATGAACTAGTCGTTGTTTGATTAGGGATAACATAGTCCAAATAGCATCAAACAACCATACCATGAAGAAGTAACATTGCCCAATATAGAACGTTAGTGCATTAAAAAATATTTCGACATATTTGATTGCTATTTTAAACCCAATGCTTTTGATCTAGAATACATGCAGCCCATGAGAGGACCAAATACCCAAGATCTAAAGCACTTTGTGATTGCCCTAATGCTTATTAAAAAACAAGAACTAAGAGTAGCAAACAATCAAGTATTGTCTCTTGCTCTTGTTGGAACAAGTAATTAGTAACCCTCCGGTCTTACTTTCACATGCATTAGTTTTTATTTTTAAGTATCCTATATAGGGAATGGAATCTGACTCATCGAAAAGATTCTTAGAACAATCTACTCAATGCACAATATACTCTTAGTTTTATCCTATCAGAGAGTTCTTCACCCAAGAAGGATGCACTCCCCAAAAGACTTACTTGGAATATGGAAAAGTGGAAAATGAGATTGGAGTCATCTATATATAGTAGATTTTCTAGGATTTTAGAACTATTGGATTCCCTACATAGACCAATGGGCCTATCGGGCTAGTTAAATAGCCTAACAAGTCTAGAAGGAAACACAAAAAGCCTTGTGGGTTCATTGGCATAGCAAGTTTCACCCGAGTAAAACCCACAGACTGATGACAAAAAAAAATACATGGTTGGAGACTTACCTTCACCATTTCTGTCATGATGTACAGTATATGTGGGATTCATGGTTGCATTTGACCGAGTTTACTTATACTAACTCCACTCATGCTAGTATTGGAGTTTCACACTTCAAGGCTATGTATAGTTACAAGGTGCCCTTACCTAGAGTCATTTTTAGTGAGAAGATCAACCCTCATGGGAAAGAAAAATAAAAAAGAATACAAACCCTTCTTTAGTAGTAAGATGAATCTTAGAAAGGCCCAAAGATCAAATGAAGATGTATGCTAATGAGAAGGAGAACACAGTCTTCATCGATGAAAATTGGATCCTCAACAAGAACATGAGAAACTCATAGGAGGATTTGCAAGAGGCACTGGTAGTTTCTTTGAAGGGTAGAATACATAAGAAAAAGGTATAGATAAGAACCAAACATCACATTTTTCACATTACCACTAGTGACCTTAAGAAAGTGTTGATCCATGTTAACACATAAAAATAAGAACTCTAGTTAATGGTAATGCCTTTAAGCACCAGTCTAAAAGTAGTAAATAACTCCTTAGACATGCAATTAGTAGAAGTTTTTACTGACATAAAGCAGTCTTGAAGAAACTAGTAGAGTTTTTTTAAGAAGGAATAAAAAATCATCACCAGACTTTGCAGCAACTTGAGAATGTCTTCAAAAGATAATATCTAATGAGTAGCTGGGAAAGCATTGCCACAATAGGGAAGAGATAGAGCCTTCCTTAGACTTTTGGAGGTCAATGTGATGAGGGAATCACCAATAGGATTTTCACATTTGCTATAAGAGGACATAAAAACATCACAAAGATCGGGATCTGGTGGAACTAATGGCAATGAACGGCCACCACAAAACTAGATAAGCTAGTCTTTCGTATAAGGTTTGACTCTAGCAATCATGAATAGTAAAACTGAAAAGTAAGGGAACATATTGGACTAGCTGAGAGGCCATTCACATGATAATACACACACACTAGACTCGTTGAGAGGATGCCTGCAAAATAGGAACAACTCACTAGTAACATTTCCACAAAGGAACAACTTGTACACAATACCATAAACCACCCCAAGCAAATCACATCCTATAGAAAATTGGACATGACCTATGCACATATATGATTGATAGCTTGGTGACATGCAAAAAAATAGGTAAGTTAATCCCCATAATCAGGCATCAAAAGAAAATAAATGACTACATAGTGTACCTCAGACTACAAAATCATGAGCGTTACAACAATACCATAGGCCAAAATAACTAATGAAAATCAACATAGCCACATTACAGAGACATATACTAAAACAAAGAACCATGGATATCAAACAATGGACAATGCACCCCAAAAATCCATGTATTGCCTTCATTGATTTTATGGTAAATGTTAATATATTATTATTACAATGGGTGAAATTTTGATTAGGTGATAAACCTTAGAAATAAAATGGTTGTGTTTTTTATTACTTGCTGAGTCTTTACTAGGTAATCTTAGTGCATTAACATAGCCCAGACTATGAGCCTGACTCTGAAGATATCTAAATGCAAATTCATTGTTATGGAGCGCTTTCTTTTTTGCCAACATGTGTATAAGTGAGAAAGGTCAATTTTATTAAAAAACTAAAATGATGTGTTTAGTATAGAAAGCACATACAATTGTGAATGAAGAGTTTATTTTATTTAATGTCAATGGTGTTGTTTAGCATAGATGCACATGAAACATGCGATCAGTTGGTTTGTTTTTAATAATTAAAGGTGTGAGTGGACTGTGCAAGGAGAAAGAGGAAGAATGAAAACTTGGAGGGTATTTGAATGCACCTAGCCTAATAGCACAATGAAAACAATTGATGGCAACTGTCTCTATAAAAAAGGTGTAATAATATCAGTTCAAAAATCTACAAAGATGTAGCATAAGGGGAAAAAAAACAAACATAATATTTTTTTGATAATATATATATTATTAAAAATATATGTAGTGGGGGTTTTAAAATTGTTCATGTTTGGAATAATTATGTTTTTGCTCTCTTATGTGATTTTTTTCATTTTATTTTGTTGTTTTTTCAAAAAGATATGCGAAATGACATGATTTTTGTGTTTTTATTTGTTTTTATATTTTTTTTCCAAATATTTATTTTATTTAAAAAAATATATTTATGATGGAGACATGAGTGGAAATTTTTGAAAAATTTTAAAGGATTTTTTCTATTGATTTGAAATTTTTAAGATAATTTTATCTGTGTTTTTTGTTTTTTATTTTCTTTAATTTGTTTAATGGTTTTTATAAATTTCATGTGCTTTATTTTATTATATTTGAAAAAGACACGTGAATTATAGGTGATATTGCATCTATTGGAAAGAACTTGTTACACATGAACAATAGTATCATAGCATGGTCAGGCCACATGCACGTTCCATGCGGGAACAACAAGAAATGGCCACACAGATGATCAATAAGAAAAAGCAAAATGTGAATAACTGCTACCATGTCCATCAAGCCTATAGACGAACTTGGTACAAGCACAAATGCATTATAAGGAGAGACATGTAGGAAGGTACGTCAACTCGAGTATAAACAATTATGAATAAGTATGATAGTCTGATGGGGGAATGTGGGTTTCCGTGAGTGTGGAGGGGGTTCCATTGTTTATGTTTTTGTGTGTTGCACCTGTAGGAAGGGGGGGGGCAATATGGGGTTGTGGGATTTATATTTTTTTGGTTGTGTGGTTCATGGGGGCACATGGGGGAATATAGGTGGTGTGCAAGGGGAGGATGGGAGCTTTTCCATGAACTTGACTTGATTACACAATTTCCAAAGCTTTTTATAACATTCTTCGTACTTATGAAAGTTTATGATGGATAAAAGAAGAGAGTCAATATGGTTGCTGTAAAGCTAAAGCAACTTGCATTAATTTCTAAATAAGGCATTCCCTCTATTATAACTAACATAGTTTTTCTTATAGTGTGCCATTTTAAGGCAATATAATTGGCCAATATAGTAAACCAATCTAGTTCTTTCCCCAAGAGATTACCACTAATAATCTAGCTCTGATCTAGAAACATGATTTTGGTGCCAAATGGCCACCTTCAGATGGAAAAATGGTAAAAACATGAAATAGAAATACCCAAGAACTATCAACAAGTAATAATGAACAATCCATACATCAAAATGAGTTGTAGTAAAAAGGAAAAATGTTTGGTTAAGTGGGTTGGATGGGCCTATAAGGTCAAATCGTGGTTTAGGCACACTGAAGAGGTAAATTTGCATGGAAATAAGCCAAAAGGGCAAAACAATTTTTAGAAACTTATATCAGAGGATCCATGACTCGAAATAGAGGATTGTAAAAAGAAAAAATGTCCAATTCAATTTGAGGAATAGGACAGTGACATTAGAATCAAGTTTACACCAAATGAATGAAAAATATAAAATTGCCCAAAAGTGCAAAGGGGAACCTCAAGGACAAGGTATACAATGATGAATGGGTGGGGAAGGGACCCCAACAATCTGGATGTTAGAGAGAGAACTAGGGAAAGAGAAAGAAGAGAGAGAAGACTGCAGAAGAGAGAGAAAGACTGCAGGAAGAGAGAGAAGAAGAGTGATGAGGAGAGAGAAAGACTAGATTTGGAGAGAGAAAGATAGGAAAGAGGGAGAAGCCATAGAAGCTATGAGCAAGATGGGAGAGAAAGATTGTAATTGTATTAATGTGTCAAAAAGATATGAAAAACTACATGTCCTCTCCTTTTATACCAATGTCAGTGTGACATGGCATAATATCAATATTATTTACACTAAATCCTTATTCCTAGCTTCTTACAATCCATCCTTTCCTAAAAGTTTTTGTCCTCAAAAACAAACCTGGAAAACTAGAAAAAGATGGATAGAACAGAGTACTACTCTGTTTTTACAGCTTTATAAATGGGAAATGAATGAAGTATGACCAACTATATGGACTAAGATTGAAGAACGAAAGTAAGCCTCACCTATATACATGATCTGGAATACTTTAAAAGTATATGGAGCCATAAAGTCTTCAACAAATAATCTCAAAACAAAGTAGACAGCTTGTTGTGTAAACAGACCCTGCTGGACCAAATCTTCCGTAACTTCTAGTAGAAGTGTCCAAATGAAACGTACCATATACCAAAATGAAGCTTTTGAAGAGTACTTTAAGCCCATGTAGATAGCTTAATTCTAAAAATTAGGCATGATAAAAACTGTTCTAAAATAGTGTGTTGTCCTGAACTTGTCTGCATCATCACTAACTCCATAATCAATAGGCTTCAGCCACCAATGTATCCCTTAAGAAAGGAAACTCATCCAATATAGAATCAGGTCTCCAAGAAGCTTCCTCAGGAGGTAAACCTCTCTATTTGATCAAATATTCTACGATAGAACGAGATCGAAGCTTCTTCTCACGCTGCCCTATAATAGCCTCCAGGATGTATTGAATAAGACCGTCTTTATCACCATAAAAGGGCTTGAGCTGACTAACATGGAAGACATTATGAATCTTTGTGGAAGAGGGAAGCTCTAGTATGTATGCCAAATCTCTAATTCGCTTAAGGATCCGGTAAAGACCATAAAACCTGTGGGCAAGCTTATTACTAGATCCATCTTTTAATGTAGAGTACTTGGACTTGGGCACCTTTAATAAAACCAACTCTCCTTCTTGGAACTCTAAAGGCCTCCTGTTCTCATCAGCATACATCTTCATTTGATCTTGAGCCTTCCTTAGATTCACCTTACATTGCTGAAGAAGGGTCTGTATTCTTTCTAACTCTTCCTTCCCATGAGGATTGTTTCTTTCATTAAAGATGACTGTGGGTAAGGGCACCTTGTAACCATACAAAGCCTCAAAGGGTGAAACTCCTATACTAGCATGAGTAGAATTGTTATAAGCAAACTCAACCAAGTGTAACCAAGAATCCCATGAAGTTTGGACATCATAGCAAAAATGGCAAAGATAAGTCTCCAACCATTTATTGACTCTTTCTGTCTGTCCATCAGTTTGAGGATGATAAGCCGTAGATAGAGCCAATTTAGTGCCCATAGATGTAAATACCGCCTACCAAAAGTTACTCATAAACTTTGAGTCTCTATCATGGACAATCACCTGCGGTAATCCATGTAGTCTAAAAATCTGCTCCATAAACTGACTGGCCACTTGAGAAGCAGTAAACTGAATCTCTATAAACTTTGAGTCTCTATCATGGACAATCACCTGCGGTAATCCATGTAGTCTAAAAATTTGCTCCATAAACTGACTGGCCACTTGAGAAGCAGTAAACTGAATCTTGGTTGGAATAAAATGGGCTGCCTTGGTGAGTCTGTCTACCACCACATATATACTATTCCATCCCTTCTTGGCAGAAGGTAAGCCAGTAATGAAATCCATGGTAATATGAGTCCATTTACCTGTAGGAATAGGTAATGGCTGTAACAAACCTCTTGGCTTATGGGTGCTATCCTTATTCTGTTGACAAGGCATACACTTTATAACAAAGTCCTTGACATCTTTCCACAGACCTTTCCAATAGAAACTTTTACTGATCCTGTCATAGGTCTTGAAAACTCCTAAATGTCCAACTAGAGGCGAAGAATGTAGTTCCTCCATAATTTTTCACGTAAAAGAAGAGGAAGAAGGAATAACAATCTTGCCTTTCAACCAAATAAGGCCATTTTTAAGCTGGTAATGCGAGTTTTCTTCTATAAGACCTTGCTGTAATTTCTGAAAAATATGGCTGAATTCTTCATCCAGAAGATAAGCCTCCTCTAATTCTTCAATCCAATCATTATGCAATTCTGTCATAGCTAAAACTTTGCAAGCCCACATACGAGAAAGAGAATCAACCACCACTATGTTATCTTTGCCCCTTGTATGAGTGATGTCAAAATCATAATTCTGTAATGTAGCTACCCAATGACATTGCTTTGGAGTAAGATTGGACTGAGTAAGGAAATACTTAAGTACCCTGTGATCACTGTGTACTCTGAATCGGTTGCCATATAAGTAATGATGCCACTTCTTAATTGCATGCCAGATAGCCACCATCTCCTGGTCATAAACATTCATGGCCATTTCTTTATCTGTAAGCTTATGGCTCTCAAATGCAAATACTCCATGCTCCTGTAGAAAAACAACCCCAATGCCACAGCCACTAGCATCACAATGTATAGTAAATTCTTTAGAAAAGTCTGGGCATACTAAGATAGGAGCAGAGGTAAGGAGTTCCTTTAACTAGTTGAAGCTGCTATTTGCAAGAGCATCCCAAAAGAAAGCCTCCTTCTTCAACCTATCAGTCAACGGAGCTGCAATGGCCGCATAATGCTTAATGAATCGGCGATAGAATGAAGATAAACCAAGAAATCCTCTAAGAGAGGTAGTAGTAGTAGGTGTTGGCCAATCTTTTATATATTGCACCTTCTTGGGATCAGCCTGTATTTCTTTTTCATTGACAATATGTCCCAAGTATTCCACTTCAGTTTGCATGAAATAACACTTCTTCTCCTTAGCAAAAAGCCTATGATGTCTCAATACATCAAAAACCCTCCTCATATGTGCCAAGTGATCCTGTAAAGTCTTGCTGTAGATCAGAATGTCATAAAAAAACACCAAGACAAACTGAAAGAGGAAAGGTTGTAAAATCTTATTCATCAGGCTTTGGAAGGTAGCTGGAGCATTTGTAAGCCCAAATGGCATCACTAAGAAATGATAGAGCCCACGATCAGTCCTGAAAGTAGTCTTGACTTCATCACCCTCTCGCATGTGAATCTGATGATACCCTGACCTCAAGTCAATCTTCATAAAAAATAGAGCCCCCTTAAGCTCATCAAGAAAATCATCAATCCTGGGTATCGGATACCTATTCTTCACTGTGATCTTATTAATATCTCTGTAGCCAATGCACATTCTGAAAGATCCATCTTTCTTTTTGACTTACAGGACTGGAGATGCATAAGGTGAAGAACTTGGTTCAATGAATCCCATCTCAAGAAGTTCCTTGATTTGCTTGGCTACTTCCTCTCGTTCACACTTTGATAATCTGTAAGGTGGCTTATTGATCGTCTTTGAGTTGGGCTCCAAATCAATGGGGTGATCTACTGCTCTCTTAGGAGGCAATGAAGTAGGTATCTCAAACAAATCTCTATACTTGTCAAGAAGAGCTGTCAAGGCTGGATGGTTTGCTGAATTATTGGGCTGATCCTGCATTTCTTTATTCAAATGCAAAACAAATATTTGTGAGTGCCTCTTGTACTCCCTTTTGAGTTGTTGAATGGTAATAAGCTGAAAATCTGATCTACTAGGAATTCACTGTCAATGGATAAGCTGTCCATTAAAGATAAACTCCATATACAACTGTAAGAAATCCATAGTGATCCTGCCTAATGTCATCAACTAATCACAACCGAGTACAATGTCTATAGGCCCCATTTCCAAAGTGATCAAGTTTACCTGATCATGCCTCAAAGTGTGTATACAAAAATGGATTATAAAGATCCATAGGAATAGATTAAGGATTCGTATTGGCTGAAATGGATTTAGGCTTGCTGTCCCCTTGTTTGAAATCAACTCTTGGAGAAACATCTTTGAGACAAATCTTGAGCATATGCATCGAGGAAGCTACTCTGTGTATATCCTCTATATCACGTGCGTTCAAGGCCTATTTATAAATATCCTTATTTGTGAATTTTTCCTAAATAAAACATGGATATTTTCTATTCAATCTATAAATAATTCCTTTGTATTACACCTTCTGTATTATGTAAAAAATGTATAAAATGGGATTTTAAAAATGCCTTATTTTGAATCCACATGATGCACACATATATTCATGAGTAACTTACCCGAGACATATGCTCAAGCTTGCATTGGCCCTCTATTTGTGGAGAAGGACCTTGGCAATACGTATTTGTGGTTTCTCCTTTGTATTTGAGATGCCTTTGACATAGAGCTGGAGAACATGGGACGTGATTGTATCAACCAACTCGTTTTTATAATACTTTTGAGATAACTTTGGAAAAGAGCTTGAGCATGTGATCTAATTTTTATAAGACTTTTGAGATAACTTTGGAAAAGAGCTTGAGCATGTGATCTAATTTGTATCAACCCTATCTATTTGATATAACCTTTTGATATGTCTTTGAGATAGAGCTTGAGCATATGCTCAATGTATAAACCCTCTCTTTATGGGGAAGGACCTTGGCAACATAGATTTGGGTTTCTCCTTTGCCTTTGAGATGCCTTTAAGAAAGAGCTTGAGCATGTGTGCAAGTTGGTATCAACTACCTCTTTTTTAGTAAGACTTTTGAGATAACATTGAAAAAGAGCTTGATCACGTGATCAAGTTTCTATCAACTCTCTCTTAGGGGAAAGAGGGGAAGGGAAAATTTGGAAAGATAGTGGAATAGAGCTTGAGCACATGCTGAAGGTATTGCTCAAATAGATCTCAAAGATAAAGGCTTGTTCTACTTGAAAGGAGAGAGAATTGCTATCACCCTTAGCATAAGGTTAGGTTACACTTGAAAGAGATCTCAGAATTCCAAGTGGAATTGAGAAGTTGGTGGATGTTAGGGTTGACATACTTCCAGGTTCTATTTCTTGATATTAAAATTTGTGTTATCCATGACCATTTGGATAGCCGTCTTTGGCTCATGCATGTGTTGGCCAAAGTAGACTGGTTCAATCATAGAATTACTAAGGTTCATGGGTTGAGTAGGTAGAGACACATGTGAAGCATAAGAGAGGTTGGTAGACTAATGGTATCCAAAACTCTCTCAACCAATAGTTTGTTTTATGTTGCTTACACCCATCCCTTGACCTTATCAAATTATGACCAACTACAAGTTAGGGTCAAGGTATTCCTCCATCTTTGCTATAATAGCCTTCTCTATTTGGGGTATTGTTGTTGTGCTTGTGGCACTTGATACATGACTTATGACCTTTTTAGTAGTCAAGCCTTTTTTTTTTTCAATTTGAGGTTAGCATGATTTCTTTTGTTAGCATTCTTCTTGGCTATCATTGGTTAGCTTACTACAGTTTGGTCCCTCAGTGGTGATTCCAACTTTCTTGCTCTATGCTCTTATGATACCATTGATAGAAATAGGAGTGACATCTTTGTCCTTGATCATTTCAACAATGAATACAATTATGAGTACCAAGTGTGTTATTCCACATTGAGGACACTATTAGTTTGCTTCATTTTCCTTAGCCTATTCTTGTCTCTATGGACAATGCAAGGACACATGTCTTAGTTGCCAATAGTTTTAGCAAGCTATTGTTTCTTGTAGCAGGATCATTCTCATCCTCTTCCTTGTTGTCAAAATATCATGATAGGCACGAGCCTATAATCCATTAGGATAGGTTAACCCTCTTTGCTATAGCAAACAACGGCATTAGTTACTCCTCGATCTCTCTATTAGTTTCTCAACATGAGGGTATCACTTGGAGAATGATTAACAATTGGACTTGGTGGTTTGAGAATCCCAAAGGGGTTAATTTCATTTCTTGAAACTATTTGTTTTTTCTTTTAGGAGCTAGTAAGGCCAAGGGTGGCACTACTTGTAGTTGAAGTGGGTAATTGAGACCTTGGTTGTATTATGCATACCCAAAATAGCTTCATACCCATAGAACTTTTAGTTTATTGGTCTCATGCACTCCAAAGGGAGGTGGCCTCCACTACAATGGATGCACTACATATTTTGTCAATATGGTCGGGATAGTTTAGGGATTTCTACCATTTTCAAGAGCTCTTGCTACTACTTCTTGACACAACCATTAGATCATGAGTGTTTATTGTCTTATCAAAGGCTTAGTTGAAGGTCTCATCTAGTGCTACCTATGGCTTTCTTCTCTCAAATTTTCTCTCCATGAAGTTCATTAACGTGGATCACTTTGCCAACTATGTTGTTGATATTAGAGCAATTAAGACCTCAGTTACATGCCATTCTTTCATAAATCCTCTCATCCCAAGGACCCTTGATAAAAGCCTTGGTCTTCAAGTTTACTATCCATATGCCAAGCATTAGTATTGTCATATATGCATAGATTGGGAAATTTCTTTCCAAAATCCTAGACCTAGTTATACAACTTATATAATCATCATTCTCATTGTCATTAGCACTATTGAAGTCTTTCTCCTGGTTTACAACAAGAGGTGTAGCAAAGGTAGGTGCCCAAGTGCATATGTGCACTACGTGCATTGTGCATTGTGCCCTAACGGGTACACCTATGCACATTGCAATAGATTAGTTAGATGGCTAGGGTTGGTGCAACAATAGGGTGTAGGGAAGTTGTAGATTGTGTCTTAAGCTAAATGCAGATGCTAAAGCCAATGAGTTTCGTATAGTATTTAATGCGCTAAACTAGGTGTAGTATCAATGTACGTATACTAAGATGCACTTATGCATGTGATTAGTTCTAGAATGTGTTGTGGGGCTGTATACCAATGCAACGCAGGGTGTTTGCTTCTTTCTTTCTTGATCCCCTTAACCCCCCTTGCAAATAGAGTGAATATCATGCAATAGAGTAAAGGGGAAACTAGTAGGTGTGTAAGCATGTGTCCTTTTCTATGCACACTGATGGTGTTTATGGGCACATATGCTAAGGTAACTAGTGCACAACGGTTGTACAATATACATACACTAGTGTGCTATGCACTATGTGGGATTATTCTATTAATGGGACGTTTGGTCTAGGTACAAGCTACATGAATTATGCCATGCAAGTGGGTTAATCACTCAAATAAATGTAAGGATGGGTGCCAGTGCACTATACATGTGTGCACTATGCACACATGCATTGTGCATTGTATGGTGTGCATTGTGCACTATGTAGGGGGCTAGTGCACAGGGTTGGTATATAAGTAAGATAATGTTCTAAACTCTAGTGAGTTATAGTGCAGGTGTATTACACCTTGAGTGAACTAGAGTGGAGGTAGACAAGTGTACTGGTGGTTACTTGTGAATGGATGCATGTGCACTAGCATGTGTGCACACTAGTGTATGTGTAGGTACCTTTGATTGCCAATATATCCATCACATAGGTACATGCAAGTTGAGTCATTCTTTTGGATAGATTTTTGAAGTAAAAAGGTCAAAATAGGGTTGTTTGAACTCAAATAGGACAAGAATCGGCATATTATGGACACATCTATCAACATTACTTCAATACCTGCATCTTTCATTATTTTGATTAGATAGCCAAGATTAACTAATGTATGTGTAGAGGGGATTATTAGCTTTGATTTGAATTAGGAAGTTTTGGAATAATAGTTATCAAGCTCAAGATATTATAGTCTGATAGTATTCTAACAAGATTGCAATGTAATAGAAAGATATAACAAGATTGCACTGTAATAGAAAGGTATAAAGGAAATAATAATTCACATGACAATATATCTCAAATGTGGGAGCTTTCACTCAACCGCCAAGACCGATGGACTGCTTATTGTTTCAAGTGTTCCAAGCCGAGAACTAATGGATACCTCTCACATAGCCGACGCGCCATCTATATCTATGGGTGTAGTGAGCTTACCTCCATGCCGATCGAGTTACCTCCTCTCTCGCGTACTCTGGTAGCTCCACGATCCAAGTGCAAGCTTCAAGAAAGCTCCATCCTCAAGCTCCACACTCCAAGCTCCATCGCCGCGAGCAAGAGAAGAGAAGAGAAGAGAAGAGAAGAGAAGAGAAGAGAAGAGAAGAAGAGAGGAGAAGATGGAGAGCTTCTCCTCCTCGGTCCCTCACCCTCACACACTCACTCCCTCACACTTTCACACTCCCTCTCTCAAGCACAAGCTCAAGCAAGCAAGAAGAAGGAGAAGAAGAAGAAGAGGAGACCCACTTTTGGCCACACACAAGAATGAGCTTCTCATTCACTTTTCAAATTTATATACAAAACCCTAAATCCCTTTTGGGTGGTCATCCCCTTATCCCCTTTTTTACATGGTCGGCTATGGCCTAGGCCCTTTTTCCCATTGTCCTCCTAGCTTGCTAGCTTCCTTCCTACCGCCCGTCTACCTTTACAAATTGCACGGGTGAAAGCTCGACGCTCCTTAAATTAAATCATGGTGCCCTTGCGCTTTTTTACAAAAGTATTGACTTGCGCTCTTTCTTGTGTGCCTTTTCCCTTTATTTAGGACTTTTTTGCACTTCTTTCATTTCCATATTTTTCTTGGCGCACCTTCATCTTCCGTTTCACTTTTTCCTTGGCCTTGTCTTCTGCTTCAGCTTTTCCAGATTTTCCACCTCGTTCGTCTACCGGTTAACATTACCCCCTCCTAGACAAGTGCTAGTCCCATGGCACTCCCTATCGTAGGTAGCAGGCTTTGGGATGCACTGCAGATGTGGGTGAAAGGGACATTGGTGGTTGCCGTGGAGGAGTGTTGGCGGTGGTGTGGAGGAAGGTCATTGGGGGCACGTTGGTGGCCTAGGTGGCTGATGGTAGGAGTGTTGGCGTTGGTGGTAGGGCTGTTCTTTGTTGGGGATAGCACTGATGGCCAGCACAAGTGTTAGTTTGTTGCGGACTGTACACATGACAATTTTTGGCGGGCTTGCAGGATGATAAAGGATAAGAATTCAGAGTTGGGTGTCGATGAAGAGCGAACAACACTTTTGTTGGAGTCTTCAATACCTGCAATTGAAAACCTCTCATAGGTGATCTCTCCCTCGGGGTAGTACTAGTCTTCTCTATTGTGCACAAGACATAGTTCAATTAGTTTGGGAGACAGGTCAAACTCTAAGCAAGCTGAGAGTATTATCCTGCACTTGAGGACCCAAACTGTGTATATATTTCGGTGCAGATATTATGTGAGTGCTCGTGCATACTTAGATATTACGTAGTTAGAAGACCGCGGGCTGGTTTCTCGTAACAACGTGGGATGAAGCAAAGTTGTCCATGTTGAGAAGAAGTACATGTGAATGTGTATGAGACATCCTTTGCATTGTGACTGCACAACGTAGCATAATTGAACACAGAGACACTGCACTGTCGGTAGGTAGCTATTGGACCTGCGTGATGAGGACAATGTACTTTTCATGGCCATTCGTGCGGTGCTTACCGCGATTGATTGCAATGGTATTAAGGCAGAGTGCAAGAGGGAATCGTGCAAATGGGTCAAGGTGACATGTCTAACCATAGGCGAGATAAGCTCCCTAGGTATGTCCTGCCCTTGATGTGCACTGAACAATTGTAGGTGATGCTAAAGGGGATGGAGCCAACCGACCAAGGTCACTAGACCTACCTAATTTGAGGACCCCTAGGTGCTGTGCTGTGATCGTAGGTGCTTCGTATCTTTTCATTCTTTTCTTTTCTTTTTTCTCTCTCTTTTTTTTCCTTTTCTGTTTTCTTTTTTGTTTCTTTTTCTTGTGCTTTTTTTTTTTGTGGACTTGCCTGTGTACAACCATTGCAATATGTTGAGGCTATCAGCCTCTCAATGGGTTTGGAAATGTCAAGCTTCGAAGGCTCAGGAAATGGATAATACAGTGATGATTGTGCCCTAGCCTCGTTGTTAGAGAAGCAGTCATTGAGATGGGGAGATACACTTGAGATATTGCAACCCCCTCTGGAATGTGTGATGTTGGTACAATTGGGGTAACAGTTGCCGCGAGTGCCCTACATAGAGTGTAACCCAGAAAGAGGAAGTGGTTAAGATCATGCTTTGGGCCTTGCGACGTGGGCACTTGCACATGTGATTTTTACTTTCGGCAGCGTGGCTTTGTTGCAGCTCTTTGTGGGTTCGGTGGTCTTGTGGTGACTTGGGCACAATGAACACTTTCGCACAAAGACCTGTATCATCCTGCATCCACTTGTCACTTCATGAGAGTACATGCACGGCATATGCAGCTCCTATAATAAACCAGTGCAATGCAAGGAGACAACACTTATCTGAATTCCATGATGTTGACTTAGATACTTATCACCTGCGCTTGAGTAGCTTTTTCTTTGGCTAAAGACGTGAAATGTATTAAATGTAGATATGAAAAGTTTGTACAATTGGGGAACATGTCAGCACGTAACCCTTTAGAGACAAAAATTCATGGCTAGGTAGCATTTGATAAGCCTTTTACATAACGTGGGGCTACTCTATTTCTACGAGGCAGGGCGAGTCCGGGTGGTTGGGCAACTGAGGATCTGCTGGTAAGGGGCTCCTGTGAGGTTGGGCAGGGAAGATGTCACCCGGGACCTGAATGGTGTAGTCCTTGGCCGCAACTATTTCCAGAATACTTTTGAACAATGCATCAAATTCTTGATTGTCTCGAGCTTCCCTCTCCTCTTTCGAGCACTTGATGCCTGAGCGTTTGTTGGGGCCCCGCACGACCGGTGTTGCCACGCCCTGTGTGCTCCCTTGAGATCTCATCCTCTTGGCTTGGGGGGTTTTCGGCCTACATCCTAGGTGGTGTCATTTAGGGCCTCGTTTCTTTGTGTACCTTTTAAGGGTAGGTACATAACGTCATGGCAGAGGAGCTTGTGCTGCATGCTCCCTTCGACGGCAAATAGCATCCTTGCAAGCCAGCTGCACTGGGTGCTCCATGTCGGCTACCATAGGGGGACCTACAAAATGCGAACCAAGGATTAGGCCTTGAGGTAGGATAAAACTATTCGCATGGAAGGGATTATACAGTGGGTTATCGAGCGCATATGATGAGGAGGGGAGAGGTGAGACATGCAATGTTTGTTGTAGAGGGATGGCTCCCATGATGATATTCATTTTGCCTCTAACCATTAGCAGATCTTGGCTTATGTTAAGTTGCATGGAGTGGTTGTCATGGAGTGGAGTAGGGCACATCCCTAGAAGGATAGACCACCGAAAAGAGGAAAGGTGTATAGAAAGGGACTGTGCCCCATCTACACCATCACAGAGGTGTTGGCCAGAGCTTCGTATGGCGATAATGAGGGTTGCATGCCCTCCTCCTGGAGGCGGGAATGGTCACACGACTTCTAAATGCATGGTGAGAGGAGGACCTGAGGAGCTCAACCTGTCAAATCCAACTCTTCTCCCTGCGCTTGACTATCATTGCTTGTGTGTGTTGATCTTATCTATACATGGTCACAAAAGTCATTATTTATTTATATACATATTTACGAATCCATGTCACTTCACAAGGATAAAAACCAATTGTAGAACTTGGGATTGTACTGGAGTGTGGCACATGCATCTAGTACTTGTGGTAGCCTTCTTAATAACATCAGGTATTTTGCAAAGTCAAGTATTATGGTACCTTGTCCGAGTCTACTTGCAACATGTAGCTCCTCCTCAGTGAGAACCTTATCTGCCAAAGAGTTCTCTTGGCTAGTTCCAGCTAAGTCCATACCCCGAATGGCAGTCACCACTCAAAGGGAAGTTGGTGCCACATAGGTTGGGTCTCTTTGAGACTGCCATTTGGCCAATCGCTCCTCTGAGACTGTCATGATCTTGGCTCCTAGTTCGGCCATTGCAACGCGGTTTTCAAACCAACATTGTTCGAATCGACTTCGACCCTCTGATTGTCACTTTAGTTGCTCTATCTCTAAGAGATTTGGTTGGCAGAGCACATCATTGAATGTTACAGTTAAGCGTAGTTCGTCGGCTTCCTCGTCAAAGGTGAGTCACATGCGTTCATGCAGGAGCCTGTCATAGTGCTCGTTAAGATGTTCTTGCTCTTCCCAGGATAGGAAAAATGGCAAGTATTCTCCAAGCTACTCCTTAGGGAATGCGCCCATGTCCGCAAGGATGTAGACACGTGCGAGCACCTTGAGCTTAGCATCCAACTCAGTTAAGTATTCTGCGACACTTCTATGTTCAACGAGGGCTTGCTCGATTGCTATCTCATGCAAGGTTCTAGGAGTTTGCCTAGGCTTTAGCATAGCTGGGGGCTCAGGCCTAAATGAGTAAGATTGGTCAACGCTAGGATTTCTTATACTCTCGGGGTTTCCATGTTTCTCCTGAGGCTTTGTTATTGCATCATGGTTCTCCTTGGATGTGGCTGGTATAGATTTGTCACCCTATTGTGACAGTGTTGTATCCACTCTTGATTGGTCAATGTGAGTTCTGTTGTCGATGGATTGAGTGTTACAAACAACCATTGATGTTAACGGTTGCTTTGATTTTTCAGAGCACAGGGATGTGTCTGAGGTTTCACAGCTATTAGGAGAGACATCAATGGGTTCGTTAGTGGATGGACTCGATGCTTTATTCATCAACTCTCTAGCACTCTTGGTCTCAATGTTCTTGGGGTCCACAACCACGTGTAACTACTGTTGTTTTCACTGTTTTCTCCTCTTTTTCTTAGTCAGTGAAGGTGCATAACTTAATGACTCAGGACCCTGAACTAGGTCAGCCGTTGATGTGCTTAGTTGGGCCTCAGCATTCTCTTTCTCTAGAGTGTCCTCATGGGACATAGTCGCGGCTTGCTGAATAGCCTTGCTAGGTTGTGAGGGTACAACTGCCTCTCTTTTTGGAGAGTCTAGCTCTTCAGCCAATTCCCTTCTGTTTAACTCCTCCAGCCTAGGCTTTAGGCGCTTTGGAAGTGCTAGAGTTGTCAAGGAAGTTGGTTGCAACACCTCCTCCATAGGTGAACTGCTAAGGACACGTTCCACAAGGGGCGTTGTCATGGCCATGGGTTGTGACTGCTGTGATCCTTGATTGGAAGTAGTAGTGGCTAGTCCAGTGGGCTGGCTACTCTTGGTGGATTGGGGTGTCAAGTCCCTAGGGCGATCAGAAGTGGCCGTGTCTTTTTTTGCCCTTTGAGCATTCACATGTGTAGATCGAGCATGAGTTGATCTAGTCACATTAGGGTGCACATGCATATCCTTGGGCTGAGAGCTTCGGATGATATCATGTTCCATCTCTTGGACATTTAGAAGCTTAGATGGAGATAGAGATTGGGATTGAGCAGTTGCACTTGATGATTGCTATTGTGCTTCTTGTGTCCATTTAGGGAAACAGGGTGTAGGAGACTTGGGACACTTAAGTGGCTCTGACACTGGCTGGAAGATTTGCTCATGGCTGTTAGATGATTTTACCATTTGCTTTATTGAGCATTTAACCTTACCATGAGCAATGTTGTGCCTATGATGCCTGCTATCCTCTTGGGGAATCAAAGGCTCCTTGGGCACCAATGGCTTTTGCGTATCCTCAACGATTACATCTGATATCTGCTTGTCAAGCACGCTAGGCTGAGGATCTACCCTCCGATTGGTCCTGTTTGGTTTCTTAATTTCAATCGTGAGGGGCTCGGTCACTCCATTGTTGTTGACTCGAGACTCGGTTTTTCGTTTAGATCTCCTCCTATGCCTCTTTGCTCTTGATATGATCTGGCCTTCAGTCGACAAAGGAGGTTTAGCAGGGGGTTTTGGCACCCAAATCCATCGGTTACCTACGTAATACCCTTGAGCACATAGCAATGCTTTGGATATCCATCATGGCGTTGTGCTAACCCTCCATTGATGCCTTCGTCTATAAGGCTTGGGATTCTTTTGGGGTCTTCTACGATATTTGTAAGTCCAAAGCCCGTTTTTGGCATTGTCTCTTGACCTTATTGTTTCAGGCATGGCCCCACTCACTGGTTCTTGTTGCTCAACCTGTGCTTGTATCAACTCTTGCAACAAGTCCTTGCTCTCGTTAGTAGGCTTGACTATTATGTCAGCACCTTCCTTGCCTTTCCCTCGAGGTTCGATGAGGCCACCCTTGCTAAAGGTTGTGACTATCCTCACTCTCGGTAGTGTCAGGTGTATCCTCTCTGCTACATAGTCGGCCTCACACTTGGTTGCCCTTTTGAAGGGTCTTCCTAGGAGGGTTTCATTCCCGTAATTAGCACTATTTGGAGGAACATGAAATAGGATAGGAAAGCTTTCAGTTTCAATTTTCACAAGGATTTTGCACTTCCCTATGAGTGCTTGTGGGCGTCCCCCATAAGGGCTAAGAGTTGCATTAGTCAATGTGAGCTCTGGTTGGCCTAGTAGGGTCCATGATTCATAGGTCAAGATATTAAAATCAGCTCCTTCATCAATCAGAGCATCGATAGTATGCTCTCTTTTCGCGATGAGTTTGACCCTAAGATAAGCAGGTGGTACTATGTCTTCGTCTTTCGGGTCTTGGCTTATAAATTTAAGCCTTCTGACAAATGCCCTTTAGTCCCCAACTGCAGGACCAGATGTGGATTCTCCACTGATGTCTTGCATCACTTGTGCAGTGCTATTCAAGGTGCATCTATCGATAGGACTGTCGTATCTAGTCATCCTCGCTATTGCAGCTTGATGTTGTTGCTTTCCGCTTTGACCAGATGCAATCCGAATGCAACACGTATGTGTTTATGCAGTGTGGCCTTTTTGTCCTTGTTGTCTAGATTGGCCCATTGAGGTTCTAGGGTCTTTGTTTGTCTCAGTTCGGGTACGGGCTTTTGTTTGCTCTTTTGCAAGTGAGGATCCATGCTCGTGTAGAGCCATTACTACACTAGGGTCTATTTTGAAGAACCTGTTCACGGGCGCGTTTTCTCTCCAACCTACTCGGGGGAGGTGCGGAGGGGATAGAGCCCCCTCTGCGGGGGTCGTGGGGGGGGGGGGGCAGTCTCCCTCGGCCCGCAGGGCCGTTACAGTAAATGCCATATGTGATTTGAAAAACCATTTATAGCCAAATTTTGAACTACTTGCTCCAAGTTTCAGCCCAGTGATCGATCTATGATATGGTTTTGGCTCTATATGGTCTCTCGGTCAATTTCACTATCTTCAGGTTAAAATTTGAAAAAATCTAAATTCGGCCCAACAGGTCCGAATTGCAGGGGCCAAGTGCTTGATTCGGCCCCTGTCCGAGGGCCGAGTGGAAAGGGCCGAATGTAACTGGTCTGAATGTCAAATTCGGCCAGTTTGAGTCTGGTTGTTTGAGGGCCGAGTCAAGTGGGCCGAGGGCCAAATTTCAAAGTTGGTCCGAATGCTCAATTCGGACGGGTCAAGTGGTGGGTGTTCGAGTCCAGTGGGCTGAGTCAAGTGGTCCGAGTGGTAGTGGACCGAGGGCCAAATGACCCAGCGGTCCAAGGACCGATTCTGGGACTCGGCCCAGAATCGCCGTCACTCAGACACGCCGAGCGTGGTGCGTTTTTTTACTGGCGCAATGATAAATCACCCAAATCACACGATTCAAGTCATGGCCTGTCATACACACCTCGAGATCAAAGCTATGGATGGAGGGGAAGAGTTGTATATACCTGGAATAGCCAATAAACTCCAAAATGCAAATCGGCCACCATCGAATCAAATCCTCATGCCCTATTATGACAACAGAAACCCTGATGCTTATTTTTCTTATTTTTCTTTGTTTTTTTCTACCCTAATGCATCCAAATCACAAAGAAAATAACTATCCTACTCCAACATGCTTTTTCAAATCCAAAAAACCAAAAACCTACTTGTTAAGGAGATCGAATACCTCTTCAAACTCCCTCGCTTCCTACCTATTTACCTTAAGCATCGGTTCAGGGAAAACCCTGACTTCGATGCTCGATTCGAAGCATGCAAGCGCTCAAGGCTTGAATCCATTGGTCTCGGCAATGGAACCAAAATGTGGGAACTTTCACTCAACCACTAAGACCCACAGACCGCTTATTGTTTCAAGCGTTCCAAGATGAGAACTAATGGCTACCTCTCACATAACCGACACGCCATCCATATCTACGGGTGTAGTGAGCTTACCTCCATGCTGATCGAGTTACCTCCTCCCGCGCACTCCGATAGCTCCACGATCCAAGTGCAAGCTTCAAGCAAGCTCCATCCTCAAGCTCCACGCTCCAAGCTCCATCACCGCGAGCAAGAGAAGAGAAGAGAAGAGGAGAGAAGAAGAGAGGAGAAGATGGAGAGCTTCTCCTCCTCGGTCCCTCACCCTCACACACTCACTCCGTCACACTCTCACAATCCCTCTCTCAAGCACAAGCTCAAGCAAGCAAGAAGAAGGAGAAGAGGAGACCCACTTTTGGCCACACACAAGAATGAGCTTCTCATTCACTTTTCAACTTTATATACAAACCCTCATCTCCTTATTCCCTTTTTTACATGGCCGGCTATGGCCTAGGCCCTTTTTCCCATTGTCCTCCTAGCTTCCTGGCTTCCTTCCTACCGCCCGTCTACCTTTACAAATTGCATGGGTGAGAGCCCGATGCTCCTTAAATTAAATCATGGTGCCCTTGCATTTTTTTACAAAAGTATTGACTTGCGCCTTTTCTTGTGTGCCTTTTTCCTTTATTTAGGACTTCACTTCTTGCGTTTCCATATTTTTCTTGTGCACCTTCGTCTTCCGTTTCACTTTTGCCTTGGCTTGTCTTCTGCTTCAGCTTTTTTAGATTTTCCACCTTGTTCTTCTACTGGTTAACATCAATAAATAAGAGATTCATTGATGGGCATCATCCCCCATGGATCGTCAAGGCATAGTGAATTGATCATTAAAGTACATTAGATGGTTTTTATTGAGATCCAAACTAGGAGGCTATTAACAAGCTTGTGGAGCTAGATGCCCAACTAACTTTTTGAATAGCTCAACGGAACACCTTTCAAATAGAAAAAAAAAGATAATACAAATAAGGCTCAAGCAAGCATGGATGTAGAGGTTCCACCTCATCAATAAAATTCTAGCTTTTAAGGTATTATAGGAAGGAAATAAATCCCAAATAGTCAATATGAAGGAGCTTTGTCAATGTAGTAATGATTATAGTGAAAAATTTTCTGGCTTGAAATCTCAAGCACAAAGAGGCTCATTATCGACCAATAGATTTCAACCATCTTTTGGGAGGAATAACTCAAACAATGGAGATCAAATGGATAGTTATTATGATCATTCTACTAATTGGACAAATGATCTTCAATTAGCAAGAATCAAGGTATTGCAAAAAATCCTCATCTTCTTTAGATATTAAAGAATGGACATGCAAGTCAAAATCCTAGTTTGACATCTTTCCAAGAAGTGGTGAGCAAAATATCTATTTTTCTACTTTGTACTTAATGGGGATTGGGACGTACTTAGTGGACGTATAGTAAGAAGGAGAACTAACAAGTCATTGAAAATTGGGAAGCTTTTAAGGCACTTATGGTGCAAGTATTTATACCCCCAGTGGAAAAGGAGAAGCTTGCGTATAGATGGTATGGTTTAGAACAAAAGGTACTCATAGTACATGAGTATACAAGCCAATTCCTTAAACTCACCATGTATGCTGAGAGTATAATTGATAACACCAAGTTTCATAAGTATTTGTATGGTTTAGAGCCTAGCTTATTAACCAATATCATGGCTCAATATCCCACCAATCTCTTTAAGGCTATTGAGGTTGCAAAACAATATGCCAAAAAGTATAGGAGAAAGCCCACTATTCATTACCCTCATGGACAATAAAGAGCTATTTTAAAGCATTCAATGTGTCAAAGTAAGCAAATAATTTCGTATGTATAGATGGTGTTAACATAGGGGATCAACATGATGAAATAAAGTCACCATAAACTTCTACTCTGAATAACATTATCCCAATGGATCTTCACAAGAACCACAAGGAGAAAGGACTTTGCTTTAAGTATGTAGAGAAGTACATTGCATAACACCCTTCAAAATGCTTCCACAACAAAGCCACTGTCAATAGCATGTTGGCATTTGAGGATCTAGAGTATGAACTAGTGTAAATGATAGGGATGAAGTAGATTAATTTTATGATCCAATCGATAGCTTTTATGATATCTTTCCTTTTGATCCAAGTGGATAAACGATTGGTATTGGAAAAGGCTCTATTAGATTAGCAGTATCTTTGAAATCACTCATTTATCTCTAATTGATCTTTTGAAGGAAGACTATGTTAATTTGTTCAGCTTTGTCTACATGGAAATAGTTCTTTATTTTGGGCTAGATTTTATTGTCATTTAACTACACAAAAATGATGCATTAAAAAAGTTAAGTTCTCAAAGAGGGATCTCTTTTAAGCTAGAGCATGCATAATTTTGAGCAAGCTATGAAAAGTGATGGCAAATTTTCTATAGCAAGGTTTATAGTAGACAATATAGTATTTGCCTATTAGAAGAGCTCTCATTTGAAGAATTTTGGAGCAAGTTTTCACTTTTATGCTTTTGCATCAAAGGATGTATATCATTCTTAGTCTCTAACTCTACATTCATCACTTCTTTGGAGAATTCTTAAAGTCTAGGGAATCTTTTATCAGTCTATGTAGAGTGCTCTACTCCATTCCACCAATAGAGTCCCTTGTAATAAGTACTCTATTTTGTTTTTGAGAACAAAAAGCATCCAAGTGGGGATGGGTTGTAATGAAGTGTAATATAGAAAAAATATAGCAAACATTGAGGTATTTGATAAATATAATTGGGGTCACATTGACACTCCATTGACACAAGTATAAATTGATGTAAGATACATTTATAGGGGGATTATCATTCATGAAAAATACAAGCCTCTTCATCTTGTCGAAGCTTCTCTTACCCCTTTCATGGCTTCGTATTATTTCTCTCCCTTGTTTCCCTCTTTCTCTCTCCGATACTATTCTTCTCTCCCCTCCTCTTTCTTCTCTATGTCCTCTCCCTGTAAATAAACTCATGAGAAATGTCGACTCATGCGTGAGATTATAAGGTGTATTGGATTCTGTCTTCAGGAGACTCAAAATACAAGTGCAATGGCTTATATCATGTCTCCAAGTAGAGACTCAAACAATGAGCACAATGGCTCTGATTATGTCTCAAATAGAGTCTCAAACAATGAGCACAATGCAAATTCAAAATGTGATTGTGAGTGGAGATAGATTGTGAATGCAAGTGAAGTATAATTCAATGGTGCAATTCAAAGCCCACAAGTGGGGCTAGTTGAGCCACTTGTGAGTGAAATTGATGAATTAATGATGCAAGTGGAAAATTAACAATATATATAAGTAAAATGTTTAACTATAAGTGGGACTTCAGAGAGAGAGAGAGAGAGAGAGAGAGAGAGAGAGAGAGAGAGAGAGAGAGAGAGAGAGAGAGAGAGAGAGAGAGAGAGAGAGAGAGAGAGAGAGAGAGAGAGAGAGAGAGAGAGAGAGAGAGAGAGAGAGAGAGAGAGAGAGAGAGAGAGAGAGAGAGAGAGAGAGAGTCATAAGCTTCTTAAGTGTGATGAATGTGCAAGTTGCATTGGGAGAGAGCCACCAACTTCTCAAGCATGGTGAATTTGCAAGTTACTTTGGAGAGACACACACACACACACACACACACACACACTCTCTCTCTCTCTCTCTCTCTCTCTAGAAAAAGAAGAAGTTGAACATGTTGTCCCACACATCTGCACATGGTATTGCCTCTTAAAATCCCATAAACCTTAGTGTACACTTTGTGTGTTAGCTTATATTTTGTAGCCTAGAAACCACTCCTTTGTAATTTCCAATTTATATGCACTATCATTCCCTTTTTAATGCATAGACCATTGCTCTCTAACATGAAAATTTGAGTCCCCCAGTTGTATTCATTTTTTACATGATGTAAATTTCATTTCTCTAAAATTTTTAGATTGTTTCTTTGTCTTGAATATTGTATTGTATGTAAATTTTAGTTCTCTAAATTTTTAGATTATTATTGTCTCAAACATTGTATTGATTTAAAATTGGTTTCATGGATGTGGAATTTAATATCTATTGCTCTGCCTCGTGTGATTCGTGCATCATCACAAAAATAAGTTAGATTTTCCACCTGTACATATGCAAAAGAAATTTTAGATGAAATGTACATTAGTGAGATTATGGCACATGCAATGGATGGGATGCATACGAAGCATGTAATGGGTGGTATTGCTTGCAAAAGTGGTGTTCAAAATATGTTTCATTCTAATATTGAAATGGTGGATGATGTGGTTGATCCTTGGGTTGATCGTGATGGAGGTGGCAATCATGTAGAGACAGATTTAGACTAAAATGATGAGAACCATGCACCCATGATGTACATTATCTCCTGGAAATGAAGGTCATTGTGTTGCAAAATCATTGAATGATAGCTAGTTTAGTGATGTTGCACAGATGAATGCAAGCTTGCTGAAAATGTATTGCATGATGGGCAAGACCATGGGAGAAAAGGGATGCATTGTCAAAATGATACAACCAATGATGATGCGCATGATAGTTGCAATGATGACATGCATGCTGAAAATGCATTGCATGATGGATAGGACCATGGAAAAACAGAGATGCACGATACTTAAAGTGAAGGTATGCCTTCTGAAAATGCATTGCATGATAAGTAGGACTATGGCACAAAAGGGGTGCATGATTGTCAAGATATCACATCCACTGATGATGTACATGATAGTCATTGTGAAGGCATGCCCCTTGAAAATTTATTGCATGCTGGGCAAGACCATGGTAGAAAAGTGATGCAAGATATGTATAGTGAAGGTATGCCTAGTGAAAATATATTGCATGACAGGCAGGTTCATGGTAGAAAAGGGATGCCTAATTGTCAAAATGCCACAACCACCATTAATGATGTGTAGGATAGTTGCAATGAAGGCATGCCCATTAAGAAGTAATTGCATGATGGGCATGAGCGTGGAAGAAAAGGGATGCATGATTGTCAAGATGCTACTCTCATACTACTATAACACAATTTTTTTCATCACATTGCAACCTTGCTCCATCCTATTTAGATGCTCATGAGTAAATGTTCTTTTCATGATTGTACCAACTCCATCATGTTCTCCATTCCCATGCCTGAATCCAAAGAAATAGTGTCATGGTTAAACCTATAATTTATTTGTGCCTAGACACAAAATAAAATGGTGTTTTTGCTTTGAATTGAAATGTGGCCCCATCCAACCAAACCCAATTCTCTTCCAATTACAAGCCTCAGCCCTTCGACCAACAATGATGCAACTTGAAGCAATATTGAATAAAGAGTGTATTGTGGATCCTATCACCTAAGATGAAAAACTAAAGAGTCTTTTGAATTGTACCAGCCCTCCAACAATATGTAATGAGAACCAATATTGTAACTTGGCTATAGTACAAATGCATTGACCGTATTTCATGCTGTTCTTGGAAAGTGTAATTATCTGCAAAGTCTATGATAAACACAACCACCTCCTCATTGAATGTTTGTACCCCATTTGCACACACTATTTGAATTGTTTTACTTGCCACTTGTAATGACATATGTGCCAATAGTGCTCCTTGAATTTATTTGCTTTGTGCAATTTGATACACTCTTGACAAGGCTCAAGGTGAACTCCCTCTTTCTATTGATTATTAGGCACCGCTTATCACAGGGAGAGAAATATCCTTCTAATTGCCTTTCCAAGCAAACATGTAAGAGAGAGAGAGAGAGAGAGAGAGAGAGAGAGAGAGAGAGAGAGAGAGAGAGAGAGAGAGAGAGAGAGAGAGAGAGAGAGAGAGAGAGAGAGAGAGAGAGAGAGAGAGAGAGAGAGAGAGAGAGAGAGAGAGAGAGAGAGCTTGAAGTTGTTGGTAGGCTACTACTAAATAGATATGAAAAGAATTACCTCTATGAACCTATCTACAACTAGTATCAGCTTTTTCTAGCTTGAAGTTATTGCTTGACTATCGCTAAATAGATATGAAAAGAATTACCTCTATGAACCTATCTACAACTAGTATCGCCTTTTTCTAGTCATGTCCCGTACAACCTATTTTGATGCCACCTTACTATGCTTTCATCCATAAAGGAAAAAAAAGAGATGGAAACCTCACCCTCAAACTCCACCTCTCAACCTCCAAGCTATGCAAGAAGAAGGGGAAGAAGAGAATACTACAAGACAAGAGAGAAGCTTCACTCTCCAAGTCCTTCACTTGCACTCTTAGTATCACTCTCACTTTCCCTCCATCTCAACTTGATGCATAAGAAGACAGGATGGAAGCACCAATAAATAAGGGAGCTCTCAAATACAACCACACAAGAATGGGTCCCACTATTCACTTTTTTGCTTTTTATACATGGATTTAGGATTTGCGGTTTCCTCCATAATTGCACAAATTCTTGGCTCTTGATGAGTCCCTTTACATTCATGCATACATTGTATACAAATTGGATCGGCCTATTAAAGTGAAAAAGAAATTCGTGCCTCTGACCTCACATGGCTTCGGGTCTTTCTTATCTACTCGGGGATGGTCTAGCATTTGCATGGGAGTGAACCCAACTCTCAAATTTCTTATCGGTATTGATTATTGGCAATACGAAAGAAGATGGAGAGAAAGTTTAGAGGTGGCAGACGATGGTGCGATGTCGAGGCTACGTGACTAGCAGCTTTAGATTAATCTCATGCAATTGCTCAACAAAGGCAGCGGTCGCATGCCAGTGCGAGAGCTAAGCGGCCACATGTACATGCTCGACCTAGGGTGGTGCTCTCAGCCGGCACGTCTCGAGTGTGCATGCAAAGCCGAGTCTAGTGGGATGGATGGCCATGCAGCTAGTCGGTAGGCCGACTAGTGTGTCATGTAGCCTGCGCGACTAATGTGGCAGGCGTGCTACTTCTGTGCTCCACCGACGTAACCCATTTTGGATTCTCTAAAATCATGTTTGCCCATGATTATGACAAAGCATGTGAAGTAATTACTATATTGTCACTGCAATGCGAGCACCAGCCGCCACTCAATGTCAGAGAAATGGGAAAAGAAGAACAGTAATAAACCTTCCTCACAAATGAGCATTTTTGTCTTGTCGTAATCACGATTAGCCCTCGTAGTGGCTTTCACAGATGGCCTATTGAATAGAAACTTTCTGTGTAAACATAACAGAGGGAATGCAGAGGGCTTTTTGATTAAAATCGAAGGTCCATAGGCATACCATTGGTGCTAATTCTAGATGATGTGATTCAATGTTGGTGGTTGTTATGGAGTGGCGTGTTGAATGCAATCCCTCCGTGTACACCCTAAAAGATGGCAGGCAATGAGTATCCTAGAGGTTGAGTGGCGCAAATGAGACATCAACCTCACGAGGAATAGAGGCAAAGTTATGCATCAAGGCACACATGGATGATGGCAGTCCATCTGAAATGGATGCAATGGCAGTGGTGGAGAAGGAGAAGAGGAAGATGTGGGAGAGAAGAGGACACACAATGTAGGTGCTATCAAGAATGATATGATAGCCTTATTACACTTTTATATTATATATGAATAAAGAATGGGCGGTCTATGTACATGGCTAGGCCCAATGCCTTTTACCCCAACAACCTCCCACTAAAAGGCCAATGGACCATGGAGTGAAAAAACAAAGAAAAAGGAAAAGAGACAACATGAGGAATCATGACATCTCACTTAACACCCAATCCGAAAGCAAGCTGTGCAGTAAGCATCAAGAACGTCTGTAGAAGAGTGAAGCATCCCCAAGTCCATGACATCCAGGAGAGAAGCAATCCCACAGCTCCATACAGTGGAGCAATCCAAGAATATTTCTCATGAAACAAGCACAACTCATGAGTGCAAGGTTGTAATGTATAAGCATCAGAGTAGTGCATAGCATCAACGTGGCACATAGGAGATAGCTAAGAGCACATAGACCTTCCAAACTCAATCATAGAAGAAGGGCCAGCATCCCGGACACATGTCAAACGGGGTCTCAAGATAGTATGTGGCCTCAATGAAGGGGAAGATTGGCATATGGCTGTAGCATCAACCATAAAGTGCACTGAACGCACATCAAGAGGCTTGAGAGATGTCTGCGTCTCATAAAAGATAGCATGACGGCTACGTATAACCTATTGGACATCCAAATCCCATACCTTATAAGCCTAAAATTCACCATCTCCATAACCAAGGAGGATACATCTGCGTGATATAAGCATATCTAGCATACATACAAATGCTTGGCAGCCAAACATCCTTAAGTAATCATAGGAGGATCTCATGCCACTCCATGCCTTGTATGGTGTAATACCATCCAAAGTTAGACACGGTATCCTATTAAGCAAGTAGAGTGCCATCACAAGGGCCTCAGTCCAAAAGCCATAAGATAACCCAACAGTGGTAAGCATAGAAGCAACCTTTGGCTGTAGAGTCATGCACATGCCATGAGCAATCCCGTAATACCGTGGGTATAGGAATTCAATGCTAGACTGCTAACAATAGGATTGAAAGCTGGGAGAGATAGCATGACTCTCATAATCCATCTGCAAGCACCTAGGCCTACACCCACAGAATCCATAAACCTGTCAAGCATAACTATGGCATCCTCAATCCGCACTAAGGGAAAAGCCCAAACATAGTGGGTAGCATGATCCACGAAGGTCATAAAGTACAATGCTCCACCAAGTGACTTGGAAGGCATAGGTCCATATACTGCACAATGGACAAGATCTAGAGGATCATGCCTGTCACGATTGCCATGAGCCAAAGGGGCTCTACAAGAACCATAAGTACAATCAGGGCAAGCATCAAGATCTACATGTGACAAAGGAGGCAGCATGGAGTTTGAATGAGACAAGATCTCCATCGCTCTCTGGTGCATATGGCCTAGGCGATAATGCCATAACAATGCATATGGTATCCGAATAACTGCGACCATAGAATCTCCCACATGAGAGACATGCACTGGGTAATGAGAACCAACTCTAGAACCTCTGGCCAAAACCAAGCAACCACAAGAGATCTTCCATGACCTATCCTGAAGAGAAACAACCTAACTTGCATCATGCAACTGACTGACAGAAGTCAAGCTCTTACTAAGCATGGGAACATGTAGAACATCCCTAAGCATAAGAGAAGTCCCATTAGGCAAAGCTAGGTGTATGTCCCATGTACCAATAATAGCATAAGTTTGCTCAAGGCCCAAATCAATACATCCGTCAACCTCCCTATAAGAAGAGAACCGTGCTCTATGAGGGGTAACATGACAAGATGCCATAGAGTCCAAAAACCAATCAAAGGCATAGGCTTGATTACTGAGCAAGTAAGCTGTAGGGAGACAAGATGACAAGAGTACATTCTCTACTGCATCATCATAGGTAACCACATGTACCTCACCACTAGAAAGAGTGGTAACACGTGCTGCATCACTGACTCTCTACTCATGTCGAGTCCCCCGTCTCTGTCTCTACTGCTCTCTAATCCATCTAAAACATTTTCTTTTAACATGCCCAAGCTTTCCACAATGGAAGCATACAATATCTGTAACTAAAGAATCTGTAGAAGACGGCAAGGAATCCAACTCATCATGAATAGGACTATCCATAGCATCCACGGAGCTCAAGGAGTCGAGGGCTATCCCAACAAAGGGAACTTGCTCATAAATACAATCATCTGCAAGTACATAAGTGGTGGAAGCATGCTACAAAGACTCATGAAACCTCAACGAACAGGAGGACATAAAGGCATCAACCAAGGATGCAAAAGCTCCCACATGAAGAAGAGTCGTAGCCAACTACATTGCATAACCAACCACAGTATGATAAAGCATAAGACATCTGTCATAAAAGCATACGGTATTTAGCCATGAAATCAATCCATAACCATATGCATACGCATAGCTATGTAGTACATCATGCCACCTAGGAACATCCAAGTCAAGTAAAGACTGACAAGTGGCAAAGCATCCTGCAAGAGTTAAGCTCCAGGAGAAGCCCAAACATCTATATAACAACATCCAAATAAGCGGCTCTATAAGGTACAAGACAGTAGACAAAGTGCATAGCTAGGTAATCATGCATAGGATCTACTCTCTGACATGCACAGGCAACAAGAGCCCAACTAGCATAGAGGCTAGGCAACGAAGAAGCAAGAAAGCCATAACGGCATCCCAAGCACTATAAAATCCACTAATCAACCAAATAACCTGCAATAAATCCAAGCACCAATGAGCATACAAGGCTCAATAAAACTCTGCCAAGACAATGAAGCAACTCTGCTCAATACATGTCTGCATCAATTAAACATCCAAGGATCCATAACATCAGAGCATAAGGCCAAGTAGCATCCAAGTTCATAATGGAAAAAGCCAAATAAATGTCCAAGTGCTCCATGAAAGTCCTCAAATGCAAGTCTTGTCAACCCCAAACATCTGGAAACCCAAAAGCATCCACCACGACATCAATCCACATGGATAGACCATAAACAAGTACCATGTGGGTAAGGAGCTACTATAGATATCTGTCATGCTAGAAAAAATGTATGTCAACATGACGTGATTGTGCCAGCTATAGAAATGGGGCTGGGGGGCTGCTGCGAAAGTTGCAAGTGGTGGGGGGGTCCCCAAGGGGCCAAAGAAGGCCATTAATTGAGCCAAAGGTGGAGGGGAAGCTTCAAGCTTCACGGGCAAGCTCAACAATGGTTGCCCTATTCAAAACCTTGTTGTCCATGAAAATGGCTGAAGTAAAGATCTCATACCTCTGTGGGAAAGGTTGAGAAGAGGACAGGAAGCGCTCGCAAAGGACCCACTCTCATACCAATTGAAGGGGATGCAATGGCAGTGGTGGAGAAGGAGAAGAGGAAGATGCGGGAGAGAAGAGCACACACAATGTAGGTGCTGTCAAGAATGATATGACAACCTTATTGCACTTTTATATTATTTATGAATAAAACATGGGCAGTCTATGTACATGGGTAGGCCAGTGGCCTTCTACCCCAATACCATCAACTAGCAAAACTTAGTTGTGGCCTCTAAAACTTGAGTAATGAGAAAACTTGAGTTCCTTTGAGTGGTGGCACTCAAGTGAGAGGTGTTTCCTCGAGTACAATGTGCATTCGAGTGCGGATTGTCAAATTTTGAGTCAACTGTTGAACTAAATGATGGTGGTGGATCCTTGAGTGCTGAAACTAAGAGGTGATAGGATTCCTAAGTGTTGAACTGAGAAGTGGTGGATCCTTGAGTCCTAGAGGGATCGACTCAAGCTAGATGGCTTGAGAGTTCTACCAAAAACAAGGTAGTTGAATAAGATAATGTCGCCTAGATTTGTGGACTCAAGTAAGTGTATATATTATTCCTCAAGTTCTTAGATTCACTTCAACACTAGTAGGCAAGATAGAGCTCACTTTTGGTCATTTTTCATGTTGCTAATTTTTTGGCACTTGAAGTGCAAAGAGCTAAGCACTCTAATTGCACTCAACTTGAGTTCTGGGATAGCACTTGAGTGCTCTTTTTGCACCTATTAATTTCGAGTAAATCAAATGGACTCATCATTAAAGTGTCATTTTCCACCAAATCCTTTTGACAAGGGTGGAGCCCAAATGTTAAAAGCATAGGTGATTGCTTCTCTGGTGCAATTTCAATTTGGTTATTTACTTTGAGTGAGTTAAAGCAATTATTATTTTTCTTTATTCTAGTGCACATCGAGCCCATAAATGTCATGTTCAATTCCTTCTCTCCACTCTAGTGGTGGCTAGCTAGATTTCCTACATGAGTGCTTGATCTCTTTCTTACATGTCCACTTGAATTGCAATTGAGTGCTTTTTACCTCTCTCTAACCTTGCTCTCCTCTTCTCACTTAATTAGCTATCCTCGAGTGCTCTTTCACTTGCATGCTTCCGCAAGGTGGTTATGTAGAGACTTATTCAATCTCTCCTCTTCTCATGGAAATCAATCACTTGAGCTATACTCAAGTGCCCTTTCACTTGAGTGCTTCCACAGGATGGTTATGTAGAGACTTATTCAACATCTCTTCTCATAGAAACCAATATAATTATTTCCCTAACACACACAACAATGTTTGAGACACTAACTAATCATGAAGCACAACTAATGAGCAACTAATCAATCTAATTCTTTCCATAACACACAAAACAATGTTTGAGACATTAACTAATCATGAAGCACAACTAATGAGCAGCTAATCTACTACAACATCAATCAATTTGCACTAACTACAATTTGTGCTACATGAGATTAGAAGTAATAAAATGATAAATTAGTTTTTGAAAGTTTTTTTTCCATGTTTTAAGCTTTCTAATAATCTATTGTAGTCCCATGCATTGACTATTGAACTTGTAAAATCAACAACTTTATGAAATTTCACTTGAGTTAGAGGGTCTATTATTATCAACACCAATATGCAAGAGCATGTCAAAACTTTTGCACAAGAATTCTTTAGGCTTGGATCTCTTTCCAACTCTATATTACATTGCATAAAGCTTTTCAAAGTTCTAGTCTTTAGCTTTAATGTCTTGCTAATCATGTTGCTAAGGAATATGCAAGAGCATGCCAAACTTTCACACAAGCATTCTTTAGGCTTGGATCTCTTTCCAAATCTTTATTACATTGCATAAACCTTTTCAAAGTTCCAATCTTTATCTTTAATGACTTGTTAATCATGTTGCTATAAGGAATATCTTGGCCTTCACTTTGCTCATTGAAATCTTCTAAGATACATCATGCCATTTGGTCCTTCTAGATCTTAACCTTGCCTCCATGCACACCTAAGGAATCCTGTAATTCTTCAATTTTCTCAACAATTACTTGACCTCTTCATGGAGGTTTCATTGTGCAAATATAGTTTATCTATAACTTTAGAATCCTATTAAATATGTGTACAAGGAAATGCAATGTGAAAAAGTGGACATTCTCAATGTCTATTGAAAATATGGGTTTCTAATTCTTATTAAGATGTGGCCAAATTGGTGGCATTATTTTATTGTAGGCCAATACTCCTCTCTTCTATATGCTATGTTATAAGCCCTTCAAACAAGTATTCATTCTTATACAAAAAGGGCAACTTTACTACACCAATGCAATTGCTTAAAGCATGTTGTCCAAATAGCACTAGCTCCAATCCCCAAAGTGGTTGTCCCTACAACATCAGGAAGTTCTCTTCGTGCATGCCTCACATGTCCAAATTTATTCCTAGCACATAGAGAGAGTAACCTTCATATTTCAATCCCTTCCCTCCACTACCTTGTGGTAGGCAAAGCTATTACTTTCTATGCAAAGATATTCAATGCTCCTTGGAATTAGTAGTCACTACATGTATCTAGTACTTGTATTCAATTTTTTATGAGAACACGCAACAATCCAAGGATAAATTATGTAAAGCCACAACTGAGCTAAGCTCCACTAAGGAAACCTTGTCAGATGTTCTTTTTTAAATGGAGAAATCTACTAAACTTTGGAAGCCCAAAAAACTGAAATTTCATCTCTATAAGCATAGCTAACTGAAGCTCAAACTTAGTTGATCACTGTAACTAATGAGACGGATTTGTAAAGGAAATAATATTTACATTGTTGCAAAAGCACTAAAGTACACCCTTACAAATGAGGGGGCCACATACACATCTTTCATAAATAAATGGTATACACAAAAGTGTATGGGCATGCATTTGCAAAAGCTTAGAAAGAATTAAAATGTAAAGGCTAAAGCTTACAAATACAAATGTATAAAAAAAGTAAAGAAATAATAAAAAAATATGAAGGGTTGTGTGTCTTTTGGGGAAAAGGTGGGGAGGAGTGCATGGCTGATTATGTGCCTCTTTCTCTCCTTTCTTCCAAGATACACACATTCTCCCTTTATGGTGCCAATCTTTCTCTCTCCTCTCTCCTTTGTCTTTTTGTGCAGAAATTCCTCTTTTCCCTTTTGCTCTTTCTTTCGTGCATAATGGTTGAGATAGATGCAGATGACGAATTTGTTCATTATTAAGAGAGATTTATGGCTTTTTTTAGTTTTGAGATCAATGGCACAGCCATACACATAGATTTTGTGTGCTTTGTCCTCGATTTTGTGGTTGTATCTGTTTGTGAGCAAGAGTGTTGCCTTCATTTTGGTGCATGGCCGGGGAAGAAGCTGATCTCAATACAACAACTTGAGGGATGTTTTTGGCGACAAGAAAGCTTGATGCAACACTAAATTGAGAAGTTGGTGGCACACTCATAGTACAGAGAAGAAGAGGAGAGAGAGATGAATGAAGGAAGAGAAAGAAAAATAGGAAGATACACAAGAAGAAGCAAGAAGATAATGAAAGTCAAGCTAGAAGAAAGCAGCCTATTTCTTTGTAGTCTACCGTCTTGCCATGGTTTTGTGGAGCCAGTGGGCATGATCAAGAACATGTTTTTCTCATTGCAAGATATGACACAATAGTCTGCATACACCATAGCAAGAATTGATAGGAGAAGAAGAAGAAGAAGCATCCTAAATTAGGAAGTAGTTGTTGATAGGGCATCACAAGCCAGGGATAAGCAGAATCACAACAAATTTTGGGGCAAAATATTTTATTTCATCTTCACCAGACACAAAACACAGGGTGTGTGCATTAACACCATTATTGCAGATAATACTGTAGAAGTTTGAAGAAGGCCATGCTCTGCTGCACTGTTGCTTGTTATTGCTTTCCAAGAGACAGGAGAATATGAATTGCATCTACAACAAATACCGAGCCAGAAGATGAAGAAGAAGAGCATCAATAAGGAAGCCATTAGACAACAAAATGTCAACATTAGTAAAAGAAGAAACACAAGTAAAGAAAAGAGGGGTAAAAAAAAGTACATTGATAATAACAGTGCCCACTGTGGTAGTAACATGCAAGAGAAGAGGGTGGAGACACAGAACACGTGAAGAAGACGACCACGACGATGAAGAAGAAGGAGGCCAAGAGGTCGGTGGGGAGAGTTACAAGATGGGCATCATGAACTCCTTCATCAACGACATCTTTGAAAAGCTCACCCATGAGGCCTCCCATCTCACCATCACAATAAGAAACCCACCATCATGTCACGGGAGATCCAGACGGCCCTCTGCCTCATTCTTCTCGGGGAGCTTGTCAAGCACACAGTGTTTGAGGGCACCAAGGCCGCCACCAACTTCACCATTCGCCATCAGCACTCTTACACTCCATCAACACCCTTGTTCCTACATCTTCCTCGGTCATAATTCTTCGCAACTTCTTCTTTTCTTATCCCTAATCTTGCATTCTCTACATTGACCTAAGTAGTTTTCCTTTATTAAATACTCTTGCCTAAGTAATTTTATTTATTGAAACCTATTCCTATACTATTCTAGCAATACCTCTATAACTCATCCCAACCATTCTAGATCCCTAATACCTCATCTTTCTCTTTCATTCTTCCCTTCTCTACATGCCACTTCCATATTTTCCTTACCTCGTCTCACATGGCACATCACAAAAATAATTCTAGCATTAGACATTAGAAGCATATCATTAAAAGGGTTTGTTTTCAATGTCATTTTCCATCATTAGTCTCACTAATCCCTTTGGTTTTCAAGTGTTTTTGAGCTAAATGTTGTAATTTTTCTTCCCCTATTGCGATGGAGAAATTTGTGCTTGTGATCCCTTGTCGATGACAAAACCCTATCCTTTGAAGACTATGCAAGTTTTTCAGTGTGGGATTGTGATGAAGGCGGGGGTTCCCTTACTTTGGTGGTCATGGATTTGGAGTCCCATACCCTACCATGGCTAGGCCTCGTGATCAAAGTTGTATTACTAATAGTTTTGGAAGTGTCTTGTGTTAGAAAGTGGTTTTTCTTTGACAAGGTTCACCAGGATGCTTCAGATTTCAATGTGGAGGAAATGATGACACCCAAATAAGCACAAAAATAGTGCAGAAAAATATCCATGCATATATCACATTTTTAGTTTTTGTAAAGGAAATAATATTTACATTGTTGCAAAAGCACTAAAGTATACCCTTACACATGAGGGGGCCACACCCACATCCTTCATAAATAAATGGTATACACAAAAGTGTACGTGCATGCATTTGCAAAAGGTTAGAAAGAATTGAAATGTAAAGGCTAAAGCCTTATGAATACAAATGTATCAAAAAAATCAAAGAAATAATAGAAAATATGAAGGGTTGTGTGTCTTTTGGGGAAAAGGTGGGGTGGAGTACACGACTAATTATGTACCTCTTTCTCTCCTTTCTTCCAAGATATACACATTCTCCCTTTATGGTGCCAATCTTTCTCTCTCCTCTCTTCTTTGTATTTTGTACAGAAATCCCTTTTTTTCCTTTTGCTCTTTCTTTTGTGCATTATGGTTGAAGCTATGGATGAAGATGATGAATGTGTTTGTTATTAAGAGAGAGATTTATGGTTTCTTTTTAGTTTTGAGATCAATGGTAGAGCCATACACAATAGATTTTGTGTGCTTTGTCCTTAGTTTTATGGTTGGTTCTGTTCATGGGAGGGTTGCTTTCAAAACAACATTACATCACTGACCACATGTCCCGCATACCCATAAGAGAAGCCACTGGTTGATTTGTCAGATGCACATCTCTTTAACATGTTTGGTGAGAAAGATTTTTTTAGAGCCGACTTGATGCCATACTAGGCTGATGACATAGTCCAAGTGCTTGAAAACAGACTACCCAAAAGACCCTTTTTGGCGACTCATCCTTAATATACAGCCCTATCAGTTGATAGCAGGACAACTCTATAGGTTAGGTAATGAGGGCTTGCTACATAGATGCATGTGTGAGTATGAAATGCATGGCGTACTTGCAGAAGCACATAGTGGAATTACGGGAGGATACTTCAGTAGAGATGCGACAGCCTGCGAGGTGCTGCAATCTCAACTATGGTGGCCTACACTTTTTCGAGATGCAATGTGATTTGTAAAGCATCGTGATGAATGCCAATGGACCAAGGTACCTATTTGCAAGGACAAGATGGAGTTGACCCCAATTATTGCAAGACAACCTTTCGAAAAATGGGGAATTAACTTCATCGGGTTTATTAGTCCCACAGCACAATATTTGCAAGCCAAGTATATCATAGTTGCTACCGACTACCTCACAAAGTGGGCAGAAGCATGAGCCACTAGAAAGAATGATGGTAGAACCACAGCTAAGTTCTTGTGGGAGCGGGTGATCTCGCGATTCGGTTGCCCCATTGAACTAGTTAGTGATCAAGGCACGTATTTCATCAATGAAGTGATTGCTAACCTCCTATCTACCTTTCTGAACATACATAAAAAATTCTCGCCTTACTACCCTCAAGTGAACGGCTAGACAAAATCTACGAATAAGATATTAGTGAATGTCTTTACCAAAATTGTCTCTGCTTATTCGTGCAACGACTCAGACAACAAGCTGATGGTAGCCTTATAGGCCTATCGAACAACCTATAAAATGGCTGTAGGACAAACTCCCTTTAGGTTGACCTACGGAATTGATTCCATTTTATCGGTAGAATCCTTTATCCCTAGCCTGAGAGTAGCCACTCAAGAGAGATGGAATGGGAAGGAGGCATGGAGAGAATGCTTAGTTGAGTTAGAACGCCTATCAGAGACTCGACTTCTAGCTACCCATTCACTAAATTGCGAGAAGGCGCGACATAAGAGCTGGTTTGACAAGCATGTTAAGTAGTGAGACTTCGATTAGGGTGACCTTGTGCTATTATACTCAGTGAAAGGCCATAAGAAAAAGATGAAATTTAGGGGATTGGGGCCTTTCTGAGTGCGCACCATCAACAAAACTAGCAATGTAGAGCTCAAGACCCTAGATGGAGAGGGCATATGCTTCTTTAATGGTAGCCACATAAAGAAGTACTACCCTCCCATACATCCACTACATGAGCCTCCCATGCTAGAGTCCCCTATGAAAGTCCGAGTTGCCACAATTATGGGATTTGAAGACAAGAATGAAGAAGTAGTAGAACCTGCTTATGTCTGCATAATAGTCACTGCCAGTGACCACATACTTTTGATGCATTGATCGATGAGGGAGCTGATTTCAACATCTTAACTAACGATCATTGGGCTCACATCGGTCAACCACAACTTCAGTCCACAAGTGCTAAACTCAGCCCTTTTGGGGACCAATCATATGTTCTTTTAGGAAAGTGTAAAGTCGTAGCCTCTATCAAGTCTAAAAGCATACCCATAATCTTTTATGTGTTGCCAAACATAAAAGATGTTGGTAAGGAATCACCGCTAGGGCGCACCTTTAAAAAACATACACATTACAACGTTGACTATGAGTCATAGTGCATTTATCTCACAGCAACAATGTATGCATCGTGATAGCTTTCAAGAGCAAGGGAAGCGCGGCTCCATCCAAGCCCACGAAGCCATCCATAGAGGGACCCACCACCAAGTCTAAGGAAGGGGGTAGTGACTTGTCACAACCCACCAAGCCTCGATATTAAGAAACCACAGAGAAAAGAAAATGAACCCAAGTTCAAATGGGTACCTAAACATCAAGGAACACCACCAAGAAGCAACCAACCAGACCTCGCAAGGCTAGGGACCCATACTGGAAACCTAGGAACTAGAGAAGAAGCTATATGCATTGATGAATGGTCAACAAGCCACACTGGGTCCCCAAGACTTTATTGCAAGCACAAGGCTATTATGAGGGAAACACTTGGATATGGATACCCAAACCCATGACTGCGAAGCGCATAAATCAAGCATAACCCTTGAGCTTTCCCCCACAAGCCCGCAAGCATGACAAATCAGAAATTGAAATCCCAAACAACTCAAAGTTGTCGAGCCAATAGAGTCCAAACCCGCTATGCCTGTAGAACTTGACCAAGTCTCCAGACCGAAATTGCAGCTTGATGCCTCCACTCCACACCTCAACCTAGCAATGCTAGTGCCCCCAAGGCCTCTCGAGCATCTAATAGCACAACATCTATATCACAACCCTCGCCTAGTGCACAAGTGAGTGCACCACCTCCTCAAAAGCAGCCAAAATCAACAACCTACCTCAATAGCAGACCCGTCTAGCCTAGTCAAACCTCAACCTCCCATAGGCGTAAAACCCTCTTATGAGTGACAATCAATTCTTACCTTGGCCTTAGAATTGGTTGAAAATACAAGTGATGATGTGGTCACTTGCCTTCGATGCTTGGATGCTACATTTACTACACTTGCTAAAAGCTATGATCGATTAGACCTAGGCCTTTTGGAAGAGCCTTTGGCCACGAAGATACGTATGCTACCTTGCTCTTGGGAAGAATTAGAATTAGTATTTGTTAAGGCTCCCCAGGAAACTGAGGAGCTAATTGCCATCGAGATTTTCCATGAGCATGCATAGAAAAGATGGCTCATCACCTCATATAATAAGAGCACGACCCCTACCACACAAGCCATGAAATTGAAGAGTTGAAGCAGCTTGCTAACAATGACTTCTCTTTTCTACGGAAATGGTATGCTCTTTGACTTCAATGGGAGCTCGAGAGTTGCCAAATCATGACCAACGCTAAGCAGAAAGGTGCCATCAAAACCTCAGAGTACATCCCAACTTATGTAGCTCCAACCTCTTATAGGGTATTAACCACCATTCGCAATCGACCCCTAGAAGAGCGTATCATGACCCACCCCTATTTAGATTGCACATTGACTCTGAGGAAGAGCTATACATTGCTAGCAGAATAGATTCTGATGACTTCCTAATGGATGTCCTCACTTACCTCACCCACGTAAGCATCCAACCTGTCGACATGGACCACTATGCTCAAATGGACTACAACTCAAATTTCTATGCTAGGCTCATGTGGAGGTGAAACACTGTCACCATGCACCAAATAGCCTTCACCCTTCAACCTCTAATCCTAGGAAGGTTCCTTCTCATCTCCAAGGGGGAGGGGGTAAGGTATGGAACATAAAAATAAACCCTAAACCTCAATCAACGTCCAAAAGTGGAAAAGAATGGATAAAAATAAACTTATGATTGAGAAAAAGGGTCATTTTTTGATGAATGCATGAACTGTTTAAAGAAAAATTCCCTTTTTGTGGTTAAGCATTTTAGTTTCCATAAGCATTTTCTTCATTTCTTATGTGTCTTTTTGCAAAATTACCTTAAGGATACTGATGGTGAATTATGGTTTCATGACATGCACCTACAATGGTAGGACAAGAGAAAGCCAACAAGCTACCATTTTCAGAGGAAGAGCAAGCAAGGTATGGCCTCTCAATAAAGATGAGAGCCTACAACCAATTCAAGTTTAGGCACATCCTGAATTTGGAGGATGTAGTCATGGAGGAGTAGGCCATAAGGCAAATCGTGAACCAATGCAAGTTGTAGAAGTATGTGGAGAAGGTTGGCCAGGCCGTGGATTACGAAAAGTGCACGAAGTTCCTCTGTACCTTTAATAGGAACCATGACACCATGATTGTGTGACAAGGAGAGGTCGCCTACCAAATAGAAGTGGCAAAGCTGGTAGAGAGAGCGTTGGACCTGGCTAACAAAGTTGAAAGACAACCGAAAAGGGATGTGTACAACATGCTGGGAATGAAAAAATTATTGGTCCACACCAACGATGGCATCAGTTTGGTTGATATCCCCGATCCCAAAGTCAAGCTATAGGCCAAAATGGTGCATCCTTGTTTTCTAGCCAAAGGTACAACACATTGATAAGCAGAATCAATGTGCCGATGCTAGAAAGCATTACAGCCAAATCCTTTGATGAAGTGAACTGAACGGCTTCGTGCGGAAGACCATCGAGACTTTAGCTACTAAGGCAGTGGCCACAGGCAGAATACCAGTGGTGGGTGAAGAGTCCCTGGCCTCCAAGGCAAGGAAGAAGTTGTCGTCTAAGGCCTCGACCATTGGATTTGGAGGGGTCTTGACAACCATAATCAAAGAGGCATTGGGGGAAGCATGAGACGACAGAGGAGTTGGTGAAACACCAGACATGTCCCCTCTCCACCATGAGCTAGAACATTCCAGTGAGAGAACTATGAGTGACAAAGAAGGACAACAGGAGACGCGGTCTAGCCACGAACCAAGGTGGTGGAAGAGGTGATTAATGTAGGAAGAAGGCTGGGAGATAGGTGGGTGGTTGAAAGAGAGAAGAATCCCACCTTATGGGGAACGGAGATTCTTGACTACTAGGAGGAGAATAAGGTCATGGAAGTGCCTAGAAGAGTAAAGGGCTACGAGTACCAGCCAAGATGGAGAAGACACATCTAGGATGGCAACATGGACACCTGGATGTCATTTTGTCAACATGGACACCTAGATGTCATTTTGTAACACCCTACCCTTCAAGAGGAATAGTCCCACCTACATGCCATATCCTAGAAGGGCAGGAGTGGAGTTCAATCTAAATGTCCATGGCTGATATGACGTCCCAAAAAATTACAATGTCAATGCCACTAAGTATGAGAAAGTGCTCACCTTCTCTAAGTAGGACTTGTATGTCTCCATTGATCACTTCCTCTCACTGAATTCAGCTCTTGCCTAGACCCCACCTTCCTGACAACTTGTAATTACCTTAGGCTCCTTAGAATATTATTAAGGCAAGACCCTACTCCACAAGAATACCACCTCCTACCACTCTTTTTTTATCTCAATGTCGACATAGATAGATGTGCAATGGCTAGGCTAATGATGTGTGTTGCCCTCTTGCCATCTTTTTGCATAGCCCTCTTAGAGGACAAGAGTGATAGCCATTTCACTAGCTGCAACCATCCCTTTTTTCCACCATCCCTCTTAATGTTTGAATGAGCCTAAAAGGGCACATGAAGGGGATAAGCTTTCTTAGTAGGTCCCTTAAACCCCCCACTTCTTCCTCTCATAACCACAACGATGAAGACTAGCTTCTCGTCACAATTTGTTTCAAAAAAAAAAGAGAGGAAAAGAAGAAAAAAGAGAGACAAAGAAGAAGAAAGACATCAAAAGAAAGAGAAGAGAGAGAAGGAAAGGACAAGAACAAGAGAACATAGAAGAAAATCACAAGCAAAAGCAAGAAACTCATGAGTGCTATGGTCACTGCACCTAGGGGTCCTCAAGTTAGGTGTGCTCGGTGGCTTTGGTTGGCTAGCTCTGTCCCTAACCCCTAGCCCATTTTGATCCCCCACCTCTCATGCTTAGGGCACATCAAGGGTAGGGCACACCTAGGGAGGTCAACCTCGCCTATGGTTAAGACTTGTCTCCCTAAGCTGCATCCACCACATCTCTCTACCACATAAATTGGGTCCTCAAGTGTGGGACAACACCCGGCTTTGGTTTGTTGACCCAACTCCCGGTTCCACTAGCACAAGCATAATGTACTGCACCCACTGCACCTCCCTATCGCATGAATTGGGTCCTCAAGTGTGGGACAACACCCGACCCAGCTCCCAATTCCACTAGCACAAGCACAATGCACTGCATGGTAAGGTACACACACCCCCTAGGTTGTGCACTTCTCTTCTCTTTATAGATACATCCAAATGCTCCTAATCAAGGACATCGGATGTCCCGCCATCCACTCAACATCCCCTTAACCTCCACCATTGCCATCAATTAACAAGCTTCTCTCCCATGACCAACCTCCACAAGGCTCCATTATCAACTCACACGACCATCCTTGAAATTACCGAGCCTCGCCAATAAAGAACCATAAGTGCCATGGGACTGGCACGTGACTAGGAGGGGGGTAATGTTAATCCCGATGCAAGATGAAAAAAAAGAAAATTCAAAATAAGAAATAATGCAGATCGACAAACGAATAAGAGGGGAAAGGCCAAAAGCGCAAAAGGTCAAGTCAAAGGTAAAGGCGCATTTTAAAATCCAAAGGCATCACCAAAATTTTGTAAAAAGAGTGCTAGGCTCCCTCTTGTGGAAATTGTAAAATCTAGATGGGCAAAGGTGAAGGGATAAGGCAACTAGAGGGAGTAGGGAAAGAGAACCTTGGTAAGATGCCTGGTCATGCAAAAAAGGGGATGGATGCCCAAGGGATTTAGGGCTTGTATATAAAGTGAATGAGAAGCTCATTCTTTGGTATGTGGCTAAAGTGACTTCTTCTTCCTCTCTTCTTCTCTTCTCTCCTTCTTGCTTGTGTGTGCATGTGCTTGAGAGAGGGAGTGTAAGAGTGTGAGGGAGTGAGTGTCTGAGGGTGAGGGACCGTGGTGGAGAAGCTCTCCATCTTCTCCTTTCTTCTTCTATTCTCTTCTCTTCTTTTGAACTGCACATGGCTATGGAGGATGGAGCTTGAAGGAGGAGGCATCAGGTTGCTTGAGCTTGCAACTAGGATCGTGGAGCTACCGCAATGCTTGCGGGGAGGAGGCCACTCACTCAGGCATCAAGGTAAGCTTACTACACCCGTGGGATCGGAGGCGCATCGACTAGGTGAGAGATAGCCATTAGAGCTTGCTTGAAACACTTGAACAATAAGCAGTCCATGGGTCTTGGCGGTTGAGCGTGAGCTCCCACTACAACATACATGTATGCATGCATACATATATGCACATATATATATGTATATGTGTACACACACACACACACACACACACACACACACACACACACACACACACACACACACACACACACACACACACACACACACACACACACACACACACACACACACACATACACATAGCATCAGAAAAACAAGAATATGCAAAAAGAAAAAAATATATCACCCACATCCACACTCCACACACATAACACTGATCACATTTTAATCATTAACTATTAACTGTTATATATATATATATATATATGTATGTATGTATAATGTATATATGTATGTATGTATAAATTTTTATAAATGATTAAGTATTAATCAATATCTATTGATATATTGATTAATTTTTAACAAAAATATATAATGTATATGCATATAATAACTAATAAATAACTTAATGTATACTTATCTTTCTTGTATTATTTTTATTAATAATAATTGTAATATACCTACTATAATTATTAATAATTTCATGTGATTAATTGGATGTTAATCATTATTTATTAATACATCAATTATTCATTAATAGAATATATAATTACATTTCAATTAATACAGTATACATATATAATTATGTATATATGCTATTAATTATTAATTATGAGAAAAAGAGACTGAGAAATAAGAAAAAGAATAAGTAATTCTCAATATAGTTTATGGGTTGTGAAATTTATGTGATGTTATTAGCCTAATGTGTGAGGATAATATGCATGCCATGATAGACTGAATGTGAATATAAGTCACCATTAAATGTGTTTGTCTTTAAGAAATTTGAGAAATGGTCATAAGGTTTCGTTGGAGATATAATTTAGGTTTGATCTCGTTAATGTTAGTCTCTCTCTCCATATACACTCGTGGAATGCCACATCCCCATGTATTGCATATTTGTGCATTCAAGATTGTATTACTCTAAATTACCAAATGTTCGAAGTTTGGATTATGTTTCTTATATCAACCTCACGTGAACCCTCTTGCCACATGCAACATGCTTTCAAACCTTGGTGTGAAGCACCATGAGAACATTAGTGTGAAGCGCTAGGAGAATCTACGTGCGGAGCACCTAGTATAGCTTATAAATATTTTTTCAACCCTTAGAGGGTTGAAATTTGATGAGATGAAGCAAGTCATGTAGAAAAGAAGCATGCCACCTTCCTCAAATTGGCCACCCTAGCTCATGACTAAAAGCTAGAGCATAAGAGAGTGAGACAACTAATACATCCAATATTAAAAGATGGTCCATTACTAGTCCATGGCCAAAGTGTGATTTAGAGGGAGGAATAGAGAGAGAGAGAGAGAGAGAGAGAAAGAGAGAGAGAGAGAGAGAGAGAGAGAGAGAGAGAGAGAGAGAGAGAGAGAGAGAGAGAGAGAGAGAGAGAGAGAGAGAGAGAGAGAGAGAGAGAGAGAGAGAGAGAGAGAGAGAGAGAGAGAGAGAGGACTAATCTAGAGCAAAAAAATAGCAAAGCAAGCTATATATAGTAGAAACACTATAGATAAGTGGGCGTGGAAATGCCATCTTTTCAAATCTATAGATAAGTGGGCGTGGAAATGATTGCAATAGTCTACTATTCCTAAAAAACATCTAAATTGAGAAAGAAGGATGGAAATAGGTTCATGCTTCACCTATGAAGCCAAGGCTAACCCCCATGGCTATACATAGATGCTAAGAGCAAGCATATTGCTATTACATTCTTCATGTAGCTCAATTCCCTACTCGCATCTTGCTCAAACTCTACTTGATTGATCCCAAACCAATTGTTTTTTTGTAGGCAATAAAGAAATCGAGCATATTCCCTTTAGGGCTGATAAAAATCCTTGTTTTTCTTGAAATTCCAACTAGTATAGTGGCTAGAAATCATATTTATTTCAACCTCTAGTCTAGTGAGCATACTGTACCATACTCTACCGAATTCAACCTGCACCATCTCTATAAATTTCAGCCCGCACCATTTTTATAATTTTCAGTCTGATGAGCATACTATACCATACCTCTACCCAATTTAGCCTACATCATCTCTATACTTTTCCCCTATCTTATTTGAAATTTAGCCACTATTTGAGGAGTGAAATTTTGTGTTTTGAAGAGGAGTTTTGAGTGATAAGGAGGTGAGATTATTGAGCAATATGGCACTGATAACTCCCAAAATTGTGCAAATTTAGGCACACAAAGTATGATCTTCATTGGTAAATCTTATGTAGTTTGATAATCTAACCTTGTAACTTCATTGCAAAATCTCAAGACAAGCATTGTAAAAGGTATGACTAGATATTATAAAGTCATGACCTTGAAGTATATGTGTGTTTCTTTCCAAATTTGGAAGGTTGAGAACTTCCTTTATTGAAATTAAATTAAAGGAATCTTCTTGTAAGGTGCAAGTAACCATGTAAAAAAAAGTTTAAACAAAGAAATGAAAAGGTGGAAATGAAGAGCCGTGCAATTTGTGGGAAAAGGTTGTTTGGGGAGTTACAACTTCTCTTCCTCTCCTTTATCTAGCTTCTTGCACATATCTTCTTTTCTCTCTTGCATTGGCACAACTCTTGCTCTCTTTCCTTTCTTGTGCTTTCTTGCTTTATCTCTTCCATGGAAGAAGGAGAGAGTGAGGATGAAGATGATGGTCTTATCTCTTGTGTGCCCAATTCTTGTGTGTGAGCATGGTTTCTTGTTGAGAGGAAGGGTGTTTCTTGCAGGTTTTTGAGAGAACGGGCATTGAAGCTGCCACCATGAGGCCTGCTCTCTTGGTAGATTAGGTGCTGTCCTTGGGCTATTCCAGCACCAAAGAGAAATGTAGTTGGAGTGGGAGGAGAGTAAGCTATGGCCACCATGAGTGCAACACCACTTCCTTGTCCATCAGTTAGTCAAGTGCCTCCTATATACTAGAGTTTGAAATAACTCCATTTAAGGCAAAACAACATAATGAAAATAACTATAGCCCAACTCTTAGGATTAGACTTTTAAATCTTTATTCTAAGTAAGATAAAAACTTTGGAGTCTTAAATAGTATTCTTTGATTGAATACTTTAGAATACACACAAAAATAGTTAACTCTCACTCCATAGCTAACTCAAAAGAATGCTTAGTAATGAAATACTCTAGTTGGTTTTTAGTAAACTCTTGAGTAAATTGTCTTGCTAAAATGAGGTAGTTAAGTATTAATGCTACTAGGATCATGGAGTCATATCAAAAGAAAGGTCTCTAAATAAAATTTGGTACACTTAGGAAAATAAATCTTACATGAAGAAAAGACAACTATACTAGTAGACCATGAACAACATAAGGGATACCCTTGGACAAACCAAAGAGATGAAGAAATTTTTGTCTAGAAATCCAAGTGGCTAGTTATTAATATAGCCACATAATTGTGGATATCAAGCACTTTAAGACATGATTGCTTTGTTGTAATAGTAGAAATAGTTCAAGGAAGGATTTTTTTCTTTACAAATAATTGTGACAGTCAAAGAAGGATATATAGATCATACCAATTGCTATGAACTTGATTTTCCAACACAAATATCAACTAGATAGTTCTGGACATGTCATATATATGGAGTGGAAATGGATATCACCAAGCATTCCACTAGGTTCCTTCACCGAGAACCAATTATGATCATGGATAGTAGGGTTGACCCCACGACAAGAGGTCTCCCTACAATCGTGACCTATTTCTCGAGAATTGTGGTGGACCAATAGGGCTTTGGGATAACAACTAAAATATCAAAGAAGGGATAGGTGCCCCACAAGTTCAAGAACCTTCTCTGCAATTGTGACCTATTGCTCAAGAATTGTGGTGATCAAGAGGGCTTTGCAATAACAACCACAATATCAAAGAAGGGGTAGGTGCCCTAAAAGTATAGATGGTTCAAAAAGATCCTCGTACTAATTAGGGGATGGATAGTGGATGCCTAATGGGCAATTTTATGCCTCTATTATTGGGCTCACTAGTCGATGGCTAGGAAAAAAATATACATTGCTCTCTTATTTGAAATAAAATGGTCCTTATTTTTGTGTTTTTACAATACATTATGTGAATGAACCTAGGTCCTAAAAGGCTAATTAAGGAATTTGGTTGTAAATAGTATGTAAATGGATTGTTTTAGATTAATTAGAAAACTAAAGAATACCTTGGGGGTATGTGTGGAAAGTGGGTGGACTACTTCCCAAATGGAAGTGTCTAATGAAAGAGTGGGCTTGATAAGTCAGGTGCTTCTCAACTATAAATCAAACAAATAGAGTCAATGCATTGACTTGCATATGTTTTGGTATCTTAGAACTAGCTCAATACCATTTTAGGGGGCCAAGGTGAGATTTTCCCTTATGGATTGAGGGGTTGATATTCTACTCCCTCTCACCTCTCACTCTCAATAAACCAAGTGCAATGTGAGCTTGATTCAATCACACAAGTGATCTCTCTTAGATTGATGCTAGATTTTGTCTTAGGTTACTTGGTTGAGTTGTTATGTACTTTAGGTTAGTCCTTATGGTGGGTGGTCAAGCCAAGTGTTCCTCTTAGGAGGTAGACCCAAAAACAACCTAACTAGCTAAGCTCATGAATTCCATATGATTTGAAGAGTGCCACTTAGGACAAGCACCTAGATGACTACTAAAGGTATTGTCTCTAGCTCTCACTAGGGTGAGGATGTCTCATGTGGTATTAGAGTCCAAAGGAAAATAGACAAGAAAACCCTAGGTCCCATTTGATCTTGTTTGATTAAGTGTTGAATGTGAACTATGCTTCTTAATAAATATTCCAAGAACTTGATTCTTTTCAAGTTCTCTTTGATGGGCTCATGGACAATGAGGTATTCTAGGCCATGTATACATTAGCTTCTTGTAGGTAAAGCAATTATCGCTTTCCATTCATTATTGTTGCCATACTTATCCTTAAGGCAATCATGGATCTAGAACCTTATAAAGAGCATGGCATATTCTAAAGGATGGATGGTATTGGAGGTTTCAATTAAAATTTGAACTACTTGAGCTAGGATTTGACAAAAGCAAAAATATTAAGAAACTTACATCTCTTGTGAGTCTTTTGGTTTTTGGGATAAGGGATCCCAATGGCCTCATTGTGGTAGATGGTCAAATGTTTCAATATACTTATTTCCAATCTTTAAAGGTCCCAAAGCCCAACCAAATTGTATTAGATTGGCTTAAAGCATATGTTCTCTATACTAAATGTATAACTAGTATGGATTACCCCTTGACTAGCATTGAGGCTAAGAAAGTATCCCCTAAGATACAAACTATAAAACCTAGAGATCCTTGATCCATGCTAAACATTACTTCAAGCCTATCTAAGCTTAATAAAAGTATTCCATGATGAAATAAAAGGTTGTTTTCTTATGTTTTGCTTATTATGTTATTCAATAATGCTCTTTAGAATTTATAATGACAAGGATTGATCCTTGAGGAGATCTACAATCTATCATACCTCTATGTAGAGCACCAATGGTTCTAGATGGGAATCTACTACTTCATTGATTTTAAAATTATAGATATGATATATTATTATTGTTTCTTAGTCTTCTCACTGAGGCCCTAAACCCATTCTCTTAACAAGTGTTAATATCCAAACTTAATCTTCCTAGAACTCATGTTAGTATTCAAGTATTCTCTTGTTGGAACTCATAATAATGCCATAATTATCAAGGCGAGGTAGATTTAGGATTAGAAGTTCAAATACATTACATTCTCTCTCCCTTAGAGAAATCAAGATATCCTCATCTCAAGATAAATTAGGGGCGATCATTACATAAGGTATCCTCATCTATCCACGTAGGATCTTCTTCTTGGAAGTTTATTCATTGTACAAGGTACTCATGGAGAGGTTCCTAAGGATTATTTTCTTAGTACCAAGAATCCATTCAAATTGTATCTCAAGAATCCCTTGCTTTGTCATTACAATATGAGAATCCCTTGGTATAAAAAATCCTTTCATGTTGCATTTTGAGAATCCCTTGCTTGGGCTTGGGCATTACAATTTCATCAAGTACATAGTAAAGGTTTGGCACATAGGCTTTGAGAACACTAACTTAGAATACATCATGAACCTTAAGGTCAGATTGCAATTTGTAAGCATACTTCCCTAGAAAAATGATGATTTTATAAGAATCATAATATCTTGGGCTAAGATTCTTGCATTTCTTGAGTGATAGGGAACACTTCTTGGGTTGAACTTGCAAGAAGACTATATCCCCTTGCTTGAAAATTTATTTGAATCTCTTAAGATCTACATATGTCTTTTCACGATCTTGGATGGCCTTGATATCATGTTGGATAGCCTTAACTTGCTCCTGCATTTCTTGTAGCATTCTCTTGGATGCCTCTATCTTGAGGGTAGGATGTGAGAGGTTCAAAGGAGATTAGGAATCTTGATGGATAATGACACATCCAAGTGTAAACAAATTGGCATCTACTATGACCTCAAATTCCTTAGTGATGTTAGGCAACTTCAAGAGAGATTTAAGATGGATGCCATTGTTAGGTACTCTTTTAGCTTATCTAAGCTCTATTGCTCAATAAGAGTTCAAACTATGTGAGTTTGTTTCTTTGGTAGCTCAATGAGTGGTGCTACATCAAGGCATAGAATTTCCTACTCAGTCCATGTTGTTTAGTGTGGCATGGACTGAGCCCTTCTCTATTTCTCCATCAAGAGAATGATATGATCCTTCTTATTCCCCTTAATATTGGATTTGCGTAGCCATTATTGCATGTCCTTTGCCTTGTTTGTAGGTGGTCCTATTGGATTGTGTATTTTTGGAGTTAAATTATTTATGTCCTCAATTCTTCCCCAACTTAGGGCATTAGGATCTAAAGTGTCCCAATTTGTTGCAATTGAAGCACATTCTCCTATCATTATTCTTGTTGTCTTAGTTATGAGCATTAAAAATTAGGTTTTCCCTTTCTTCCTTTGGCCAGATTGTTGGTCATACTAGGTTTGCTTGAGGAAAGATTTCTAGCTATTAGAGTGATTTGAGTTAAATTATTTATGTCCTCTAATCTTTGCTAACTTAGGGCATTGGGATCTAAAGGGTCCCAATTTGTTGCAACTGAAGCACCTTCTCCTATCATTATTCTTGTTGTCTTGGTTGTTAAGAGCATTAAAAATTTGGTTTTCCCTTTCTTCCTTTGGCTAGATTGTTGCTCATATTGGGTTTGCTTGATGAAAGATTTCTAGCCATTACACTAATTGGATTGACCTCAGTCATGTTATCATATGGATTTCTTAGTAAGGATCTTAGTTAGTAGCTTTTCTCGAATGAGACCATCTTGTATATCACTTGGTTGCATTACTACCCATTGGGCATTCAAAGGAGGATTCAACCTTTGGCAAAACCTAGCCACTTTGATCAGTCATGTCCATGACTAGTGCATACTTTTTAAGAGTGATGAAGCATGAATAGTAGGCTCAAGGTTAAGGCTCTACTGCTTTAGATTTAAAATTTCATTCATCTCAAGAGATTTGATGATGGTTTGAGGTTAATATCTCCCTCAAATTGCCTTCTTGGTTTCATCCCAAGTGATGAAAATCTTAGAGATGCCACTGTCGATACACCATTACTTTCATCATAGTTGAGCTTCACCAACTAACTTTAGCTTAGCTATCATTGATTGTTTGGAAACATTGGTGATAGTTGCCATGAGATAATCTTCCATTAACTCAATCCAGACCTCTGTATCAATTTCCATGTTCTTGTCACTTAAGAGGCTCAACTTGCTTGAAAATGAATTTCTTCCCTTGCACTTTTTGGTTGGGAGACTTCGGAGGTGCCTAGATAAGAATTTAATTTCGTCAAAATTTGCAACAACTAAAGAAGTGCTTTTAACAACTTGCACAAGAGGAAAATTTTATCAAGGAAACTTAATGATAATATATTGATATTCAACATTGAACTACAGTGAAGATTTAGGGGAATTATTTGATTCAAATCACATACAATTAGGACTCATAGAGTCATTTTATTTGGGGTATTACAAGATTTTGATTTCTCAGCTTGGGTAGGAAAGTTTGAGAATTCTTCTTTGCCATTGTTGTTTTATCAAGAATGTCCCAATATCACAACTCTTTGGTGAGACACCACTTGAGCCATTCACTCATAAATATAGTGAATTTAGTGAACTCATTGGCTCCTAAAGTGCAAAATAGTGTTCACTATAGCTTCTTCAAAAATGAAAATCTTCACCAACTTAGGCTTCTCCATCCAATGGATTCACTTGAGATTGGTCTCAAGGTAGGCTATTTGATTTTAAAAGCCTTAGAGGGTCTACATTTAATTAAATGAAGCAAAGCATGGAGAAAGGAAGCATGGCGCCTCCTTGAATAGACCACCCTACCCTAAAATCTAGCGAGAAAGAAAGAAAGAAAGAAAGATATATTAACGTCTACATAAGGCCAATGTGGCCTATGAGACAAAATCCAAAGTACATCCATGTCTAATGTCATCTCATCAGTAAGGTAAAGATAACATTACAAATAAGTGGGTGGCCTACGAAACAATACTGAAAATAACTATATGATGGGACTATACTAGGGTTGAACCATGTGTAGTGTTATTCCATCAATAGAAAAGAAAAGGAAAAGAAAGGAGAACCAGATCTAATTGAACCATGTACAAAAGTGTGGTGGGGACTACGGGCTGTAGGTGATCTCAAGATTTGCACATGATCTCAGCTATGATGTGGTCCCTAGCTGCTTCATTGATATGCCTGGTGGTGAGTCTATGGTATCTCATGATAATGGCTCTTATCCGACTGTGGTGTAGCCTCCTCGAACGTGGTCTTGGTAGACGCGGTCGTCATGCTTGACGAAGGGAAGTGGCTCTCTCCAATGTGACACCACGGTGTGGCCTGTAAGGTGTCTGGCGGGGTGGCTCTGTCTCTGCTAGGTTGGTAGTGTCAGTAGGGTCGGCTCTGTAGAAGAAGTATGTCATTGCTCTCTATGTGTGTCCCTCTGGGTGAGCTACCCTCCTGTCTCGTAGTAGTGCAGTTCGGCGCAGGAGGAAAAGACCTAGGCATCTCTGGTCCTCGTACTCCATGACACGACGAAGGGGTCCAAATCCGTCACGGAAGATGTAGTGGTACCATCCTCGTATGTCATAGTATGCTGTGCATTTGCATATGTAGTGCTCCTCTGTCTCAGGCTCTCGACCACAGAGCTGGCAAGTCCTATCCTCTGCTAGAGTATTTGTCAATCTGCCTATCTCCATCTAAGGTCTATGTGAGGAGGTGCGAATTTATCCGATAGCAACCCGTACGCTATGGGAGAGATGAGTGTCCATATATACTGGCCGAATAATGAAGCCATCATCAGAGAGACATAAGAAATGACTCTTGTAGAACTCCATCCTTGATCCTAGAGGGAGTGGTGGATGGATCCATGTCCTTGCTGTCTCAATCTTCACGATATCAGCTTTGATATCCAAACCATGTAGGCTCATCCAAATAGTCATCTGTGAAAACCAACAGTTCTTCTCGCCTCCAGCTGCTAGTTGTCTAGATGAGGTTAGTACCAATCTAGAGTATCTATGGCGTGGAAGCTTCCATAGTCTATGCCCAAAAGGTCACTGCCCTGAAGAGTGCCTCCGTAACTATAGATGTTGCCCCTAGCTCTGCTCTGACAATGGGAACTGGAGTGGAGGGCTTACTCCTAATCATGTGTGCTATCATCATGATCAATGGCCTTTCCACGCTATACCAACCATCATAATAATCCCTCTCTATTCCAATCTGATTAGTGAGTGGGCTAAGACGCCTGTGGTACAAGCTGCAACCCTATACCTCTGCTCCATATAGTAATGTAGGTGTGACTAGGGTGTCAAACAACCAGAGTTTGGTGCGGGGCTCCTGGAACTATATGTGAGCACATTGACTCTCGAGTGCCCCTAGTGCTGCATATCCACGTGCCAAACGTGCCTTTGATGCCCCTCTCAATGAAAAACGTGGGCCAGAGAAGGTGACTCCCAAATAGAAATAATCCCTCACATGCTCCAGTATGTCTCTCCCAAATGTGAACTGGTACATAGATCTAGTCACCCATGCTGCTGAGGTATTGAAAACCCTGGTTTTGGTTTTCCCAAAGTTCACTATGATGTCTTTATCTCTATAGAAGATGTGCAAAGCATCTAGATGTCATTGCAATCCCTCCGGTGAATCTGAAATGAGAACAATATCATCTGCATAAAGTAATATCAGTATCAACACCCTTGCTAGGCTGGCTCCAACTCCTCCTCCTTGGTCTATGTAATTAGACACTTCATCTATATATAGACCAAACAATTTGGGTGAAAGTGGGCATCCTTGTTTCACTTTTATGGTACTGTCAATTTTCTCTGATAGTCCCCCCAGGTGCTCGTACATGACCTATCACTACCTCATATAATGCACAGACACCCCATCATATACCCTTTGGTACTCCAATGTCTTGCAATCTCTACATGATGCGTGTATGAGGCGTTGTATCAAAAGCTTTGTGAAAGTCTACAAAGCAACAATAAATCCTCTTGTCTCGGGTTCGACCCTCCTCAATAATGGCTCTAAGTGTGAGAATATGGTCCAGCATGGTATATCCTCGTCTGAAACCTACGTGTCCTTGTGCTCTCTTGCCTTGCATTTCAGCCCATTCACTGAGTTCATGCTCCAATATAGATCCATATATATTGGCCAAAGTATGACCGATCATAATAGTCCTGTAGTTACTAGGAATCAGGGGATCACCATTTTTAAATAGTGAGATTATAGTATTGTCTGGCCAACTCATAGGGAAACGTTCATATACTGCTCTATTGAACATATGTGCTAATATGGGTGCTAATATGTCACAAGCATGTGAGAAATGTTATGCTACTAGTCCATCTTCATCCTGTGCCCTCCCATTTTGTAATCTATAAATTGCATCCCTAACCATTTTCCATGTGAAGAATGACCATTGTGTTGGCCTACAAGCTTGTGGGGGCTGCATAGGTGGCTGTCCTGGCAGGTTATACAGCTATCTCCCATACTCAAGCCACACATCTGGTGATGTCATCTTTATGGGGGGCTGTCTTTCATGGAACATCTTCCATGTGCTTTTGCTATCCCGCCCCAAAAATAGCTGATATATCTCTACTTCTGCTTTTGCTAAGTAGTCTCGTTTCTTCTTCCACACAAGGTGTTTGAAGAACGCCTTTGCTTGGCGATGTGTCTGAGTGCCTAGCTCCACTTCCCTCTGTAGGCGAGCTCGTGTGACTCTACACTCATCATCATACCAACTATTTTGGGGAGCAGTAGATCGTGTGGGTCTACATCGGGGCAAGGTGTGTGAGAATGCATACATGGCTGATCCATGTATGGCCTCTGCTAAATCCCTTGTACATTCTTCCAACAATCTACTCAAGTCCAATGTATGTAAACTGGTCTACAGAGAACCACTGTAGACGTGTGAGGTGTCTTCTGTAAAGTAGTACTTGGGATGTTTAGGGAGGCATGGTGTTTCATGTTTCATATGTACACAAGAGAGCATGAGTGTCAAAATAGCATGATCTGCTGCTATGCCAATTGGTCTCTTAGATATCTTAAAGTTTTGGATGTCTGGTATCAATGCTGGTGAGCCTATCAAGTATTCCACAGTACTTGCCCCTCCTTTGTGATTCCAACATGTCAAATTGTTAGATCTTGGCCATTGTGGTAGACCATTAAAGATGCTAGTCTATGTGCACTTCCCAAAGTCAATAGGTGTGTTCCATAGGTACTCACTTCTTTATCCTGGGCTCTCCTGCATAGGCCTATTTCATCTATGTCGACCTCTTTGAACATGGAATTATCATGCATATAAAAGTCACTCTATCTATCTCCGGTGCGTGCATTGAAATCTCCTACTAATACAGTCAGAAAAAGTTACTATGCCAACTACGAAATCCATACTGATGAACTCCCATTCCATATGTGGAATGTCAAGTGATTGGAGCTTTCTTGGCATTTTGCCCCAATGAACATATCTCATGATATCCTCATAAAGTACATCAAAGGAGGATCCATCTCGTGTGGCATAGGTAGAATTTGCAAGAGGAAAGTAGCATATTGCGATGAATACACCCCGTGGTCTTCCTGCATGTATCCTAATCCATAAATATCATGCATCATCATCTCTTTTCATTACTTGCACTATCCCTTTGAGGTCTTCCCGGTATAGTATGGCCACACCTCCAGAACCCCTAGTGCTTCCTGGTTTTCTAGCTGCTGGACGAAATGCACTTTCCCACTTGTATCCTCGCACGTTTGGTAGTCGGTTTCCTTTACATTGGTGTGTTTCTGTGTACATTGCTATATCTATGTTTCGGAAGCTATCTTCAAAGTAACTAGCATCCAAGAGTAGGGCTCCATTACAATTCCATATTGACATCCGAAGTATCTCATAGGCCTCATACCATCATGAATGCCTTTTGTCAGTGATGATGACTCGTCCATCTCTATAAACAACCCACTTTTCCTTTTTGCGAGCCTCCAATACCTTGGGCATGTGTTCTCTGCGATGCGCTATTTGTGTTGGGGTAAGGTCCTCATCCAAACAAATCTTCTCACCCTTGAGGGCTCTCATCTTGGAGAGGAAGGCCTTTTTTTTCTCTATGTCTCCAAAGCGAAGAATTAGAGCCTTGGACTTAGAGTCCTCGTTCCCCACTCTCCAAGCACTGACAATAGGTACGTCAGAAGCCCCAATTTTGTCAGCAAGTGTCTTAGCATCTTCCTGTAGGCTGCTCTTCTCCTCCCATCCTACTACCCGTACATGTAAAACCCTAGCCCGTCTCCTAGCCTCTTCTTCCAAGGTAGCATTCATTACTTCAGTTTTGTTCATTGATGTTCCCTTATTCTTTTTTACTACCTCAATCCATGGGCTGGCTTCTTCTATCTGCTTCTGTGTTGTCTTTGCCACTTCTGCCCATGAGTGAACCTCCCTTTCACATGCCTTCAAAGCCTCTTTCTCTTTTTGTAATTCTTCTTGCACATTCATTTCTTTTTTCTTAAATGTATTCAGTTCTTCCCTCAGTTCTAAGATTTTAGAATTGTAGGCATCTACAACATTCATCATTTCAGTTTTCAACGTGTGTATCTCGGATAGCATTTGTGCCTGTAAGTCATTCTTAATCTTTATGTGCATGTCTTGCATTTCTGCCCTCTGATTTACCATCAGTTCGGCTTTGATCTACTCTCATATTTCTTTCTCCAATTCTTGTCTCATAGTTCGTGTTTTAGAGCGAATCATGAGGTGAATTTCTTCGTATTTCTTTCCATTCATAGTGCGTGAGGTCTTTCCATGCCTGTCAGATGCTAGGGAGACAGTCCAATCACGTACCCTACAGCCATACGTTTGGTACCATGTGTTCTTAGAAGGGGTGTTAAACATTGCTTCCATGGACGGTTGTGTTAGTTCTTGATCAGATTCGTCTCCCAGATATTCATTTTCCACAGTTTGATGCTTGCATTTGTCTACATTATCAATCTCTCACATACTGTGTGCAAAGCCACTCAACTTGTATTTTGCACTGTCAAATCAAAGCAATTTCTGTGATTCCTGCCAATTTCCAGGGTTTCCTGAACCCCTCACTAAATTTTTGTAAGCCCAGTAATCTTTTACGAGCCCAAATGCTTTCACACTGTTTACAGTCACTACAGAAATACAGATTGTAGCCCCAGTCAGTGTATTACTGCATACTCCAGGATATGATCAAAATCAAAGTCAATGCATCATTGCCTGGTCCACAAGCCAGTGCATCAGTACATTCACCTAGGTCTGCATTCATGTCATTCTGAGTACATTCGTGTTATATCAATCTAATTACGTCTGCAACCTCAGTACATTAGCATCTGGGTTTGTGTTAGTACCTTGCTGTCAGTACATTACTGCATACAATACGCCTGCATCAATGCATTCAGTACATCTCTGCAACACTATATTGCTAATGACAGGTCTGCCTCACGCCATGTACATTCTTGCATCATTCGTCAGAGAGAGGGAGTCCATTCGTCAGGCATCAGAGAGGCATCCTCCATCAAGCGTCAAAGAGCTCCCGTCATCACGTCACAACATCCCGTCAGGCACCACATCACAGTATCCTGTCAGAGAGCTCCCGTCACGTCACGTCACAGCATCCCGTCAGGCGTCACAACATCCCAGCATGTTCTTCCATCAGAGAGCTCCCGTTAGGCATCACAGCATCCCGAGAGAGAGAGAGAGAGAGAGAGAGAGAGAGAGAGAGAGAGAGAGAGAGAGAGAGAGAGAGAGAGAGAGAGAGAGAGAGAGAGAGAGAGAGAGAGAGAGAGAGAGAGAGAGAGAGAGAGAGCACTAATATGGAGCAAAAGAGAAAAGTAAAGTAGGCTATATACAATGATTGGGTACCCAAGTTTGGATATTACTCATTTTTACAAGAATTTGGGTGTTGTTCTTGTATTATTCTTCCTTGTGGTTCATGTCGCATCCCATTTTGTCATGTAGTCAATGGCAAATGATGTATTTAGCTTTGATGTATTGCATAGCAGGGCTAATAGGTCCCATGAAGTCAATCCCCCATTTCTCGAAGGGTTAACGAGCAAGAACTAGCACAAGCTCCATTTTATCTTTCTTGATGGGGACATCTTTGTGTGATGACATTTATCACAATGTTTTAGAAATCATATTGTCCTTAAAAGTGCCAATCACCACAGGTGGGATTGCAAAACTTTTCCTAATGTGGTTGTCCCATTAAGATGGCCCCCAATTATTCCTACATATGCTTCCAATAGTATGTCTTCCATCACATGCTCATATATGCACCTTCTTAACAATCATTCTTGCCCTAGCCTATGTTACTACCTTGCGTGATTAGTTGATTGGGCATCATTTTAATGAGTAAGTATACAAGTTGATCTTTTTCTATTGGACACTCAAGTAACCAATTTGTTAATATATCTACAATGTTATAAGTCCACTAGGGTGTTATGCCAGCTTTGAACAATGGAGCCTCTTGTTATAGAATAAACACTAAAATAAAATTCTAGTAACTTTTTTCCCACTAGTCACCTTTAGACTTTTGGTCTAAAATGTAGTGTTGTTTGCATTTTCTCATGACAAAACTAAAATAAAATTCTAGCAACAACAATTATCATCTCGTGATGCATCTTGTGGTGCATGCCTTATTCACTAAATACAATAAGGCTTGATGGTCTACAAAGAAAGTTAAAGCAATTGCAAGGAGACAATGGCAAAATTTCTTAACTACATACACCATGCCAAGTCCCTCATGTCCCATGGTTGAGTAATTTATTTTAGTTTCTTGAGTGGTGGCAACTCCAAGATAACCCAAACTTTTGACGTGTCAATTCCAATTTCATTCTTTGACACAAAGTGCCCTAGAATTATTACGTGTTTCACTCAAAACTAATATTTTTTGTGGATTTACAGGTAGTTAATATTGCCTACATTGTTGGAAAATCACTCAAAGTTTTTCTAAGTATTTATCCCATGAGAAATTGATGCAGAGACCATCAACAAACAATTTGATCTATTTGCGAAGCATGTCCTTAAAGATTGTACACATTAGGTGCTAGAAGGATGTATGCACATTCATTAACCCAAAGGGCATGATAAGGTAGCTTTGTGCCACAAAATGTTTTGGCCTCCATATAGGTCTGTTGGATCTACTTTTCCCTTTACCCAATTCTCTCTTTACCAAGTCAGTATGGAGCAAAGTGAAGGCTCTATTCAGGCATTAGTTATGTAGCTATGATGGAAAGTAGTGGATAGATATCAATTAGGAGTAGGTCACAACTTGTAAGGATGAAGGGAGACTTTGGCTTAGAGAAATCACATGAGTAAACTAAGGGGCTGGTCTTCCAACTACTCAAGTGGCTAGAAGTTTGCTAGCCTTGGACCCAAAAGTCAAATATTTTATTGAAAATGCTTAGATTAGCATGAGCTTGAATAGTGCTTTATGGTGGCTTGATACTCTTATGAACACTAAGATTGGCCTAAAAGTGCATCAGCCTTATGTTGTCCATGTACTTGTTTACTGTATCAAGAGAAGTGATAGGCCACACAGAGTGGAGAGATCAAAGTAGAGGGGATGTTTCCATTCTCTAATCACTTTGGCTACAACATAAAGCTTATAATGATGATTTTTTACATGTTGCTAGTTCACTAAGACATGTCTCTTGGATTGCAGCAAAGGGTCTACTTAGATGGGAGGATCTTTGGGATGCAAGAGCTCTAGAGATTAGAAGCCATCAGAGTTGATTCACAAGAAACTAAGCCTCACGAATAAGCTTAAATGGCTACTACAATAAGTATTTGGAAAGAAAAAAGATATTGGCCCACATCTCATGCAATTAAGCTTGATAATCCACTCGCTAATTTGGTGTACTTTGATAAGTATAAGTTAAAACATGACATTGATCATCCAACAACCTACAATCTTTTTAAGCTTTCTTTATCAAAGAAAGCGTAATTCGCGAAGTTACAAGCCCATTGGGACAAGATGAATGTTCATATTAGCTCATTCTTATTTCTCTTTGCATACCATCTGCATAATTGCATATATCAAGTATCTCATCAATGCTCGCGAGATATGGTTGGAGTTACATTAGCTCTACAATAGGATGACTATCATGAAGAGGGTATATTTGGAGGTGTAGATGCAAACTTTTAACCCAAGCAAGTCCACTTCCATGCATGAGCATATGAAGAAGCTTTAACAGTTATAGATGTAAGTTCAAAATGCAGACAAGGCAATCACCTTCAAAAACATGGTGATTATTTTGTGTCGCACATGCCTCTAGATTCAGTGTTTTTTTTTTGTTTTGATTGCTTCAAAGAGAGATCCTTAAGTGGGAGGAGTTGGTTTCTATGGACTTGGGTCAACATGAGCAATTAAAGAATACAAATTCTCAAAAACTTGAACCTCTTATAGGACAAGCTTCCCAAAAGGAGAATAGAAGCAGAAGACGGATCATAAGAACAAGAAGGACAAGGAGTCCACTTGCCACATTTGTGATAAGACCGATCACTGGAAGAAAGATTGCCTCGATAAGGATAAGGATACTAAGAAGGAGAAAAAGACTACAGAGGACTTAGGAGCAATGGTTGCTAGAGATTGATGGGCTTCCGAGGAGTAGCAACCATAAGATGGCTCATGCAATCTCAAAGAAACCAAGGATACTCCACCGAGCTTGTTTGTACCATGGTATGATAACCTATGCTATGCAAAATAAGGACTCAACATCGATGGAGGCATTATAGTATAATCATTGGTGAAAGGCTATGGAGCAAGATTCCATTAAGTGTAATGGCAATTTGTACCTTGTGCTTCAACCCACTTATTGAAAGGTGATTAGAGTCAAGTGGGTCTTTAAGTCCAAGTATCTTAGTGATGGCACACTTGAGAAGCACAAGGCATGGTTTACATTAATACCTTTGTTCCCACAACTCATATGTAAATCATTCCAATAGTACTTGCTCTTCCCAACCATAGAAGATGGTTGGTTTACCAGTTGGATATCAAATTTGCATTCTTGAACGAAGACTTAAAGGAAAATATCTATATAGAGCAACCTCTTGGTGTTTCCACCTCAAATGGTAAGGTATGCAGGTTAAAAGGGACCCTTTATGGCCTCCAATAGGCTTCTCGAACTTGGAATGAGAAAATAGATGCACTCTTGATATTATTGTTAAATCACGTTATTACTACCCTCTCCAAGACAGAAGACTAGCTTCATAAGCAATCTTCCCCAAGCATGTAATTGCAAAGCAAAATCTAAAGTTGAGACAAATATTGGGGTATTGAAGATCTACCTCGAATCCAAATTTACACGTCCATACATTAGTTCGAGGGCATGTCCCATTTGTACTTAATATGGATGATCTCATTCTAGCAAGTAACCATGCCCAAGTGATCAAGTAGACTAAAAGACCACTTTATGAAAAGTTTCAGATGGTAGATATGGAGCTTCCTCATTTCTTAAGTCATGAGACATGGCAAACTTAGAGGGGGATGTTCTCTCCCAGCAGCGATATGTGCAAGAGCTCTTGATCACCTTTGAGATGATGCAAGAGTATCAAATCATTTATACTTTTGTGGATCCAAGTTGAAAGGTTACAACTCATACAAATTCATTGGTGGCAAATGTTACTTCTACTTTTGTGGATTCAAATTGAAAGGCTACGACTCATATAAATTCATTGGCGAAAATGCTGCTTCTACCTATATATAGTGACTTGGTTCATTGATTTGGCTTCTAAATACTAGGATTGGTTTGTGCTTTGAAGTTGGTTTACTTACAAGTTTTATAATTGAACCTAAGAAGGTTTGTTGCCTTATGGATACTACAGTTCCTAAGGGGACCCTTGATCTAGGCCTATTTCATCCAATAGGTACAAGTGATTCAGTTTTGGTATAACAAGGCTAGATAGACTTTGATAGGGACTAGTGATGATTGTCTGTGATTTTTTTCATGACAAATGTTTTCTTTTAAGTCCATGTGGAAGTTCTTGGAGCAGCAAGAAGCATCCTACAATTCTCCTTTCATCCACAAAGGCTGAGTACTGAGAGGCTTGTTCTACCACTTGTGAGACCATTCGACTTCAAAGATTATCAATTCATAGACAAGGGCTACTACACTTCTATATGACAATGAGAGCTGTATAGCCTTGGCATGGAATCCCATATTTCATGCTAGGATGAAGTAGCTAGAGATCCAATATTACTTTATTTGATGTGGAGTATTGCAAGATAGAGGACATTTGGCAAATTTGTTCACGAAGGCACTTCACCAAGCCATTCATTGTTAGCATTCCATATCCCTCAGCCTTATGCTGCATCTAGGATCTAAGAAGGGGGAGAAATAGTGTCATCTCCAAGATAGGCATTGGCATGTGCAGGGCAGATTAGGGCAGTTTATGCGGCAACACATTGTACATGAGCAATTTTAGGTAGTTGCTAGGCTTGGGCAGGTGGATCAAGGCAGGTTCAGCAGATTGCCATGTGGCAGGCAGCATTTGTTTCACAGTAGTTTAATTATTAATTTATTATTTGTTGTAGACGGCTTGTTTACAGCAGCTGTCAGCCAGCTTTTACTGGCTGACATGATCAGATTATTTTAGACCTATTTAGGCTGGCCTGCCCCTAGGTCACAGACACTTTCAGTTTGCATGCAGGTTCAGAGAGATCTCTGGCTGGTTATACTCACACAGCTCTTGTACTTATCTGCCTTCAGTATTCAGCATTTCTTCTCTGCAGTTTTCAGCTTTCTACTGTCTCTTCCTCTCTCTCTCCTCTCCATGTTCACTTCTTTCTTTCAGTCCAGTCAAATGATTCCACAATTGCTGCACCTCCAACATGAAATTCCTGAAAACTGGCAAACATAAAAGCTTGCAGGTGTGTTTTTTCTTTGTAGTTATTATCCCTTTTGTTTATGGTAGGATAATTCATTTACCTTCACTAAGCCTTTGAGCAGGCCCTTGTGATTGCATCACCTTGTTTTTTAATGCATCATATTGCCTCATGGCAGAATCGCATTGTCAACTCCATGCAGACAAAAATAGAACACTCAAGGTGTGGCAGAGATTCTATGCATCACATCTTACAAAATTTCAAGACTTGTTACATTCAAAGGGTAGCAGACACTGCATCATGTCTCACAAATGTCAAAATTTAGCACTCTTTTACATGATCTTTGAATTTTGCAAGGATTTGATGAAATCCATCCACATCGATTGATCATGAAGAAGTTTCTGCCATCTATCTCGCAAGGTGCCCAACAGCTGTTCATGTGGGAGAGCTTGTATATCATCAGCACTACTGTGCTGATCTGCTTCGGAAACAGATGAAGTACCCAGTGTCACAAGTCCCAGTCTTGACAAAGTCGCTACTGCATCATCAATTGGCATCTCTACCTGCAAATCCAACTTTGACACTTAGTAGTTCCATCCATTATTCTCTAGGGAATAGGATTTCTCTCAACATGAAAATACCACAAAGTGTCAAACAACGTCCATAATATAAAAAATCATATTAATGGTTAAAAAGACTGAAGTCTCATCTAGTTTAATTTGATTTCTTCTCCCATAGATTGGAACAAATCAGGTGTTCTATGCTTGTTTGAAATCATTTACAAAGAAGAATAAACACGTCTTCCTAAATACAACCTGTATACTCGCAGCTTCTTTAAACTGTTAATCAGTTCACCTTTACCTGCTCCTTGAATTGGTTGAACAGGAACCGTTCACATTTTCCTGCAAGAGCTTTTCGAGAATCCACCTGGATAAGAATGCATTATAGAAAAAGTTTGTCAACTCTCAGCGTGCAACTTCCAAACTACTCTATGGTTGCCAGCTATCACAATCCAGGCCAAGATCTTGCACCTGGATAAGGATACATTATAGACAAACTTTGTCAACTCTCAGCATGCAGACTTAAAACTACACCATTGATTTTATAGTTGCCAGATATCACAATCCAGGCCAAGATCTTGCCTCAGCAAGTACATCAAGTTCAATCCCTGCCTACTAAGAAGATAACAGTAACATATCTTACAATGATGTCTTATACTATAATGCATGCCATTTGTACAGTTCCTCAACAAAAATATACATGAACTTACACGACATGTTAAAATCGCTTGCTTCATCATAAGCATAACATGCCATCTCATAGAAATTTTACAACCTTAGATGCACTGTAGGGTTTCCAGTGGGGAACCAGTAACAAGAAATTGATCCTCCAAAGAGGATAATTGTGCAACCCTGTGTTTTAATCTTTGTAGGAACAGAATCAGTACAGCTTCACTGGAAAGGATCCCTATATTGCTGGTTATGATATCCTTTGAGTTGGTATGGGGAACACTGTTTGGGGATAGTGACTCTTGTATAGTATGACCTACAGACGTGTAGCATAGAATAATCCATGTACGAGATGGAGGGTCAATGAATGTAGAATGAATGGAGAAGCTTTTGACTTTGGCTCAGACTTCCCAAAAATTCAGTTGAAAGGGCTGAAATGTGGAAAAAAAAGTCCATGGGTTGTTGTCTTCTTATGAGGAGATTTCAACGACTGTCATCAACATGAAGCTATTAACACTCATAAGTCTCATGTTTAGTATTTAGAAAGATATTAAACCACATGTAGAATACTCTGCATGCTGATGATGTATGATGCAGAAGGTTTGACATGTCATGGAGTGTTGATATAATCACGTTAGCACTTCAAAAACTGAATTCAGATGGCTTGCGAAATCATGAGCATGTGACATAAAGATACTTGACCATGTCTCTCATTTTCTGACAGGAATTTTTTGCAAGTACTGTTGTAAACAAGGAGGTGCACAGATGATAATTGAATGTTTCAATTGCAAAGTCAAAAGATACCTGACGTCCTTTTGCACGCATCAGCAAGGCAAATGCAAGTGCAGCTTCTTTGAACTGCCCATATAATACAAATCAATAGAATTTACTGAATGCATTCCCACATTTAATAACAGCATCTTATTGAAAAATGTTCCTTCTGAGATTCCACCCAACACACAATGGCAAGAACAAATGCAGATAGGTTTTAGGGTAGTGGTTGTGCCTGACATATTGAGAAACCTCACTGTTGTGGTTGTTATAAGGTCCAAGATACACACTCGACTTTCTTATATACTTAAAATATATATGGTGAATATTATGCTGGCGCAGAGAGAGAACATATGAGAGAAAAGAAAGATGTAGAGAAATGAAATGAAATGATATATTAATGCCTACAAAAGGCCAAAATGACCTATGAGGCCATGAGTTACAATCATGTGTATGATGGTACAACTGTCTAGGCAAAATATGTATGTAGCATAAAGCAAAATAAGAAAGGAAACTAACTATAGCTATGTGTAAAACATAGAGCTCTATCTAGTAACAATGAGCTCCAAATGGTACAATCTCATGTGGGTATGGAGGACCTAGCTCTAGCCCGAGCAATAATCCCTCGTATCCGCCTATGAAGGTGCTGTCAGTGTTTGTGCCGAGGCCTAGGACGTCTGGATCGGCTAAGCTGAATGGCTCGATCAATCAGTACTCCTTGTCTGTGTGTGGACAATGGCGGTGAGAGAGGCTCTCGTGTGGATAATGGCTGTAATTGTATTGAAGTCTTCTGAGTCTCCTTTGCAAAGAAGTCTGTGAAGGGCCTCGATGTCCTAGGGCAGCTGTACTCTTGAGGCGCATGTCACGAAGCCGTCGTATCTCAAGAAAAAAGAGGCCAAGGCATCGCTGATCGGTAAAATCCATGACTCTGGATAGTGGTCCAAATCCATCTCTAAAGAGACAGTGAAAACAACCACGGACCTCATAATACGCTGGGCAGCGGCAAATATAATGCTTCTCTGTCTCTGGCTCTAATTGGCATATCTGGCATATGGGCTTCTCTGGTGGGATGGATCTATATCTGCCGGTCTCAATCTCTAGCTGATGTGAGGAGGTGCGCAATTGGCCAATAGTACATCTGATCCCATGGGAAAGGTGGGTGTCCTTGTATCTCGGGCGAACAATAAATCCATCATCTGTAGTATGAAGAAAATGCACACGGTAGAAAGCCATCTTTGTCCCTAGCTCCTGCCCTGGCATCAACCATGTCCGCCTGATATCCAACTCGGTAAGATCCATCCTAATGATCTTGCGAATCTCTAACCTGCTCAGATCAAGAGATGGTACATCAAGGGAGTACTGGAAGGGGAGTAACTTGTCCATGCTAAAGCCATGCAACTCAAACCAGGCCGACATTTGTGCATGCCAACATGAAGTATCACCCTCTCTGGCAAGCTACCTGGAGGACTCAAGGGCCAACCATGCATATCTATGTCTGGGTAAGTCCCATAGGCTATGTATGTATGCGACCAATCGAGTGAGGGCCTCTACCACAATCGGTGTAGCTACTAGCTCCGCTCTGATGATCTCATGTGGCACTGAGGCCTTATATCTCATCTTCCTGGATATCGTGGACACTAGGGGTTCCTCCATCGACCTCCATCCGTCATAAGTGCGCCCTGTCTACTACGGTGGTCAAGACTAGGCCTCCATATCTGTACTCCATAAAGTAGTGTGGATGTGACCAGTGTATCAAAGAGCCACAGCTTGATATGGGGTTCTTGGAATTGCACCTGTGAGCACATTCTCTCCAAACCACCTAGTACTGTGTATCAACGAGTCAGTCTAGTGTCTGCTGCCTCTCACATAGAAAAGGTGGGCCCTGTGAATAAGACTCGTAGATATGTATAAGAATCCACATACTCCAACTCCTCAAATCCATATGTGAATTTAGGTGCTGATCTCCTGACCCATTGTGGTGTAGTATTAAATACCATCACCTTGGTTTTACCAAGGTTCACTGAAAGCCCATTGCCCAAAGTATAGGAGTGTAGTGTATCCAAGTGTCTCTGTAGACCCTCTGGAGAGTTAGCTATCAATACAATGTCATCTGCATATAGTAAGAGAGGTATCCAAGTGCTAGCTAGTGGAGCTCCTCTATCTCCTTCCTGTGAAATGTAGTCAGCAATCCTATCAATGTACAGGCCAAATAATGTCAGAGAGAGGGGGCATCCTTGCTTCACCCCAATGGTGGAGTAAATAGGTGCCGAAAGGCCCTTAGGTGTCCAGACTCTGCCCACAACTCTCTCATACAGTGCCAAAATATCCCAACTGAGCTCTTTCGGTACTCCCATGGTATGCAATCTATTTATCAACATGTCTCTCGGTACTGTGTCAAAGGCTTTGCGAAAGTCCACAAAGCAGCAGTAGGTCCGTCGGCCATGGGCCCTTCCCTCCTCAATGATCGCTTTGAGTGTGAGGATGTGATCCAATGTGGAGAAGCCTCTCCTAAAGCCAACATGTCCCTGTGCTCTAAGACCCCACATCTCTGTCCACTTGCTTAACTCATGCTCAAAGATGGAAGCATATAACTTAGCCAATGTATGCCCAACCATAATAGTCTGATAGTTACTGGGTAGAGTAGGGTCCCCTGACTTGAGGATAGGCACAATAGTGTTCACGCTCCAGTGTTCTCGTAGGCCTTCACACATGGCTCTGTTAAACATGTAAGCTAGGAATCCTACCACCAAATCTCTAGTATGGATCAAGTGCTCGGCTACTAATCCATTGTGATCTTGTGCATTTCCTCTGCTAAGTCTGTTAATGGCCTCTCAGACCCTACTTTCTGTAAAGAAAGTGGTGGTCTCTAGACAAGACTCAAGTGGGTCAGGAAGAGATGGCTGACCCTCCACAGTATAAAGACCAGCTGCATACTCCTATATAGCGGTGGATATAATAGGTGTGGTCGAGCAATGCTCTCTGAAAAGCCTCCAAGTCTCTCTAGAGTCCTGGCTCAAGAATAACTAATATAGGTCTTGCTCCAATTGGGCCAAGAATGTTCTCTTCTTCCACCGTGTGAGGCATCTAAGAGTATCTGTGCTTGTCTGTGGGTAGTGGACCCCAATGCTATCTCCCTGTAGCCGTGCTCTGGTCTCATGGCACTCATCATCATACCAGCTGTTCCAAGGTGTCACCCCAGTGGAGGCTCTCTGTCATTTTAGACCTTAGAAAGAGAAAATAACTTATCTCCTCACTTCTAGAGGATCAGGTCTCTTGTCTTTCTTAGTGAGAGAATTACCTCTCTTGTCTTTTTTAATGAAAGAAAAGACCTTAAACCTTGACTTGTAAGGGAGAGGATGACCCCAAATGAATGCAATGCTCATTACACACAAGTAAATGTTCCCAGGCGTCCCCGGATGCACACATAAATACATATACACAATGCTAATGCACTTCCTCTTCTTAGAACTTAATCCATCTTCATTTATGTGTAACTCCTTGGTTTTTGTGTACACTCTTACACTTGGCAGACACTTCTTTCCCCCTTCATAACTTGTACTGCCTATACCAGATATCCCCGTCACAATGCTTTGATCACCCCATTAAGTGATGCACTAGGAATATTGGTCTCTAAATGGTCTCATGGCCATGCTAGATCATCATCAACACTTAAAGAAAAGTGAGTCATTACTTTATTGACATAATTTTTTAAAAATAGAGAATGCGTAATAAGCAATCAATTTAGTGACAGTGGTCGTGTCTGACATACTCTATATGTTTATAGTATGAAGGCATTGATACACACTGATCCTTGACCTCATAGAATGTGGCATAAGTTATTTGAGTTTTATGACTGTCAAAGAAACTATCAAAGATGGTACACCCAACACAGAACTGACTAGTGAATCTACCAAGTACTTCAACCAGAGGTGTAACAAAGACGTTATTTGAACTAGGTAACCCCAAAGCTCTCTTATGTCATCTTTTATGACATCAAGAATCTTTAACAGTGTCAAAAGCATAATGCACCCAGTTTAGAGTTGAAGAGTGAGTGTACTGTGTACTTCAACAAACAGAGGTGTGATAAAGGCAGTCTTTTCACTAGGCAATCCCAGACTGAACCTTGCATGGTTGCAAGAGGAAGGAAGAGGGAGGGGGATGAGTATCATGGTGCAGTGGTTGCACACACATTATGATCTCAAGTGAGGAGTGCAAGCTGCAACATGACATAGGTTAGTTTTTGGCCCTGGGGAGGGGAAAGGGGAAGGAAGGGGTGGGAGGGAGACTGAGGGTGACGTGTGAGAGTGGGGTGCATGTGTCATATTAGCAGCCCAATGTTGTAGGCGTACCTGCTGCTGCTCTGATGCATCAACAAGAAAATGCACTGCCCCAAATCCACTTGCAAGTGTTTTCTCGTAAAGGGTTTTGTTGACAAGGAGCTGCACATAAGTAGTTTTAACTTGAAAATGTTATTCACATGTACCATCACATACTTGAAATAATAGGCATTACCTGATACCGATCAAAAGTTTGTTTGTAGCCCAAAAAAACTCGTGTGATATAAACAATCAATGCTGATGTTGCAATAATATCCAACAGGAAGGCAGATCTGTCATACATCACCACGTCACTAGTTATTCACTTATGGTGTAGCATTCACAGTGGATTAACATATATTAGATCTCTGATATCCTTAGCCACTGATTGTATCAGCTAGAATAACCAGACTGAAGACAGGAAATACTCATATCACTTTTTTGAGAGACATTTCATGAAGGAACTATCACCGATAACGAAACCACAATGGCGAAGCCCGTACGATATATAGTAACTAGTGTAAGACTGTATACTCAATAAGCAAGTCATGAATGAACATTCAGTATCTGATAGATGATGCAACCAGGCCAAACTGAGAGATTCAGAAAATACACCTGATTAAGACATTATATTTATAGAAGGCACTTCCTTGCAATGAGCACATAAATAATAATAACTTTTCTGCATGATCTCTCCACTAGTAGCAGATGACTGACAGGGCCAGATATAAGTGACAGAACCTCCTGACATTCTGTAATACTAACAACGATCCTCTTTGTCATATTAAAAGAACGAGAAGACGAGACATTAGATGAGTGGAAGAATCTCCTAAAGAAGCATCTCCTTGAGAGTATTGTGGCTGTAGAATCTCCTATAGAAAGCATCTCCTTAGACCAGATACAAGATGACTGGCAGGATCTCCTGAAATAGGATCTCCTTAGAGTACTAAGTCATGCGGCTGTAGAAAGCCTGTTACAAAGACACCATAGCAAAAGCCTTTAGGATTTGACTTGAAAAACAGGTAATTTTTAGGTAGTTCATAGGATCCTTATTCAAGGGCAGTGCAGCTTTTCCCTTGTGATCATGAAAAGCATTCTATGGCCTCCTCTATGTTGTAGAGAACATTGACAGCATGTTAATTGAAGATCCAACTTGAGAGATGGAAAGGCCATAAACTATTGTCAGGGAAAGAATACTTACGGAGAACTCAAGAAGTCATCAAAGCGATAGTTAACAAGGAATGCAAGAAGCCCAATAATAGTTGCAAGATCCAGCCGCACCTGTAGATAGTAATAATAAGTCAAAGTATATCACAAAGTAGTATGAAAATAAATCAATATTTTCTCATGCATAAAATCAACAGAGAAGTATGAAAAATCAACTCTCCCCACAAGCCTGCTGATATTCATCCCTATTCAACTTCTCATTATCCCAAGTTTGACTGCTATTCCTGCAGCAACCACCTTCTACATTTCATTCTGCTCTTTGCCAAAATGACCATCATCTCACGGGCTTCCTTCTTTGCAACAGCCACAGCCACAGCCAACAATTGCCATAGTTTTCACTAGCTACTCTTGTCCCCTGTCATCTTCTCACCACATTACCGCCAAGCTATCGATGACACCTTGTGCCACCTTTATGACCTTTGCCCCCATCTGCACACCCTTATTGTCATCCTTGATAGGGTTTGTGTCTCCTTCCTGGGCTATGAAATGGTACTTCACTGCACATAATTGGTCTAACCTCCCACCCACAGTCCCTACCATTGCCCTAGTTTACACCAGCTACCCTGTCCCCTGTCATCCTCTCACCATGCTACCACCAGGCTATCATTGCCACCTTGTGCCACCTTTATAGATTTTGGCAACAATCGCCACCACACCCTTATTTTCATCCTTGATAGGGTTCATGCCTCCTTCCTGTGATGTAAAATGGTACTTTAATATGTGTAATTAGTCTAACATCCCAGCCTTATATCAACTTCAATAACCATGGCCCTTGGGTGCCCATCTTATGTTTGCTCAGGACCCTCCTAACCCTGTACAAATGTATAAGTTATACTTGTTCTTAACTCTTTGAGCAGTGCTCTCTCTCATATTCTACCTAGTAGTTTGGGTCCTACAAACCACATTTTCTACTTTGCATGTTACATTCACTAGCACATTTCGTATTTTCCCCTGCCATATAGTCTTACCCTTGTGTTTAAACTCTGAAGTGTTGAGCTGATAAGTGCCAATAACTTCTAATTCAGTGAGGCTCAAAGCTTTACAATCATTATCTATCCAAAGAAACATCTGCTCTAGCCATCCTCATAGTTTGGTAAAAAAAAGTTAGCTTTGCAATCCTCGATCTCTCCAGGAGAGGATTGTACAGTAGTGTCCTACATCTCTATATGAAGCTGTTGGGTTTTACTCTGATACTAGAATATAGTTCATAACTTTGTGTCTAGCATTGTTGTCACTAATTATTCTTACATTTTTTGTACCAAATCAGGAGTTCCCATAATAGGTTACCATAAAGCTTTCTTTGCAACTTGCAAGGCTGGTCCAATATAGGGAAAAACAGGAAGTTTTTCTTCAGGCTTTTCAATATCTTCCTTTACTGTGGACAGTTGTAGAAGCAATATCCTTATTTTATTTGAAACTTTTAGATCTTAATCAACAAACCCCGTTCTTTTGCATGGAAGTGTTGAGTACTTGGAAAGGAGCTTGTTGTCACCAAGATGTGAAATTTTATTGCTTTGCTTATAATTTGATTAAAAGTTAATCAAATGTGCTAATGTGCCTTGCAGATGTGAGGTGCACGTTAATTATTTCACAGTGTGGAACCCAAGACTCCAAAATATTAGTTGGTGCCAAAGGCAAAAGTTTTAATAAGTTATGCCTAACATGCACTAGGTGGTACTGCTAGATTTTGGCCTAGACCAATTTATTGGCCACTAATGTCAGTGGTGGTGGCATTAGAGACTAGGCAATAATTAATTGATTAATGCCAATCTAAGGGCTAATAATTGCGCACAGATACTTGGAAGACAAATTGATTTAGCCAGTTTAATTATTGACTAGTGGAATTTTTTTCTAGACACTAGAATAATTATTAAATTAATTTTTAAACTTAATATTTTAAAATTTAATTTAATAAGTTAGATAATGCTAGAAAATAAGATTAGAATGCTACCACTTCGCAAACTTGCCCATGCAAGTGGGAAAATCATTTTCGAGGGCTAGTCGAAGTCTATTCCAGCCATTGTGAGAGAGCAAGGAGATGTTGTTGATGTGATTTACAGCCACCAACGACAAGTCCTACAATAGGCAATGGCAATTTGGAGCCCTCAATGTGCAGGTGACAGCAGCCCAAGGTACTTTTGGTGCACATGACAATATACAAGAGGGGCAACAGCCTTTTGGTGGTCCTAGGCTATACGTGACAACTTCCATGGCTGTTTGAGCAAGGGAGGAGCAGTTTTTCAGCCTTTCTCATGATGAAACTCTAAAATTTCTCTCTCTACAACATTCTTTCTCATCCTCCAATCATTTTCCAACTCACCTTAACATTTTCTAGTAGTTTAGGTTATCAAAGGTGGAGATATTGGAAAATCTCTGCTGTAAACTCTAATTTATAGCAAAAATTAGGGTTTGATAGCCACCTCGGGATGCATGCTTAGAATTGAGGGCCCAGGACTTGAATTCCAGCAGCTGAAATTAAAGAATTTCAAGGAGAATCGAGAGGCCTCTACCTAAAGACTGAGCTCATTGTTGAGCCGCTAAGGAAGTTAGGGAAACAACACCCATACAATGCACTTGTGGAGCAGCACACCTTTCCTGAGAGAAGAGGTTCAAGATCCATGGCATGATGTAGACCATGTCACCTTTAGAGCCTATAGAGCAAGTACTAGAAGAGACTGGCCAAAGAGAAATCAGCATACCATTGCTTAAGCCGTTGCAATGAGAACATGACTGGGGCCTTAACCACTCGATGGCCCTTTCGTAGTTTGGCTCTTCTTGTTGCATTATCCTTCAGCAGCTTATCCTTCAGCAGGTCATGCCAAAGATCCTTCTCCACTATAGCCAAATCAGTATACCTGCCAATAGTAGCTTGCTTGTATTCAAGTTTCATGTCATCTTCCGTTCTCTATAGATTTCCATTGCCTCCAAGCTGCCTACCCTCGTTTAGGGGCCTCTTGCTAGATGATTGCATGCATGCGATTGGGAGGAGGGCCTAGCGTCAAGGCATATTCATTAATGGTTGTCCCGTGGCCCTTCAAAGTTATGGCCTTAACTCAACACTACTCTCACACATGCCACACTCCCCCTCGTTTGCTCCCCCCAAATACCTTGTGCTTTGCCACTACTCTCACACGTATTGCACACCTACCAGTTTGCTCCCTCCAAATACTGTGTGCTCTACTTCGTTAAACTTGAACATGTGATGATATATACCTTTCCCCTTTTCTTGCCCAGCTCCTCTTGCTTAGCATTTCCTTCAGCTTTATGCATACCCTTTTCTCCAGCCTTAGTCGCCCTCTTTTTCTCTTCCATTTGCTAGTTTCTACCCCATTCTCTTCCCCCCTTTTTCTTTTCTACACCTCCCAACTCTTGTAGTGAAATGGCATCATAGGATCCTCAATAGAATTTAGAGGCCTTATTGTCAACTCTTTTGACAAATTACCCCAATCTTGAGGTTAGGCTTTTGCTTGTACATGCCATGATCATCTACACGAGATGGCTCTACCTCCGAGTAAAAAGTGGCTGATTATATTACTCAAAAAAACTAATTACAATGGAGTGCTCATGCTCAAGAGACTAGTTGGAGCTGATGCAAAGTCACAAATACATCATATATACAAGTCTCTCAAGGCGGTCTGGGGGAGATGGGGGCAAGAAGCCATGGAGAGGGGGTGTATCGCCATTTGGGGCTGCATGCCTGCATCACGAAAAATATGTCCTGGCCGCCCCACGTGCGCATGAATTGACAACGTAGCTCCTAACGAGCCCCGGACTCGCCCTACACTTGATCCCATCAGCCACGGAGGGAGTGGATGATGGAGGTCCATAGCTCTGCTAAGGTCGCCTGTACTGAAAGTCTCTCTCCGCCGAAGGCCTCCTAACACCGCGCCTTCCAAATATGCCATCCAGTAAGACTCCCTATGATCTCCTATACCTTCGAACAGTCTACTGTGGGCTCCAGTACCTGGCGGTTGGGCAGAGCCTCCAAACCGACCACTGCGCATGACCCTACCTCGATAATGAAAATCGTGTCCTGCATCCCGGCCTCGTACAGAAGGTGATGGCCCTAGCTGACTGCCTGCCAGCAGAAAGCTCCCCATGAAATCTCCTCTGTGACAAGGGACGGGATGTGATCCCAGACCTGCTGCCTACATCTCATTCCTCTAGCTAAGGCTGTCTCCTGCTGGAAAAGGATCGTGTAGTAGTCGGTGGCAATCTCTATCACCTCATCTGGGCTAGAACGAGTCCTCCTATACTGATCCCGAAGGCTGCGTATCTGCTCTCCTGCGGTGCGAGGCTGGTGCACCCAGAAGAACTCCCTGCACATCATGTCCCCCTTCCGCACCCAAAAGGCTGCTGAGGTGCGGAAAGAGAACTCCGAGCGCCTGTCCTCTAGGCCAACAATGGCTGCTCGCGCGCGCACCTCTTGTTCCTGGAGGGTGGGATCCCTTGATGCCTCCTGTAGTAATCTCTGCGTGGCTGCAAGGTCCCGCCGGAGTGCTCTCTCCTTCTCCCAGCACTACTTCCAGGCCTGTAAGGCTGCCTCTTGGCAGGCTCTGCTCAACTCAGCTAGAACCTCAGCAACCTCCCCTGCTATCTGGTCCCTCCTGCCCCACTCTCTGGTCCAAATATGCTCTATCTGCCTCATCACCTCCTCCCTCCTATAGATTGAATCAAGGATCCGACAGGATGGTGTGCCTAGAGCAGATGCTGGGGGATCAAGTGCTAGGAGAACCAGGCAATGATCGGACAACGTGGTACCCACCAACTGCTCAATCCGGCCTCCACGAGCGCCTGCCCACTCTCCCACATAAAACTTGTCCAGCCGCTACAGTAGGACTCTACCTAGCCGCCTGTATCTCCAAGAGAAGTCCAACGACCTCTCCCTCCTGTGGAAGGCAGGGCCTCTCCAGACATCACGTTCTCCTACTCCCAACAGAAAGACCTCCCATGCCTCCTGCACCTCCCCAGCCATGCCTTGGTAGTTTCTGCCTTTGCCTTGTTGATCCTCCATCTGATTTGCTGACAAAAGTTTTCCGTATGGTCTTTGAAGATTTTGTGATGATGGACACTATGTTGCTGTCTTATATGTATCTACGAGGTGATCTGTTAATTTTAGATGATGTAGATCTAGCTTGGTACGTGGGGGATATGGTCTTATAAGCTTCCTTATATGTCAACTATTTGGATTTGAGGAGAGATGATATGTTCCAGTGCTATTCTAAAGCGGCTACTTGTCTTGACACTTCATGGCATTCAATGATTGATTCTGTAGTCTTGAACCAACACCAGAATACAACTTCTACTTATGTGCAGAGCACTAACCAACTGAGGGTGGATCTCCTAGCTTATCTTTCCAAGAACCATCCATTTGATTCATCCTTCTTTGATGCCTACCATAGACGATCTGTTTTAGGTCCTTCTGTTCCTAGCTTATTGTACTATCAACAAATGGCCCATCGCTATGATGCTTATTTTTCCCTTTATAAATTCAACTCAGTAGTAGCTATCTTACCTCTCCTTTTCTAACCTCAGGGTTTTCCTCAAATTCCAATCTTTACCTATTGTTCTTTCATTGAAGATCGAGTATTTTCCCCTTCTCCACCATGCCCTTCTCATTGTTGAAGTTCCCTCCAACAATCCAGGAGTCCACCTTTGGGAGTCCATCTGCAATCTCCACCCAGAACCTGCTGCGTGCCCTAACCTCCGTAGGGGCATAGACATTGAGGACTCCAAGGCACGAGTCCCCAATATCCAATCTGATCCATAGAACCCTCCCTGCCACTATCGTCCCATTGTCTCGTACACAGGCGGTGAGACTCGGGCCAATAGAGGTGCATATGCCTCAACTCCTGCCGTGGGCACCTATGGCGTGCTCCCAGTACGTGTGCGAGCTTCCCTGGAGTACCTTTCCTACCCGCTAGGCCTAGGTGGGGGTGAGCTTGTACTCCTGTAGAAGTAAGATGTCGATCCGTCCGGCAAGGGCAGGCTGTAGCTCCTGTCGAACAATCAACTTCTTGGAACCACGTGTCCCACTGTAGTGGAGACTATTCACATTCCAGGATGCAAGGTGTAAGCTCATGGGGAGACCTGTGACTGACGGAACAGGTATTTATTCGGTGTGGAAGCTGCTAATGAGGAAGAAAAACTATGAGGCATGCAAGTACGCTTTACTGCCGGTCTAGATGGCGAACTCCAGTCCTCCATGGTGACCCTCGGCCGGACCATAGGGGTAATAGATGCTCCACGTGGTACTATCAATGCATCTATCAGCCATGCTGAGAGTCGTGACACTGTATACTGGTAGAAACGGTCCGCCTATGTCAAGGGCCACTCGATCATATTCCTCGGAGCTCTCCACTGTGGAGGGACTCGAAAGATAATGCTCAAGTGTGGGACCTCGACACTAGCCCACCAATTAATGTCCATCATGCAGCCAAGCCACTACTGTGTAAACAGTGCTAGTTCTTCTTCTTCTATCCACTAGGAGATGTGGTCCGCCGCTACCTAGCTCTTCAACTCCTTTATCTGTGTAGTCATCCAATCCCCTGAGTGAGAGGACTGAAGAAAGAAGGAGTAGTTTGGTCCATCTGGTGGTACTAGTAGATAGACCTTGCCCCTCCTTGACTTAGGAACCACGAAGATCCCCACCTCTAGAGGTAGTGGGAACTCTCCGCGCTATGCAACTCTCAGGTAGGACCATGGGCCACTACAGAAGAACTCCTGTGGCAGTAGTTGTGCCTGTCTCGAGAAAGTGTGATGGGCAGCAAGGGCAGATGAGCTGGTGGCTGTGTGGGAGGAGGAAGATTGCTAGTGCGAGGAGGATGTAGGCGTGTGTGGCTCACCATCTCCTGTGGGAGGAGGGAGGGTGGGTCTGGGGAGGGTCACCTCAATCGGGTGCAGATCAGGGGGGGTGCTCAGTAGGGGAGGTGGTGGGTGGGGAGGATCGAGGGATGGACAGAGGTGCGTAGAGGGTATGTGGGGGAAGGGCGGGGGGGGATAGTGGCCTTGGAAAGGGGGGACTGTGGGCCAGGGTCAAGGGGAGGGAGACGTGGGATGTGGGGGGGGGGGGGGGGGGGGGGGATGTGGGATCTCACGTGAGGTAGTCTGTGGCACGGGTGGTGGATGTGGGGGGCTACGATCCTGCCCGATGGGGCGGGCAGGGAGGGCTGTGGAGTGCTTTGCCGAGGGGGCGTCGCATGCCCACTTACACCCTACTTACAAGGCTGGGTCTGAGGAGCTGACTACGCCTCCCCTTGCAATCTCCCCCTCTGTCGTCTCTGGACCCATATGAAGTCCTCAGCGTCCACCTGCGGGCTTGTCGGCGGAGCCACCTTGGCTCCGAAGCGCGCACAGTTAGCTAGCTGGTACCCAAAGTCATAGCAGCGCACATACTGCCCTCGTTGCCCAGTCACAATGACCTACTACCTAAAGGAGTGACCTCTTGTCTCGATCTCCAGGAACTTTGGTATACACTTTGTGTCTTTCACGGCCACACGAACCTTTGGGAATCCTGCAACTGTCAGTGCATCCGCGAAGGAGGCAGAAAGTACTGTGCCGAATAGCCATCCAAAGTCCTCCACTAACTGGCGGTACTCTACCGCCAGTCCGAGGAATAGTAAAGTGACTGGGTATCTGAGAAATCTATTATGGAGCGCAAATGTCTCCACTGTGAAGCCGCTATACCAGGGAACCATGTAGATGACCCCCTTCGTGGAGGCATAGGGCGAGCTCTCCACTAACTCATGAGCAACGTCCGCAAAGGTGAGTCGAACCATGAAGATCCCTTGGCCCATGAGGACTGCCTCCACGATCTGTGATGTGCCAATGCGTAGCGTGGAGTGGATCCAATCCTATAGCTGGGCCCTCAATGGGGAGTGTCCTACGACCTGACCAAAGATCGTTGTTTCTTTCAACTCCAGCTCTGTGGCCCGGATGGCCAAGAGCTGTTCCTCAGCAAGGATGATGCACAAGGTGTTTGACTAGGGGGCACTCGCAGAATGCATTGGCGTCTGACCACAGGTTTCCATTGTGCATCCCTACTGGGAACTTGCCAATCACAATGATGTGCTACTAAGGGGGGAGGGGGGGGGGGGGGGGGGAGTTGCTAAAGGGGGAGGGAGCAACTGGAGGTTGGGGGTGGGGGGAGTCGATGGCGAGGAGGCGGGGAGAGGGGGAAATTCTTGTTTTCCAAACGATGATGTGACCGCCTGGCTCGGGCCTCAGGGCAAGCGAACGCACCGAGGTTTGGGGGGGGGGGGGGGGGGGGAGGGGGGGGGGAGGGGGGGGAGAGAGGGGGATAGCGGGCGGCTAGGGGAGAAAAGGCAAAGCACAGGCAGGCCCGGGTGGGGGCAAGCTCAAGGTGGGTGGGCAAGGGGACGGGGGTAGATCCAGGGCGGGCGGGCGGATGCAGGGCAAGCAAGGTGGGCGGACAGGCGGCGAATTCAAGGGGGAGCAGGCGGCCGCAAGGCAAGGGGGGGAGGGTTGACGAAGGGGGAGGGGAGCACAGGAGGGAGGAGGGCTGTAGAACGGGGGGGGGGGGGGGGGGGGGGGTTGTCGAACAGGAGGGAGGAGGACTGGTGCAGGGCGGGTGTAACCGGCCTGTTCACTAAAAAGGGCGGTAGTGTACAACCAAAATATATAAATGCTTTCACCCAATTTAACAGTCGCCCACTTTACCTGAACTTAAAGACACAGAATCTAGAAGAAAAACAGGAAGCTAGAATGCTCCTGTTGCCACACAGACACCCTGTTGGCCCCTAAGTTAGGCGCCCCTTGCGGTATTTCTTTATTTTGAAAGAGAGAAAGTACAATGGGCTGTCTTTCACCTATTCTGGGTGAAATTTGGCAGCATAATAGTACAACTACTGACCCAAATCAAGTTAACCAGGAGGGGAAACTCTGCCCAAGTCTGAAACTTCTGGTTGGAGTGCAGAATTGACCATTTCAGCCTGCTGTATTTACTGGTTCAGACCTGTTCTGACACCTGTTTACAACTCATACTGTTCCCTGTACTGTTCAGCCCACTGTAATTACTGGTTCAGACCTGTTCTGAAGCCTGTTTTCAGTTCATTCTGCTCCCTGCTCTGTCCTACATCATCTGGGCCAAGTGCCCCTTGACTCTAACATCAATTGGGCTCTGAATTAACCTCTGAACAGTCCAAAAACAGTACTGATTCAGTGCTGTTTCAGACACTTACTTGGTGAGGTTACCACCCTCACCTGTCCTTGCTGGGAACTGCAAACAACTGCTCCTGTTCCTGGAGAAAGGAGGCTCTTGCCTCATGCAAAAATAGCATATTCCACACAGCTGTACCTGAATCAGAAGAAAAGCCCTTGATTCTGCAGCATAACCGTACTGTCAGGGAGAGAGAGAGAGAGAGAGTAGGAAGCAAGCCCAGCCCTCTGTGCACCATAGACAAGGTAGACCAGCTCTCAAGAGCTCTCCATCTGCAGCAATCCTTCTCCCCCTTTCAAAATGAGCCCCCAACCATCAAAAAACTGCACGCCAGCCCTCTTTTGAAGAGGTAAGTGCACACATGTGTGCCAAGTGGCAGCACTATAGGATATTTCCCATTCCAGCCTTCCGGTCTAAAATTCTCCATCTTCGGTGCGAAATTTGACCTCGGCACAGACCAGAAGATTGATCCTCGTGCAAAAACGAAGATAATGACGCGAACAGATTCTGAGGTCCAAAAATAGTAACTCCCTAAATTTTAGGAGTTGCTTCCATTGCATCCCACTAGTCTTCTGACCATCTTTGCAAACTATGGCTACATCCAAATTTGCAATGTAGCTCAACTGAAAGTGAATTTCCACTGATAACCCCACATGGACTAATCTCTTAAAGATTTGTCCATCTTCACTTTGAACTAGTCTCTTCCACGCTAGTTCTTCAACACACTTGTCCATATACACTTTCACAAGTCTCTTCCCGACTTGTCAATCTGCAATGCCATCAGTCTCTTCCAGACTTGTACTGGACCTTAACTGTCCAGTCTTTACTCACTAGACATTCCTGTCTGTTTCACATATTGGCCATGCAACTCAGGCGTTTAGATTTCAAGAGGGATCCTTCCGAAAAGAAAAACCAAATAAAATATGTAATAAAGAAATCAACAAAAAGGTAATAATTGTCACAGTCTTGTGACAGCGGGGGGAGGGGGGGGGGGAGGGGAAGATTGGCGCAATGGTAGTTCGAATGGGGACAGGGGGCAGCAACGACACGATGGCGGGGAGCTCTCGCAACGACAATCGAGATGGCTCTACCTAGTCCAGCCACATGGCAAGATCTACTTACCAAGTGGACCCACTTGAGTGAGTCTTATCTTTCTTCACTGCCCAAGTAGCAGCATGCACATGGATCATCTCACATGAGATGTATCCAATCCCCACCCTACCGCTAAGAGACTCCACAGAAGCCTCCACTCACATACCAACTGATGCACTACCTCGTGTAAGATTCCCCCCCAAGATAGAGCTTCTCAAGAACATAGTCTCCTCCCTTGAGGAGTCCTCTCAAGCTTGCAAGCAAGGTGGTCATTCAACCCCCTTTTAGATTCTTGCCATAGTAGGAGGCTCTATCCTAATTCTATCAAGTTTTTCCTAGGAGACTTAAGGAGAAAGGACTATACCAGCCACCTCGCTGTTATTATACAGACCATGTGTGTCCCTTCTAATTGTTCTAGTGTGAATAAGGTCTAGCACACTGGTGCTTTTAACCTTTGAGCTTGGAACATTTTTTACCTGTCTTCACCACCTCCTTAGGTGGTGTGCTTTGCCCCTTGGGGTTCTGTGTTTGCATTCCTAGCTCTGTTTCACAAGTGTGCTCCCACACAGTACTGGTGTTGCAGTACGACTATAGTACTAGTTCTCTCCCTTGTGCATTGCAGCATGAAGCCAAATTTTGCAGAAGAAAAGGAGAAGCAACCCATGACGCAGCCCAAGGAGTCCTCTCTGCTCCACAGACACTCAGAAACCCCAAATCTGCCTACACAGCTTAGCACAATTCGCAACAAGAATAGGAGCAAAAGCCCTAATTCTGAGTACACAGCACACTGTGATTTCTGAGGAGAGTAAGAGCAGAAGACCTGAGCCTGCTGCTGTCAATATTAATCTGCAGCCAGAGATCTCTGTTTTGCTTCTGTCCATTTCCACTGTCCCTGCATGTGTTCCCTTCACCTGTGCACCTGATATTGGCTGGTGGCAGGTCTGACACTGGTTGTCATTACAGATTTCTGCACATTTGACTGCAATGTGTACTGGCAAGCTATTCCTATTTGACCTATGCGCCCTTCAGAAATTTGGGGCTTTTGCACTGTTTGGCTTCAGATTGGGCCCTTTAGCCCTTGGGGCTTAATTGTAGGTAGATTCAGCCATCTTTTTGGCAGATCTATCAATTTGTCTTTGTGAGTTCATGCAGTATAGAACCTTGAGGCTCGGACAATTCAATTTGTGCAGTTGAGCTTGTGGATTTGGCTCAGTGCTGGGAACCATTTGGGCATCAAAATTGTAAATTTGTAGTGATAGCCTAGAAGGATTCACTTTCATTTGCAGCTTTTCCTTTATCACATAAACACAATGGCCAACCATGATCGTGTTGTGATTCTTGGAGTAGATGGCAAGCTTGGTCACACCAATTACCCCATGTGTCTTGTGTGATGCGGCAGATACTGCTAGCCAAAAAATTATGGAATATTGTTGCAGCCATGAATGTTAGACCTCCATGCTAATGGTGCTTATTTAGCATATTCTAGCATTGTTGTTGCTTCAGCTCCCACTGCAGAGCAATGCAAATGGGATAGTAGACACATCCAAGCATGGGCATTGATTGCCTTGTCACATAAGAGGGCTTTTATCCTGCATATCAAGACTTGTGAGACAACCATGGTGCATGATCAATTGGCATCTCTATACCTGGTTTGCCATGAAGCCAAGGTAGCTGTTTTGAGGGTCCTGAGATGAATGAAGGGGACAACTGTTGAGAAACACAGATCCTTGAGCAAGGTTTGGCTATGGTAGTTGGATTAGGGGACAAGTGTTGAGAAACACAGATCCTTGAGCAAGGTTTGGCTATGAACAAGAAGCATAATGACTTAGAGTATTACTCAAGTGAATTAGGTTCCAAGATAGATTAGCTTGGACTCATAAATTTCTTGAGTAGACATGGACAATATTGAAAGTACAAAGTAAAATGGCATTCTCATCAAATGATTATCAAGTACATTGCTTTATAATTGCATGATAGTTCCACTTTTCCCTCACTGTGCCTATGGGATACAAGATAGTTCTTCCAAGTGTTGCACGTTCCTTACCTTACTGCTCCATACAAAGAGGCTATCATAGGAGTGTGATTGCATATTTCTCAACACCCCTTCACAATCACAATCATTAAAAAAAACACTGAGTATACAGAGGTTGTCATGTGTAGAACCTTGCTAAGTGTAGACATGGAAAAAACAACCATACAAAGCTAGAGGCAATACAAGGTCTCACTAAGTGTGCAAAGTCTGTAGTGCATAGGTTACATGAGGGTTACAAGGCTTATAATTGGAGCATTAATCCAAGTACATACAAGGCTTTAACAAGTCGGTCTGAATAGTGGGAATAGAACGACTGATGAGGCTTGTCCTCTTGCTCTTGAGTATCTTCTTCTACTTCTTCTTCTTCTTAATGGTCTTCTTCGTCTTTGATAGTTGCAAGGTAGGTCTTCTGTGATCAGTTCCCGGTATCACAAAATTTTTCAATATGCCCAATTCTTTTGCAAAAGTCAGAGAGAATATATTTCTTCCCTTTGTACTTATTGTTGACATAGAGCAGTTGTTCTTTCTTTGAAGTGCTTGCTTCTTCTTTACCTTTGAGTTTCTTCCTTCTTCAAGGAGTGATGCTTTGATGTCTGCCAGCTTTGGATTTGGCATATTAATTAGTGTGTTGGAGAATTACCAAATTGTGAAAGAAGACTCTGAAGCAAGACTCCAATGCATACATCTTCATCCATTTTTAAGTTAATCCCTATAAGTTAAGTTAGTAGACTTTCCTTATAATTAAGGTGAGTTGCAAAGAATATAGTAGCCTTCATATCCAACCTGAGAAACTCAAGCAACAATCCATATTTTGAAGACTTAGATTGAGCACCAAATAGTGTGTCCAACTTTTCCCAAGTAGCATGAGATGTATCACATATGTCTATATGGTGGATATAAATGTCATCAAGCTCAAGCTTGATGATTGCTTGGGCTTTTTCATCATTCTTTTGCCATACTGCTACAAGAGCAGCATCTTTGAGTTTCTCCTCCTGTCCACTAGTTATTGACCATAGACATTTTCTTCATGAGGATTAATTTTATCCTTGTCAGCCATGTATGGAATCTCGTTCCTTTGAAACGGCACGAGATGAATCTTTGCCCATACTAGATATTTAAGCAACAATAAATAACCAACAAGTGAGTTGAAATTGAATGTGTCAAGAGAAACAAAAAGTACTAGTGTCAAAAAGCACTAAATGAGTATCAAAAGATACTATGCTTGTTAAACTTGATGTTGAAATTTTATGCTTGACCTTCGAGTTAAATTCCCTCCTTCCTGATAGCTTGATTATTGCAGTAGATTAGAATGTCGGTGACATGTTTGAGCTAAGAGGAGTGAGAAAATGAAGAGATTTATGAGCTTGAGGTCAAACGGCGGCAATCAAGAGAGATAGAGTGAAAATGGAGTGAAGAGATGAAGTTGCCTTACTACAATCACACTCCTATGCAATCACACTCCTATGATAGCCTCTTTGTATGGAGGCGTAAGGCAAGGAATATGCAACAGCCTAGAAGAATTGTCTTGTATCCCCTTAGGCACAATGAGGGAAAAGTTAAACTATTCTGCAACTATAAAGCAATGTACTTGACAATCATTTGATGAGAATGCTATTGTACTTTGTACTTTCAATATTGTCCATGTCTACTCAAGATTGTGTTTATGAGTCCAAGCTAATTTATCTTGGAATCTAATTCACTTAAGTAATAGAAGTCATCATGCTTCTTGTCCATGAATTCCAACCACCATAGCTAAACCTTGCTCAACGATCCGTGTTTCTCAACACAAGGATGTTTATACCAAACAACATCGCTCGCACTTATAATATTCGCTTATTTACAAGATTTAATAGTTTAAGAAACTAGAAAGAACGAATACTTGAAGTTGAATATGAAAATTATTTAGAAAATCGCAACCATGGATACATAATGAAATGGAAGAAAGTTAAGGGTTGAAGATGGGCATACCCTCCCTCCCCTCGTCCCAAAAAACAAAAAAAACAAAAAAAAACAAAAAAAAACGAAGGAATGTATATTTATTCAATTCCAAGTCCATTAGGGATGAGCGCAATTACAATCAACTTAAGAATAAGGAGAAGTTCTCACTCTCACAAGATCATGTAAAAGATGTACATGCACGCATGTATCACATGCATTGCATGCATACACTTACCATGAAATAAGATAACTAATTTCTTTACAAACTGAGAGTGAGATTGAGAGAAAATAGGCCCTTCTTTATGGTTGATGAGCATTATATTGACATGGCTTTCTTCTTAACCTTGAAGTAAAGTAAGGGCTCGAAAAGGAGGTGTTATAATGAATTTACATGTACACTATCGAGTAAAATGCAATTAGAAAATAGCAAAATTGGGAGTTTTGATGATCGAGAAGCAGAGAATAATGATGGAGATGGCTAGGACCAATTTTTGGGCAATCTTTAACTGTTGTACATGAGCTTACAGTAAGAAAAACTAATATAGAGTGAGAGAAAATGAGATCTTTTTATAGGAAAAAATAAGACTTAATGCAAAGAGGAAAAGTGGATTAGCACAAGATAAGTGTCATACTATATGTCATGAAGTGTGACAAGTGGTGGGACACTTGAAAGCTTATGTGATAAGTGTCCTAACACTTCTTTAAGGCCTCCTTTTGAATTGAGAATTGTCAAGAATAGATATGACCAAATTTAGTAAGCATTGTTAATTTACAAACTTACTATTTTTAGAGATATCATTCCTATTTTTTAAGACTAGCTTTTTTAGGCCAATCCAAGACTCCTAAATTCTAGAATTCCCCGAAAATTTAGGGACCCCCCAGTTTGGGTGAAACCAACCTTCCTTCTTGGCAAGGGTGGTGATGACCTGTTTTGAAACTAATTACAACAAGCATAAAATTCACATAAACTGAGAATGCAAATGTTACCAATTAAACTTAGACAATGGATGCCCTATTGGCCCTAAGAACCAGTGTCCCTTGCAATATTTCCTTAACTTTCATCGCTAAAGGTTGAAGGACACTCAGATCCAACCTAATCTCCTTTAATCTTCCATATATCTTGCTATCTTCAAACCAATTTACCCCTTGGTTTGCTTGGGGATTGGCCTACAATTTGCTACTTCAATGACAAATTATGTCCCAAACTTAATGTTGTCTAGCATGGCTCTTGAAATCCTCTGAAATCCCATATTCCAAATGTTGAATTTTAAGTACTACATCCCAATTTTTTAGCACTCTTCCCAAGGGTGGTTGATAAATCCTAATTTATGCTGTAAATTAGAGTTTACAAAAGCAAAAACATAGCTGTTATTTCACCGAGGCTTGAAAAGGGCTGAAATTTGTTGAGGGATTGCTTCTAGAGGAGAGAAAAAGCTAAGAAGAGAGAAATTTCCAATTTTTGTTACGAGAGTGTTAAAACCAGTCATAGTTGTCCAGTGTAAAATGCATGATATTGTATGGAACGATAAAATATGATACTGAGTGGTATCTTAAGATTTTATAAGATATGGTATAATATTAGTACGAAAACAAAATTAACTTGAAATTTTTCTTTTAAACTACAAATGATAGAATGCATGTTTAAAGTCAAAATAGCATTGCAATTACAAAATAAGATGAATACATGAGGTTACAATCCAAAATTGGTATATGCTAGGCCTTGGCAATTGCATGCACAAAATGTGGTACCACATTGTATAGTGATAGATCATAGATAGAAGTGTCACTCATACTTATCCTCATTGATTAAGACTGTCATCATCATCAAATGATAGCTCCTTAGGCAATAGCTGTGTAGGCAAGGGAGAGATGTCATCATGAGACATGGAATTGGAGCTACTAGAGCCCTGCCTCATATATCTCTACAAACCACTCAAACCACCCCTCACTGCTATTGAAGGGTACCAAATGACCACGCACTTATTGCTACATACTCTAACTCCTTGCCCATGAGCACGCTGATTTGCAAGTGTCATGAGTGTCAACTTCCATGAACTCTCTATAGAGCTCCGCAAGATCAACTCCTTGTCCTCATCAACCTCCTGATGCATGCTCAGAAGAGTGTCGTCTGTCACCTTGAGATATCAACATTCACCTACACAATGCACATAAAGATTGAAAATACTAAATTGTAAAGTATAAAGTTAAAACTTGACTTATCATTTTAAATTTATGAATCTTGACTTATGGTTAAGTATTACCTGCTTTGGACTACCCATACTAAGCATGGCCCTAATTATGCACACATTTGTAGGCAATAGACTAGCCGCTCTAACTGTCATGTGCTAAGTTCATTGCAAATCTACATGTGTGTGAGAGAATGGGCAATCTAGTTTCTCTCGCATACACCCGAAGAGCAATCATGGGCAAGGAGTCTCATGGCCAAGGGCTAAATATGTATCCAAAATTCTGCCACCACAAGCGAGGCTTCACAAGTGACTCTCTCCTCCAACGAGTGGGAGAAGCAAATGCGACATACCCTCTCTGATTTGCATAGTAACCAAGCTCCTCTAACACTACATTATGGTCATTCATGGGCACCACACAAGTTAAATATGCAAGCTAGTCTAATCAAAGCTATCTATCATCCATGATTGTTGGCGACTTATAGATTGGATGTACCAAAGCTGCAAAACTATGGATGGTCTTATATATCCATACCCATCTCCTCTCTGCTATCTCTAGAAGGTGTGCACACTATGTCTCTATGATCACAATACAAGCCCGCAACTTCACCAATGCTGCTCTAAAGAAGTGAACGAGAAGGCCCATGGTGGACCCTCGCAATCACTCATACACAACACCCTATAAAAGGGAGTCACAACAATCACAATAGCACACACCTTTTGCCAAAACTGCTCATTGAGATACAAGCATTGCATGGATTTGGGCTCCTCTATCTCGTACTCATCCCACTCATTCCATAGAGTGCACACCACTATCTAGCGAAGGGTGGGGGTGGACCGCACCTCATAAAGGCGCTCCAATAACAACCACATGAAAAAGAATCTAGTTGAAGAAGTTTTTCAGCAGCCTAATCCTCTACTTGTCTTTCATCAGCTGAGCAAACATTGTCCACCATGCCCAAAACACTAGTCACATTGTGAAAAGTTGACAGGGTCATCTTGCCACAAAAATACATTGGCCCATGACAGCGGCTACCCTAGTCTTCACCCTAATCTTCTGTCTAATTCAGCCAGCCTACCCTGACAAGTCAATATCCTCCTCACGAGTCATCAATCCTTGTCTCCTGTGCCAAAAAGCTTCCTGTCTCCTTGTGGCCATTGCAAGCAACAATACATCTCCAATAGAGAAGAGACCTATCCCGGTGTGCAAGATAAAGAAATCTGTCCTACATTTCTTAGAAACCCACTGATGAATAGGCTGACAATCATCTGTCCTCCTCTAAGCCCCTGCAATCTCTACCTCTAAACATTTGGAGGACGTCAAGAAATCTCCCACAGTGCTAGCAACCTCTAACTAAAATGTTTCCTATGACAGGTGTAATATTTTACCAAGAGTGTGTTCGGTCTGAGAATTGACCTGGTTGTTGAAAAGAAGGGCTCCATCTGCCTCTCTTGATTAACAGATTCAACGTATATGATTGGGCTTGTGACAGAGGTGGTCTCATTTGCATAGTTCTTGACACCATGCTCAAATCATCCTTTAGTGCCGCTGTTGTTTGAGAGCACCACAGGGAAGACTGGAGTAATCAGGACTCCTGATCACCTCTCCCATGAGTATGAGCTCAGAACAGGCATGCAACTAGCACTTAGACGAGAGTGTGAAGGAAATCAGCACCTCTGGATGGAGGCTGCAATGAAAATCCACACATGTGATACAAATTCATAACACTCTTATTGACTATAAAGCCAAATTGGATTGTCTATTCAGGTGCTAGCCACTATCTTTAATAAGATAGGTTTGAGAGTGATTATCATCAAACAAGTGTAGGAAAAGCAAATGTACAAAAACTGCATTCAAAATCAAATTTAAGCATTCTATATTTATCGTCATGCCTTGCAAGTGGTCTTATGTAAAGCATGCTTCAAAATACAACAGAGAGAAGCCATAAGATTGAGGAATCTTTTGATACACACACAGATCTTTCATAGCCGACTCTAAGTCATATAATCTTCATATTTTCATACGAAACCATGCCAAATACGTTACAGGAAATCCAACTTGGAAGTTCAAACATACCGCATCAAGGATCCTAAATGAAAGCCTTTTATTTGGGAATATGACCTGCAAGAAAGTAAGAAGTATGAAATCAAGGATGATGTTCTGTGAATACAAGCTGAAACTTGCAAAAACAAAGCTCCTATTTCAACATAATGAATGCATTGATGCACTATAATCATGTTTGATAGAAGGAATTTGAATCTTGTCAAATCATAGATGAAAAGCTGAGCCGCCTGCAACAATGCTTGTTTCTCAACTGTCATGCGCACACATAAGTCTGAAGCATATTGATTCATTTCCTGTTACTAACTGTGGCTCTGCACAATGAGCATTGAACAGCACATGCAAGAAAACCTTGAGATCAGGTATTGGAATTTTGCCATAGATCTTCAAAGTAAGATTCCGAATAACTTCTCTTTCATCATCAATCTTCACAGTATTTGGTGCATTGTACAGCAAAACTAGCTCCTTAAATGCAGGTTCCTGCAAACGAAAGACCATCAATTACAACAACTGTTCCAAGTTAAAAGAACCAAAGATGTCCACAACCAAAGCATCAGACACATAATGTAACAGATCCTCAAGATCCCTCTTAATTTTTTATTCTAATAATCACGTTGTTATAGTGACAAAGTGAGCCTTCCAAGTTGTGTAAATATAACAGGTATGATTTTTAACATTTGTAAGCAAAACAAAGATCCACTATACCCTCCTCCTTCCATCAACTTCAGTAGCACTTTCATTTGAGTACCTCAATTGGCACAAATTATGTACTACTGTACTTTAACTGATGACTCCTTTTGACAGGTAACTAAATATTTTCACATGCTTGAAGAGGTTGAATGTTGACAGCAATTTCATAGAGCAGGAAAAACTGCTGATTTTGGCTGGCATATTACTTCAAAGTTTCTCTATAAGTCAGACGTCACAAATACTTGAGCAAATAGCAGCTCCTGATGCTGGAGTGACCTCCATGAGTTGTCTGTCTAAGATACTGGAAACAGGTCAGAACCTTTAAATTGCTGAACAGCATCCATATCCGGATATGATAAGAAAAGCTACACTAAAATGGGTAGTCTGAGTTTTGATGATCCGATAAGAACTCTTTGCAATTAATAAGAATTAACAGAAGAGTGACCAAAAATGCTCATCAAAAGTGAATCACTCGTGCAAACAGTAGCTCCTGATGCTTGGTCGACCTTCGTGAGTTCTCTGTCAAACACATCAAAAACAGGTCAGAGACTTCAAATTGCAATAATGGCAGCCACACCTGGATGTGCTCATTCCACATTACACCTAATGTTTGAGACTGCAAATAAAGCTAGCCCAATCCTTGACAATAGAATTAAGCTAGCCCATGAACAATGTGAAAGTTTTTGAAGTAATCGAATCAAAGCACATGAGATAGTTTGAAGTTATCGGCATCTTTGTGTGACACAGAAAAACATAAATTAGTATATAAGTCTCAGCCGCTTACAGCAAATTACAAAAATGGGTAGATGATGAGAGTTTGGAGGACAGACTTTTGCACATAGACTTGGACATAGCCAACTACAAAGGAGCTCAACTCCTACAAGTTGCATCCTTGAAGAAATTTATTATTTGCATAATTTCTTGATGCATATAGGACTCTAAATCAGGTGGTTTATGTAATTGACCAGCGATACCATTCTTCTAACATTTTCTTGGTCAGATAATATGTGTTCCTTCCCATGCAAAATGTCTTACCATAATTGTCTAGACTTTGTAGCTGCCTTTGCTAGTCTCTCATGGATTCATCAAAACATTACCATATTTGAGATAGTTATCTCTGTTTTGGATGAGTTCAGCGTCATGAAGATGGGTTCCTATTGTCACACTTTCCTCCAAGATGTTCATGATGCCCTATCTGCAGGATACAAACATGTGGGAAGGAGTGCAAGAAACACCAAACGCTGATCACCAGAGTGTTAGGGAATCAAGGCAACAACAAGAGAGATGTTTGCTAATGTAGACGGCCTGTTGGACAGCAAAAATGTAGGTACTGCAGCAGTTGCCCAATGCTCTCTCTGTTTGTCTTTGTGTTTGAGTTTTGAGTTTTTGCGTTTTGCATTTTGTGCTTTGTGTTTAGGGTTTGAGTTTTGCTTGTCTCTGTCTAGTTCTTTGTGTTTCAGTCTTGGTCATACATACTGTGCTTCCTTAGTGCAAACCCTAGCATATCTTCATAATTTGCATACCATGCCCTAGGCTATTTTCATGCAAGCCTATATCTTCCTTTGTCATTTGACATTATTGATGTCATTGCCTCATTAATGGCCAATCAAATGTCAAGCATCTACCCAAACATTTTTGTAGATTCCATGACAAACCTGAATACAAGTCGCATCATCACTATTTCAACTCTTCGAAGTTTCTAGGTCAAATTTAAATTCTTTTTTAGAGTCTAAACTTTAAGAAACCTAAGTCAAAAAGCAGTCTTTTCTCAAAGAAGAGAGAAGGAAAGGTTCCATTGAGCTACATATTGGAAAGACAGTGCATGAAATACGTCCGATTTATGTACTGTCTTTCATCCAACCATGCACTGTCTTTCCAATATTTCATCCAACCATGCACGAAATACGTCCGATTTATTTCATGTGAGATACGTCCAATTTTTCCTTGTTACTGAAGCCTCCAAAGGTTTTAGAGAACTGCAACTTGTTGTCCAAGTTGCAAAGGATTGCATGTCAAAGAGTACGACAAACTCAATATCTCTATCCAAAACAATGTCTTGTGAAACACATCACTAATGAATAGTTTGGCAATATCAAATCCTGATTGCATGGACATTTTCACTGCAAGGGATGAGGGGACAAGGTAGCATTGTAACTATCTGCAATGGTTGACTGTTGATGCTGCATCCTGAAGTCTCTTTCTTTGGAAGGTTTGCCTAGCTGCTGACGAGGATCAGATTTCCAAGCATGATCATGGTATCCTCTAACACAATAGGCCAGCACCTTCTATATCAAGATTTGTTGGTCTATGTGCTGTCTACCAAAATCTCCGGTGGGCATCACTCCAACACTGCATTGCTCTACCCTTCCACATTTCAAACACTCTTACATTCATTTACAGCATGCCCAAGGGTAGAGCAATGCATTGTCAGAGACTGACATCCACCAAAGACACATCTCAAGTGTTTTGACCACCAATCGGAGTGTCAGAGTGCAAGAAACACCAAATGCTAATCACCAGAGTGTCAAGGAACTGAGGCAACAATGGGAAAGCTGTTTGCTAATGTAGCACCAAAAATGCAGATACTACAGCAGCCGCCCAATGGTAGAGATGGCAATACCTTGTTGCCTAGCACCAGATGTTGAAAACACATGCTAATCAGGTGCTATGATAATGTAGCAGATGGAGACCTCCAAACAACAAGGTGATTGTTGAAAACACGCTTGGATAGTGATGGCATGTAGTTAGTGATGGCTAGACAACAGCGGTTGGTGGGGGTTGATGGCTGAAATCTGTGCGGTAAAGTGAGAAACCTGCACAAAAGGATGGGACTAAATGGTGGGCAGCCTATCTATTTATAGATGTTGAAGGGTACCCCAAAAAATTAGGGTTTTGGGAAACTACTGAAACTCTCCAAACCGCACACCAAATTTTTGTTTTCCATTAATTAAGAGTATTTTGGGGATGTTTAAAAATACTAATCAGCTGTAAAATGTATTTTAGCTCAACACCCCCTCTCAAGCCCAAAACTAAGCCTAAAAGGGAAGAACAGCGATGTTTACCCCTAGGCATCCCATCCAAAGCAACAAGGGCATCGAACAAAGGATGCACAACAGCTGCCCAATGACCTACCAAGACTACAGAGGCGATGTTTATGTTACCAAGGGAGTCCAAGTAGTCACCCCAGAGAGGATAGGGCAAGGCATCGAACAAAGGGTGTAGGCCGACTGCCCAACGGCCTACCAAGCCCTATAAAGGTGGATAGAACCACATTGAACTTTTTTCTTAGGGTGGGGAGGTTTGTTGGAAACTAAATTTTAGGGGTGGCAGTCATCAATGAAGTAACAGTGACCCAGAAGACAGGAGTAGGGATGGTACACCCAACACATTACAAAACAATCATAGTCACCAAAAAATATGTTTCGTCCTTGCGAAACGTGAAACCCCCAAAGCGTTTCGTTTCATTTCGTGAAACGAAAATTTTAAGCTTTAATTTGTTAATTGAAAAAAAGGCTATCCTGGGATTATACAAAACATTGAAACATTACTTTTTCTCCACTTTTTCTCCAACTTCACGAGTCTCTTTCCTCTGTTTCCTCTCACGGTAGATCAGCAGCCCATTCGAAGTGTAGCCACCTCCTCGATTGCTTTTTCCTTCTCCTCCATTTCCTACTCCATCCCTCTCTGCTCCTTTATCTACTCTTCTTTCTTCTCTTTCCCCCCATTTATCTACTCTACTCCTCTTTCTTCTCTTTCTCCATCTCTCTCTCCTCTTTCATCTGCCTTAAGGCTTGAGCCCTGAACTTGGATCTTCATGGCTCCTCACAAAGCTTATACCTGAGATATTTGGGAAGATACCTTGTTTGTCCATCGCTATGGAACATCTGGAATCAGACTTGTAGTTTGCAAGTTTTCTGGAGACACATTGTGAGGGAGTTCCACTAAAAAAAGAGTGCATTTCAGATGGACCGTGAGGAAGGGTGGACATAGCTATAGGAGAGTACTCAAGGATATTTTCTTGGCACATGGTGGCACAAAAAAAAATTGACCAAGGTGCAATCGCTCCTAAAAAGGCCGCTAAGCTCACAACAAATTGAAGAAGAATGGAAACGAGCAAAGAGAAATCACACAAGTGGAGGTGGAAACTCAAGTCGAGCAAGGCGGAATGATGAGGAGGACGCTCCAAGTGCTTCCAATGTGCCAACAAGTACACAAGCATCGCGGCCATGGATAGCGCAATTGGTGTGGCTTCACCAGTAGATTCCACCACATAGATCATGAGGTAACATGTACACATCATACTAGTTTTTTTCTTGTTGGTGAGAGCACTCCTCTTGTTGGTGAAGGCACATCTCTACTCACTGTACCCTCACAAGGCTTAGCAAGCAAATTAAGAAATAGAGATAATGAAGGCAATCAAAGCACATTGCAAGCGCGCGTTGCTCCAAGACTCGAGCAATAGGCTTAGGTTATAGAGCATAGATTCTTCTATCAATGCAACCTTGCATTCAACATTACTTGAGTATCGGCTTATATCAGGGTCTACAATGCATGGGTTGCCAGAACTGCAACAGGAGCTACTAGCTTACATCCGGTTAGCTCGAAGTCTCTAAGGACCGTTCATTTAGATGGTTAAGTGACTTACACTCAAAGCGTGCTGACTAGATTAAAGTCATGTTTGCATTGATATGGCTGCAGCATTGTATTTGATGGATGGAGTGATAGAGTAAGTTAAAAATTGTACTTACTCTATCTTTTTCTAATAATTAACATAATACATCATACATGTTGCTTTTTCTATTCCTAATTTTTATATACATGAACTTGATAACTAGCAGTTAGTAGTTACTAATGACAATTATTGTCTCTTAACACTCATAGAGACGCTAGTACATTATAAATATCTTCGTTTCATGTTGTGCCAATACTACATTGTTGCATGTGGAGGATACTTCAACCCTTGGCTTAAGCATTACTGGGTAGTGGATTTACTCCAATATCAAGAGGGCCATACATGAGATTGGGGTGCAACCTATGGTCCAAGTCAAATAATGACTAAAATTGTGCCAAGATGGGTGAGTATATTGAGAGGGACTATCCAACTATTATGTGGACTCTATGCATCTCACACTCACTCGATCTCATGATGAAGGACGTGACAAAACTTCCTTGGGTAGAGCCAACCTTGGAGAAAGCCTTATGCATAATCAATTTCATCACTCGCAAGTCTTTGGCTTTGGCTCTATTCAAAAGTGTTTGCCACTACAACCTTGTGAAGCCGGCAAAGACATATTTTGGCTATTTATTTATTGTGCTTCATTGATAAGTAATCATTTATAATTTTCATTAAATATTATAATTATGTTGCATGATGCATCTGCCATCAACATGCACACTAAAATTTGGCACAACACAAATGTTTCAACTTTTCAAGTATTTTAAGTCTTATTTTTTATTTATGTGTTTATTAAGATGCAAACAAAAGATTCTCTTCGTCGATACATATGCAATGAGGAGTGGAATACATGGAGTGGGAGTCAAACAGTCAAAGCACGAGAAATAACAACTTATATCTTAAGTAATGGGTTTTGGGATGAGATGAAGACTATCAAATCAATACTCAGAAATACTCAGAACTGTCTTATGCGCAAGGCCAACAACTCCTCTCAATTCAACTCCTCTTCCCAAGGTAGCACATTCCATGTGAGTGTCATCTCTTCTATTGGCATGATAGGCTTTTGACCATACATCAATTCAACAAGCATATATCCTGTAACAACACTATGAGTTGTTCTATCAGTCCACAAAGCATAAGGGAGCAATCGTGGACCACTTTCTCTCCACATGCTTTTGCCAATGCCTTCACAATAGGCGGATGACCTCTTTCACTTTTGCCATTTCCTTCAAGGTTATAAACTGAAGTTAAAGCAAGCTTTATCCCCAACTGTGCAAAGAAATCATGAGCTTCATCTGCATCCAATTCACCCCTATCTGCAGTAATTTTTTCCACACAACCATAACGGCAAAAGATCTCTTCTAAGAGAAAAGTACACACAGCATTTGTTGTCTTAGTGCGTAGAGCTCTCCCTTCCACTTGATTAATCAAGTCTTCATGGGCAAGTACAAGATATCTCATTTGCCAAAGACCTGTAGGCATCATGACTAAATCCACCACCCACTTAAAATGAAGAGACAATGGATATGTGGGCTGCAATCCATCCGGATGTCTCACAGACGAATACATTTGACATGTCGTACATGTTTTCACAAAGTGAGCAACATCCTTATACATATTCTGCCACCAATATCTTTCTTTGATCTTTGCAAAAATACCCCAAACACCTCTATGGCCAACCCACAAGCTTTCATGAAATTCTTGCATAACATTTACTTGTGAAGCTCTGTCACCCAAAACTCACAATGGCATATCTTGTTTCTTTTTAGCATGCTTCCATAAGTATCCATCTTTAAAGAAAAATCCATTGGCTTTCCTCTTGATCTTCTTAAACTCCTCATCTGATCATTCATCTCTCTTTGTTAATGTGCTGAGATATTGACCAATTCTCAGTCATTCTCCTACATATTTGTCTTCCAGAAACACTTCTACACAAGATACAAAACATCTAAAGTGTCTTCTCTTTGCTGTCCAAGCTTCTATTAGTACTGTAGCACCTCCTTGCATTACTAAATTCACTCTTACAACATCATTTTCAGCCGCAAGAAAGTCATCTTCTTCCTCCTCATCCATAATCCCATCTTCACTCTCATAGCGTGCCCAAGATAACACGTCTGCCATTGGGTTATCTCTTCCTGCAATATGTTGAAATTCAGGGTTCAAAGATTTGATGTATGCAATCCACCAAAGCATAGTAATATCTAGGGTAGCACAAGTAGAAATCATACCCAATACCAGCAAACAATTGGTCTCAATGACTACACGAGCACCCGTAAAATACTTCTTATCACATTTAAGTGATGTCACAATTCCCCATAATTCTCATTTTACCTATGGATACCTTCTCTGTCGTTCAGTCAATACTTTGGCACCAAAGCGAATTGCATATCTTTGTCCTTCCTCATCATCTTGCCCAATTGCCCATCCAATCCTGACTGGGCTTGTATCAACGATAATAATAATAGGCTTTCCATGTGAATAATCAGCCTTTCTCAATGTAGGAGCAAATTTTAAGAGCTGCTTTAATTTCTTCATTGCTTTCTGATGCTTCCTTTCCCAATGAAATATCTAACCTTTCCTTAGAAGCTTATATAGAGCATTGTATCTTGTGTAGAAGTGTTTTTGGAAGACAAATATGTAGGAGAATAGCTGAGAATTAGTCAATACCTTAGTACATTAACAAAGAGAGATGAATTATCAGATGAGGAGTTTAAGAAGATCAAGAGGAAAGCCAATGGGTTTTTCTTTAAAGATTGATACTTATGGAAGCATGCTAAAAAGAAACAAGATATGCCGTTGCGAGTTTTGGGTGACAGAGCTTCACAACTAAATGTTATGCAAGAATTTCATGAAAGCTTGTGGGTTGGCCATAGAGGTATTTGGGGTATTTTTGCAAATATCAAAGAAAGATATTGGTGGCAGGGTATGTATAAGGATGTTGCTCACTTTGTGAAAACATGTACGACATGTCAAATGCATTCATCTGTGAGACATCCGGATGGATTGCAGCCCACATATCCATTGTCTCTTCATTTTAAGTGGGTGGTGGATTTAGTCACGATGTCTACAGGTCTTTGGCAAATGAGATATCTTGTACTTGCCCGTGAAGAATTGACTAATCAAGTGGAAGGAAGAGCTCTACGTACTAAGACAACAAATGCCGTGTATATTTTTCTCTTAGAAGAGATCTTTTGCGGTTATGGTTGTGTGGAAAAAATTACTGCAGATAGGGGTAAACTGGATGCAAATGAAGCTTATGATTTCTTTGCACAGTTGGGGATAAAGCTTGCTTTAACTTCAGTTTATAACCTTGAAGGAAATGGCAAAAGTGAAAGAGGTCATCCGTCTATTGTGAAGGCATTGGCAAAAGCATGTGGAGAGAAAGTAAAAGAGTGGCCACGATTGCTCCCTTATGCTTTGTGGGCTAATAGAACAACTCATAGTATTGTTACAGGATATATACCTGTTGAATTGATGTATGGTCAAAAACCTATCATGCCAATAGAAGAGATGACACTCACATGGAATGTGCTACCTTGGGAAGAGGAGTTGAATCAAGAGGAGTTGTTGGCCTTGCACATTAGACAGTTCTGAGTATTTTTTATGAGATGAGATGAAGCACAATTAATCGAATCAATATGTATTGACAAAACCTAGAATCCCTTGTCTGGCACTACTCAGAAGCAATCTCCAAGCATTAGATCTCCTGGAGCTCCCTTGTAGACCTAAAACATGTATCAAAACAACAGCTTCGTCTCTGCTTGTCGGAACCCAAATCCAATGGCTCCATTGGCTTCGAAAGGGGGGTAAAACCGTAGAACACCTGATCCAAAATCTCCTAGTTTACTCCTTATTCCAGTTCAAAGTGTTGTTTTCAGCCTGTCAACTGCGATCGCAACGCGCGTAATTTCGCCCATCTTTCTTTTTTACGAAAAATCCCCAAAACTGGCTAAAAAAGCAACTTGCTTTTTGCATGCCATCCTAATCTAAAAGCTTTTCTAACTTTTTAGGATTTTTACAATAAATAATATCAAAAATAGGCTAAAATTGTCCAAAATTTTAGTATTTTTGGACCATCCATGCCACGAACACTAACACTAATGACTCAAATCACATTGACTCTCTACATCAATAAGAAAGTCGGATGATGATGCACTCCAGATTTTTTCACACAGTGCCCGCGTAGTGGCACGACACTGGCATGTGGGAAATGGATGAACCAAAAACGTTTCCCCAAGACAAAATGCCACATGGCAACCATTTCCCCAAAGGGAAAATGTTACGGCTGGGAGAACACATTTCAGGCCTGTCTCCTCATGTTTCAGTGTTTTGGGTCCTCCCAAGGGGCGTTTTGAGGTGTTTCTAGCTTCTATGCATGAGATACAACACAAGCCATATTCACAACAAAGAACATAAAAGGAATGGACATCAAACTCACCTCCATACCATAGGATCGAACAGGCTCACCCTTGACCTTGGGAACTAGCAACAAACTGAGTTAAACTAAATCCCAATAGTTGGCATCCCATACCACCATCACACACCATCCTAGGGTACAGATGCATTGGCCTGCAAGCCAAGAGTCTGAGAGTGGTGATCATGCAATAATGTACACAATAGGGTCTTGAGTTCAATAAATAGGACTTAGCTGCCCTAACCCTTAAGTTCCCGTGCTTCATTCACATTGAGTCACTTCATGACCACTGTGACCAATGCTACTAGCACCCATCCAGATCTCCAAGGATGCAACACCATGTCTCCTCTTGAAAGCCTCCTCTCTAAAGGAGAAACTGACATGTACAAGCTCTCATCCAAAACTCTAGCTGCCTACCCAACTAATAAAGGTCTAGACGCCCAAATCTGTGTGACTAACTCTCTTAGATCCTTGCCATGGGATAAGTGGTTTGGAATCATGACACTTGAGTTGAACCCTGAATCTCTCAAAAAGAGCTAGTTAAACAAGTGAATGGTCTAAGAAAGTAGTGTGAGAACAAGATGCCCTGGTCTTGTACTTCTTGCATTCACTACTCTCCAACATAGACACAAACTCTTGCCTTGATCTTTTTCCTACCACAGCTACCACCTCGTAAGTTTAGCTGCCCTAAAAGAAATTTCCCACAACATAGGGATATCCTGTCTACTAAGTGGCAGTGCTCCTATACATGAGAAACTGATTGATCCTCCCACTAGTGCTCTATGTAGGTCCTATCCCAAAAGGCTCTAGCCTTATATCTGGAAAGTTGTCCACTGAAACCTCATGTGTTCCATAAGAGGATCCTCATAGGGAGTGTCTTGAGTCTTTGGAACCTAGGGGGTCGCTGCTGTAAAGAAATGGTGAAGCATCTCTGGCTCCTGGGGGCCCACTCGTGTAAAGAAACAGTGTGGCAAACACAGAAACACAGAATGTACAATAATATGTAGAACACAATCTGTAGAATGGTTGAGACTAGAACAAAACTCGAGGCAGGCATGTGAGGGACACATCAACATCTGGTAAGAGATGGGAATCATTTGGAAAAGGGACCTGACATCCTTGTCAATTGACCATGGACCGAACATGCACAGTCAGCAAGCCTCTACAAGACGCCTCTCCTACAGCAAACGGATTCTCCCAAAGACTCTCTCTCTCTCTCTCTCTCTCTCTCTCTCTCTCTCTCCTGCCCTTGACAGCTGACTATGGTTTGCAAGAGATAGTGCAAACGTTGCAAGATGCTGAAGATGGTATCTAAGTCAAACCCAAGATTTGCAGCCATTGACTAGCCCTCCACCCATTTTAGAGTCCATGTAAAACAGGCATCAATCTTGAGGACGGAAGCTCCCGACCGACATATCACTGCCCACACCCCCGCCATCGCAACCGTCGAACCCCCTTCCCCCGCTGACTGGTGTCCCCCCTTCTCGGCACTACGCTGTCCCACCCCCTCCTCACCACCACGCTGGGCCGGAGCCTCTCCTTCTCGCCATTACGCTGCCCCCCCCGCCTTGTGGCCCCCCGCCGCCTGCCTCTTCTGCACCGTCTCCTGTCCCCCCCCCCCCAGGGCGCCTACACCCCCTTTGCAGGGTGACCCCTGCCCACCTGCAACCATCCACGCTGCCCCCTTCCCTCCCTGTCCTGGTTTTTTCTCCCGCGCTGCCCCAGGCAGATGTTCCAGGCCCTCCACACTCAGCGATGCCACTCAGCCCCCCCACACACGCGTTGGCTTCACCCTGTGGATTCAGCCCCCCAACCGTGCAGCTCCAGCCTAAAGCAATCACCCGTGGTGCCCGGTGCCTCCACCGCCATCAAAATAGAAACCCCCCCCCCCCCCCGCGGTTGCTCCCTCCACTTGCAGCAACAACACCCCCTCCTCCGGCAGTACAACAATGTGTTTGGTAGGTTCTCAGAAGGGATGCGCAATGGAAACCTCTGGTCAGACGTTGGTACATTCTGCGAGTGCCCCCAATCAAACACCTTGCGTGTAGTCCTCTCTGAGGAACAACTCTTCGCAGTCCATGCCACAGAGCTAGAGCTAAAAGAAACAGCGATCTTAGGTCATAGGATACTCCCCATCCAGGGCTCATCTTCAAGATTGGTTTCACTCCACGTTGCACATTGGCACGGCGCAAATCCTGGAGGCGATTCTCTTGGGGCAAGGGATCTTCATGGTACGACTTACCTCGGCAAACGTAGCCCAAGAGTTAGTGGCCAGTTCACCCTATGCCTCCACGAAGGGGGTCATTTACATGGTCCCTTGGTACAGTGGTTTCACACTGGAGGCATTCACGCTCCATAACAGTTTCCTTAGACACCCGGTCACCCTACTCTTCCCCAGAGTGGCAATAGAGTATCGTTAGCTTGTGGAAGACTTTGGACGACTCTTCAATACTGTCCTTCCTGCCTCATTTGCAGACGCAGTGACAACCACAGGAGTCCCAAAGGTACAGGTGGCAGTGAAAAAGAGACAAAGAACATACCACAGTTTCTAGAGATTGAGGCAGGCAAACACTCCTTTAGGCAGCAAGTTATTGTGACGGGGCAACACAGGCAATGCCTGCGTTGCCATGACTTTGGGCATCTAGCAGTAGAGTGCACGTGCTTGGAGCCAAGGCAGCTTCGTTGACAGGCCCACAAGTGGATGCGGACGGCTTCACACGGGTCTAGAGACGACAGAGAGGAAGACGGCAGGGGCCGTAGCCAGCAAACCCTCAGACACAGCCACGGCAGCACGAAGCAGGAGAGCGAGTGTCGCCCCCCCGGCAGAACACCACGAGGCCCCCCCTCCTCGCCCCACCTGGCAGGACCACAGGCCTACACATCCACCCCCCACAGAAACGTCATAGGCAACCTCACTCGAGGGCCCACATCCCCCACCCCCTCACCCCCCCCTCCCCACGGCTCCCCCCCCCCCCTAATCCTAGCCCACAGCCCCTACCCTCCAGAGCTACTGGCCCTCCCCCACACCCGCTATATGCCTTCGACCATCCCACCATCCTTCGATCCTCCCCCTCTCCACCATGCCCCCTGCCGACCAGTACCCCTAATCCCCACCCACCACAAGCGATCCACCCTCACCCATCCCCCCCCTCCCCACAGGAGGTGAGGATCCCCATACATCGACATCCTCCACTCACTGGCGTTGTAGCCCCCCCCCCCCCACACAGCCACCAACTCTTCTGTCCATGCCGCCCATCACACTTTCCCCAGACAGGCGCAACTGCTACCACAGGAGTTCTTTCGCAGGCCATGGTCTTACCTTAGAGTTGTGGAGCACGGAGAGTTTCCACTACCCCTAGAGGTGGGAATCTTCGTGGTGCGCAAGTCAAGGAGCAGCAAGGTTCATCTATTGGCACCACCGGATGGACCAAACTACGCCTTCTTCCTTCAAATGTCTCAAACAGGAGATTGAACATCGACCTAGACAGAGCCAGGTGGCAAATCACATCTCCCAGTGGATGGGAGAAGGTGGATTGACACTCTTCTCCCAGTAGTGGCCAGGTTGCATGATGGACATTAACTAGTGGACTGGGGCTGAGGTCCCACATCTGAACATTATCTTTCAAGCCCCTCCATAGTAGTGGAGAGCCCCAATGGATGTGATCGAGTGGCCCCTGGCCCAGACGGCCCGTTTCTACCAATACACAGAGTCTCGCCTCTTAGCTTAGCTCATAGATGCTTTGGTGGTACCACCAGGCACATCCATCACCCCCATGATCCACTCGAGGGCTACCATGGGGAAATGGAGCTCACCATCCAGGCCAGAAGCGAAGCGTATCCGCATGCGTCATAGCTCCTCTTCTTCGTTAGCAGCTTCCACACCGAACAGATGTCTATTCGGTCACTCACAAGTATCCCAATGAGTTTACATCTTGCATCCTGGAATGTGAACAGCCTTCACTATAGTGAAGCACATGGTTCCAGGAAGTTGATTGTTCGGTGGGAGCTGCAACCTGCCCTTGCCGGACGGATCGACATCTTACTTATACAAGAGCGCAAGCTCACTCCCACCCAGGCCTAGCGGGCAGGGAAGGTACTCCCGCGCAGTTCACAAACTTACTAGGAGCACGCCATCGGTGCCCGCTGCAGGAGTGGAGGCATACGCACCTCTATTGGCCTGAGCCTCACCGCCTGTGTACGAGACCACGGAATGATCGTGGCAAGGAGGTTCTATGAATCAGATTGGATATTGGGGACTCATGCCTTGGAGTCCTCAATATCTATACCCCTACTGAGGTTAGGACACACAACAGGTTCTAGATGTAGATCGCAGAGCAAGACTCCCAGAGGTGGACTCCTAGATCGTTGAAGGAGACTTCAACAACCTGGAGGCCTTAAGGGATCAGCAAGGCAGAGGCAGAAACTACCAGGGTATGGCTGGGGAGGAGCAAGAGGCATGGGAGGTCTTCCTACTGGCAGTAGGAGTACGTGATGCATGGAGAGACCCAGCTTCCCACAGGAGCAAGAGATCGTTGGACTTCTCTTAAGGATACAGGCGGCTAGGTAGAGTTCTGCTGGAGCGGCTGGGCAGGTTCTATGTGGGAGAGTGGGAATGCTCTCGCGGAGGCCAGGTAGGGTAGTTGGCGGACACCACTTTGTATGATCACTGCCCAGTTCTCTTGACACTTGACCCCCCACCATCTACCCCAAACACACGATCCTGTCGAATCCCTAACTCGATCTATAGGAGGGAGGAGATGAAGAGACAGATTGAGCAGATTTGGACCAGGGAGAGGGGCAGGAGGGACTGGATCGCAGAGGAACTTGCAAAGGTCCTAGCCGAGTCGAGCAGTATCTAAGGCAGCCTTACAAGCTAGCTAGCAAAGCTGGGAGGAGGAGAGAGCACTCCGACAGGACCTAGCAACCAAGGTATCCCATTCTCCACGCACAGGAGGTGTGCACACGAGCAGCCATTATTGATGGCCTAGAGGATAGGTGCTCGGAGTGTTCATTCCGTACCTCAGCAGCCTTTTGGGTGCGGAAAGGATACATGATGTACATGGAATTTTTCCAGGTGCATCAGCCCCGCACTTCAGGAGAGCAAATACGCAGACTTCGGGATCAATATGGAAGGACTCGTTCTAGCCGGGAAGAGGTGATGGAGATTGCCACCAGCTACTACATGCGCCTTTTTCAGCAGGAGACAGCTTCAGATAGAGAACAGCGATGTAGACAGTAGGTCTGGGATCACATCCCATCCCTCATCACAGAGGAGATGGGACACTTCCTCCTAGCCCCCTTCACAAAGAAGGAACAAGAGGAGGCTTTCTATACATAGAACAGGGGCAGAAATGCCCGCCAAGAGAGGATGGCCTCTCTAAGGCCTTTTTCACTACCTACTCGGAATGGTGAAGGACCCCTTACTACTGGCCTTCCAAGAGATTTTCACTTTTGGTCGGATACCAAGGAGTCTTTCCGCAACTCTTATCAGTCTCCTCCCCAAAGGGGGAAACCGGTTGGAGCTATCCCAGTGGAGACTGATCACCTTGTTGTAAGTGGCCTATAAGGCACTGACAAAGATGATTGGTAGGCGACTCCGCCCTGTGCTTCCAGACATCATTCATGACACACATATAGGCTTTGTCTAGGACAGGAGCATCCTTGACAATGTCTTCACTTTCGTTGAGGCAACAGACTGGGCTCAACATAGTGGTCAGGGACTGGCTGTACTACTCCTGGACTTTGAGAAAGCCTATGACAGGGTGGACTAGGACTTCTTAGAGGGCACTATGGTGAGGTTGGGCTTCCCCCAGGCATGGATCCGTGGGGTCTCAGCACTTTAAAATCGGCCACCAACAAGGTTCTCATAGATGGCAAGCGAGGGGAGAAGTTTTGACTGGAGAGATCGGTTCGGCAAGGTTGCCCCTTGGCCCCGTACCTGTTCCTACTCTTTGCAGAGGCAATGTCTCACTTCCTCAAGTCACGTGTGAGCGGGTTACGCGGCCTCCAACTTCTAGTGAGAGAGGAGACGGAGTTGTTGGACTCGGAGTATGCAGATGATACAGCACTCTACGTAGAGGATGATGAGTTGATGCTGGAGAGAGTGAGACTCGCTCTTGAGGTGTTCTATACTGCAGCGGGAGCGAAAATCAACTAGCAAAAGTCCGTTGGTTTCCTTACATTTCCAGACTCTAGCATGGAGTGGGGCATTCACTTGGGATTAAGATGGGTGTGCAGAGGGCAAACTGTCCATTACCTAGGGTTCCAAGTCGAACTTGATATCACTCCCGCTCTACAATTTCTTCCAATCCTTGACTCTATTCGAAGGAAGCTAACCTACTAAAGTATCACTCACCTTTCCCTAGCAGGCTGAGCCCTAATGGTTAACCAGGTCCTCCTAGCGACGGCTTGGTACATCGCCTCGTGTTGGTGCTTCGCCTCGTCCTATGTAGTACAACTTTGCCGTCTAGTGCGGAACTTTCTTTGGGCTGGGTCAAATGGCTCCAAGGATTCCCAGGCCAAGGCGGCGTGGGCAACCATCATCCAACATCGGTCAGAGGGAGAGCTTGGAATCATAGATCCAGAGTATCAGAGTATGGCCCTCTTGGGCAAGCTAGTAGTTCACGGCCTCACACCAGGAGGGTAGACTAGAAGGTCCTTTTGTAGAAGGGTCTCCAGGGGTGTAGACCGAGGCTTGACGGTGATTAGAGGCCGTCCCTGAGATGGAGATTCACGACAACCCAAATCACCCCCCCAAATCCCCCTTCCTATGCAGTTTGCTTCGGGTGTGGTAGGGCCTCCGTAAGGCCCTAATTCAAAGCCTCCCAGGCTCCCAGGAGGACATAGACAGCTAGCTGGTGATATGAAACCCCCAGGTCAGAGATCAAGAGGGGGTACAGATTGGTGAGCGCCCCCACATCCAGTGGGCTGGGTGGGAGGCTAGCCCGGCTTGTACCATCAAGACATGGCAAGAGGTGTATAGGATGATGGACGAGGGGGTGTTGCAGCAGGCATCAGGTTGCCAGAGAGGAGTGGAGCTGAGGAGAAGGGAGATAGATGCAACTATACCTCGGGAGTGGCTTGCCCCCCCGCCCCCCCCAAGACAAGAGCCGGTAGAGCCCAGGGAGGTATGGGCTGCCAGGTTCTCACCAACATGTATCCCCCTGCAGGTGGCAGGTAGAGTGGGAGACGCCCCACATGGGACTTTCTTCACTGTACTAGAGGAGGGGCATCTGGTCCTTGATAGAGGGCAATAGGATGAGGGGATAGTTGTCCTTCCATGGAGGAGGATTCGGGTGGTTGGCCTTCAAGGGAAGACATAGTGGCTGGACCCTTATGTCTTCTGGAAGGAGCTCAAGGAGTGGCGCCTCTGGATTTGGGAAGGCATGCCACTTGATGAGCTGGAGTGGGATCCGGGAGAATGGCTATGGCCGGCCACTGCGGTCGCCAAGAAGCCACCGAGGTTCCTGGAGTATACAACCAGGATTGGCAGACACGTACTGATGCAGGAGGACATAGATTGGGCCCCATCACGCAGCAGGCACTCGGCGGAGCACAACATCACGGAGGCTTTCCGACAAACCTTCTAGCGCTGCCTATGGGATAGCTGGAGGCCAAGGAGGATATCGTGTTTCTTATGGCTAGTGGAGGCCTGGTGGTGGGGAGTTGGTTAGCCCAGATGTAGGAGGGAGGTTGTAAATGCTGCAAACAGCAGCCTCTGGAGTCCCCAAAGCACTACCTTTGGTGGTGTGAGAGGCGGCGCAGCTCATGTGTAGAGGAGCATGCCGCATCCTCCGCCGTATAGCACCCAGCCTTGGATATATCTCATGGGGAGCTTTCTGCTGGCAGGCAATCAGCCAGGGCCGTCACCTTCTGTATGAGGTTCGGATGCAAGACACGATATTCATTATTGAGGCAGGGTCGTGCACAGTGGTCGGTCTAGAGGATCTACCCATCTGCCAGGTACTAGAGCCCACAGCAGACCGCTCTGAGATATGGGAGATCATCGGGAGTCTTACTGGATGGCATATTTGGAAGGCGCGGTGTCAAGAGGCTTTTGGCGGGGAGAGACTTTCAGTATAGTTGACTTTAACAAAGCTCTAGACCTCCATCATCCACTCCCTCCACGGTCGATGGGACCAAGTGCAAGGCGAGTCTCGAGCTCGGCAGGAGCTCCGATCTCATTTCATGCGCACTTGGGGCGGCCAGGACCTATTTTTCATGATGCAGGCAGGCAACCCCAGATGGCAATACACCCCCTCCCCTCTCCATGGCTTCTTGCCCCCATTCCCCCTAGACCACCTTGAGAGGCTTGTATTCTTGATATATCTGTGACTCTGATCAGCTCCAGCTAGTTTGTTGAGCATGAGCACTTCCTTGTACTCAGGTTTTTTCTGAAGTAATATAATTAGCCACACTTTATTTGCAAAAAAAAAAAAAGAGTCCATGTCTGCTCATTCATTATTGAAATCCCAAATTTTTCCTAATTAACAAATGGGCAGGCAACATGTCAATTGGGTGAGCTCAACAAATACTACATAACTGCCACATTGTCATACATTCACTGGCATTAAGAAGAAAATCTTCCATGTGATAACAATAACTAGCTGTCAATCAGAAGATGGAACCCTATGACATATTGAATGCATGAAGTGAAACTCTACAAATCACTTCTTTGTCAAAACCAGGTATCCACTAAAAATTCACTGATTTGAATACAGCCTGCTTGTTATGTTCGCAGGTATCTTAGCAGAAAAGGCACTTAGAATTAGGAGAAGCATTACTTGCAAAGTAGACCGAGAGAAAAATATCTTGAATGCAGCTTGTAATCTTCGCAACGCATTTCCTCCACAGACTACCTTGGAAGCTGGCAGCCAGATATCCCGCATGGAGACTCGAGTTAGGTAGCTTTCCCTGATTGAAAAGCAAAAACAATAATCAATCTTCTGAAGGAATTACATTTCTTGTAAAGTTAAAAGAAATAATTGAGTTCGCTGCTAAAACAGTAAACCAGATGTCAATCTTTTGGTCAAATATTGCAAAATTTATTTTCCAAGAAATGAAAATCCTATTAGAGCTAAATGCCTCAGTCAAAAATACTAACAACAAGCCCTATGAATGATGGCAATGATTGCCAGCGCTTCTCAGCTGTTTGCTCTCAAGAAAGTGTCTAATAGAAGGGATGTGTGTACGCTGAAAAGTCATTTTGGTGGTCTATGATCCCTGATGGTGCATGACTCTAGATGGAAGAATGTGCCTGAACCCAAGGTATAAAAAACACATCTCTCCCCCTCATGTGGTCAGTCTGTCGGAGTGCAATGAATGCAGAAGCGTATGGACAAGACTGAAAGACGAATGAGCACGAGAGAAAGGGAGAGACAAAAGAGACAAAAGAACGCAGAAATCTGCAGTCAATGAATGCTAAAATGAAGAGGGCAGATGTACAAGGGCTGTTAGTGTATCTCCTCGAGCCCGATCTCTCTCACCAGAACCTGAAAACGAAAGTGAGAAGGGCAGGCTGAAGTGGTGCCATAAATAGCACAAAAGAATGCATAAAATATGGCAGGTTGGCCAGCTAAATCTGGCCGACCTGCCAAATCTAGCCCAAAACGCATAAAATTGGCCACCATAAATGCTGCAATAAATATGTTGCCCACATGGCACTGGACTGCCCACCGTATCTGCCTTGACATTGGCAACTGCTGAAAAGAATGCCCAAATAACTGGCAGGGAATGCGTAAGTCCCTCTGAGAGAACAGACTTCATCAACTATATCCTAAGAAATGCTAGTCCAAGGGATGACTAATCTCTAATACAGTCATCCTACAAGCTCTCCCATCTCACTTGAAGGCCGTAGATGATCTCAATCCAAATCATGCAAAGGTCTCTGGTGTAGATATATCCCATTCCTTAAACAAGGAAGCTTATGCTTGATGCTTAGAATAAAGGGTGCTAATTCTTGCTTTTATTGATGCTAACCCCCATGGCACCCAAGGAACTGCAATGAGATCCGACAAGGAGCCCATGTTATGTTCTCAAGGGACCTCCAAAGTCCAATCAAATTAGAACTTATGTCACAAACCCAAAGAAATCTTTCTCAAGTAGGGTGTCCAACATCGAGCATGCCAGCCTAAGATTAATCACATTGGCAAGGATCTTATATGCAGTCCCAAGCAACTAAACAAGAGTCGTAGAAGTCATCTTCTTTTGCATCACCATTGCTATAGCCTTATTATGAAATTAACTATGGAAGCATCCATATCTTCCCCCCACAAAAATTAATGAGCTTCACACCCTTGTGACCTCACCTCAACTTATTTCCAGCCTAGATGTCTCTCCTCCCTCTAGGGCATGGTTGTGAGGTACGAAAGGTACGATATGATAAAGTACGGTATGAAATGGTACCTTAAGATTTTATAAGATACGATATGAGGAGAGACCTTGCCTTCCGCAAGAGGGAGAGGTCGTTGGACTTCTCTTGGGGATATAGGCGGCTAGGTGGAGTCCTACTGGAGCGGTTGGACAAGTTTTATGTGGGAGAGTGGGGAGGCTCTCGTGGAGGCCAGATTGGGCAGTTGGTGAGCACCACATTGTTTGATCATTGCCCGGTTTTCCTGACACTAGATCCCCCAGCATCTACCCTAGAAACTCAATCCTGTAGGATCCCTGACTCGATCTATAGGGGAGGGAGGAGGTGACGAGACAGATAGAGCAGCTCTGGACTAGGGAGTGGGGTAGAAGGGACCCGATCGCAGAGGAGGTTGCAGAGGTCCTAGCCGAGTCGAGCAGGATCTGCCAGGAGGCAGCCATACAAGCCAGGCAACAGAGCTGGGAGAAGGAGAGAGCACTCCAACGGGACCTTGCAGCCATGCAAAGATTATTACAGGAGGCATTAGGGGATCCCACCCTCCACGCACAGGAGGTGCGCGCATGAGCAGCCATCGCTGGCCTAGAGGACAGACGCTCAAAGTTCTATTTCCACACCTCAACAGCCTTCTAGGCATGGAAGGGGGACACAACGTGCAGGTAGTTTTTTCAGGTGCACCAGCCTCACACATCAGGAGAGCAGATACGCAACCTTCGAGATCAGTATATGGACGGACTCGTTCTAGCCCAGACGAGGTGATGGAGATTGCCACCGACTACTACAGCCACCTTTTCCAACAAGAGCCAGCCTCAGCTAGAGGACAGCAATGTAGACAGCACGTCTAGGATCACATCCCGTCCCTCATCACAGAGGAGATGGGACGCTCCCTCCTAGTCCCCCTTCACACAGAAGGAACTAGAGGAGACTTTCCATACACACAACGAGCAGAAATACTCCGAAGAGGATGGCCTCTCTAAGGCCTTCTTTACTACCTACTCGGAAGTGGTGAAGGACCCCCTACTGATGGCCTTCCAGGAGATTTTCACTTTAGGACAGATGCCAGGGAGCCTTTCGGCAGGCCTTATCAGCCTTCTCCCCAAAGAGGGAGACCAATTGGAGCTTTCCCAGTAGAGACCGATCACCTTATTTTCAGTGGCCTATAAGGCACTAGCAAAGATGATTGGTAGGCAACTACGCCCCGTGCTACCAAACATCATCCATGACACACAGACAGGCTTTGTCCAAGATAGGAGTATCCTAGACAATCTATTCACCTTCTTTGAGGCGACAGAGTGGGCTCAGCAAAGTGGGCAGAGACTAGCCGTACTACTCTTGGATTTCGAAAAAGCTTATGACAAGGTGGACTGGGATTTCCTAGAGGGCACCATGGTGAGGTTGGGTTTCCCCCAGGCTTGGATTCGCGAGGTCGCCGCACTTTACAGATCGGCCACCAGCAGGGTTCTCATAGGTGGTAGGCGAGGGGAGGAGTTTCGGCTGGATCACCCCCCCAAATCACCTTTCCTACGTAGCTTACTCCGCGTGTGGCAGGGTCTCTGTAAGGCCCTAATCTAGAGCCCCCCAGGCTGCCAGGAGGAGATAGGCTGTCAACCAATGATCTGGAACCCCTAGGTCAAAGATTGGGAAGGGGCATAGATTGGCAAGCGCCCCCACATCCAGTGGGCTGGTTGGGAGGCCGGCCCGGCTCATACCATCAGGACATGGCCGGAGGTGTACAAGATGGCGGACGAGGAGGTGTTGTAGCAAGTATCAGACTGCCAGAGAGGAGTGGAGTTGAGGCGAAGGGAAATAGACGCAGTAATACCTCCGGAGTGGCTTGCTCCCCCGATACAAATGCCGATAGAGCCCGGGGAGGTATGGGCCGCTAGGTTTTCACCAGCAGGCATCCCCCTATAGGTAGCAGGTAGAGTAGGCGGTGCCTCGCAAGGGACTTTCTTCACCATTTAGGGGGGGGTGGGGGCGTTTGGCCCTTGACAGAGGGCAGCAAGATGAGGGGATAGCTGCCCTTTCGTGGAGGAGGATTCGGGTGGTGGGCCTTCAGGGGAAGACATGGCAACTGGACCCCTATGTTTTCTAGAAGGAGCTCAGGGAGTGGCACCTTTGGATCTGGGAGGGCAGACCACTTGATGAGCTGGAGTGGGATCTAGAAGAGTGGCTATGGCCAACCACTGCAGTCGCTAAGAAGCCACTGAGGTTCCTAAAGTACACAGATAGGATTGGCAAACAGGTACTGATGCAAGAGGATATGGATTGGGCGCCGTCACGTAGCAGGCACTGGGTGAAGCACAACATTACGGAGCCATTCTGACGGACCTTTTAGCGCCGCCTATGGCATAGCTCGAGGCCGAGGAGGGTATCGTATTTCTTATGGCTGGTGGCACATGGAGGCTTGGCGATGGTAAGTTGGCTTGCCCAGATGCAGAAGGGAGGTTATAAGCGTTGCATACAGCAGCCTCTAGAAACCCCAAAGCACTGCCTTTGGTTATGTGAGGAGGTGCAGCTCGTGTGGAGAGGAGCATGCTGCATCCTTCGTCGTACAACATCCAGCCTTGGATGTATCTCATGGGGACTTTTCTGCTGGTAGGCAGTCAGCCAAAGCCATCACCTTCTGTATGAGGCCGGGATGCAGGACACGATATTCATCATTGAGGCAAGGTCGTGCACAGCGATCGGTTTGGAGGCTCTACCCATCCGCCAGGTACTGAAGCCCACAGCAAACCGCTCTGAGGTATGGGAGATCATACGGAGTCTTACTCGATGGCATATCTAGAAGGCGCGGTGTCAAGAGACTTTCGGCGGAGAGAGACTTTCAGCACACACGACCTTAGCAGAGCTCTGGACATCCATCATCCACTCCCTCCGCAGCCATTGGGATGAAGAGCAGGGCGAGTCCAAGGCTCGTCAGGAGCTCCCTTGTCATTTCATGCATACCTGGGGCGGCCATGACCTGTTTTTCATGATGCAGGCAAGCAGCCCTAAATGGCGATACACCCCTCCTCCATGGCTTCTTGCCCCGATCCCCCCCAGACCGCCTTGAGAGGCTTGTATACATGATGTATTTGTGTTTGTGAATCAGCTCCAGCTAGTCTGTTGAGCATGAGCACTCTGTTGTAATTAGTTTTTTTGAGTAATATAATCAGCCACATTTTATTTGCACAAAAAAAAAGATATAGTATGATATTATCATCTGGGGTATTTTGGACTAAAGATGATAGAATGTGTGTAAGATCTAAAGAGCAATGTTATTAGAGTATACAAGATGACTGCTTGAGAGTAACAAGCCCATGCAAGATTGAAGAACGTCTTTCGAGGCTACACAGAGGCATTTTCAGTGCATTCGACCTACAAGAGAGGGAGGAGATATTGTTGGTCTGATCTGTAGCCATTGGAGGACCTTCCGAGGCAACCAAGGGCAGGAGAAAACCAATCAACAACAGGTGACGGCATCTACAAGCTATTGAGATAGGGCAGCAACAGTAAATGACTGATTTTCTTCAATACTTTGCGAAGAAAGACTTAACTTTCTCTCCTCAACATTCTCTCTCATCTCCCAGCTTTTCTACAGCCTTGCTCCGAAGATTACAGTGGTGAGATCACCAAAGGCTGAGAAATTTCAGATTTCTCTGTTGTAAACCTAGTTTGCAGAGTAAAAATTAGGGTCTAGAAGCAACTTTGAAAAGTATGCCAAAAATAGGAAGCTCCAAGACTTAGATTCAACTGGGCTAAAGCTATTTTCAATCAAATTCAAGTGAAGGGACATGTAAATCAATGAATTTGGGGTATTTTCCATCTCCATATCAAAGCAAGTGAAGGCCAATTGATTGTCCGAATCAAGGGGCAAATCGGATTAAAGATTTCTTGGTTATTTTGAACAGCAAGGGAAATTGGAATACCGAAAGGGATTGGAAAACTCCCATTGTACATAAACTTCTTATTCAATTAAGTTAAAGAAATACCAAAAGAGGAGCTAGTTTTGGGGCCAACGGGGTGTCCATTGTCCAAGATTGTAAGTTAATTTGCATTTCTCAGTTTTGTAATAAAAGCTGCTACTGTAACTAGGTTGTAATTAGGGAATTACCACTCATCCATAGAAGGAAGCCTAGTTTCAGTTGGGCACCATTTACTGTTACTTTAATGAGAGCAAAGCCAAAGAGCTAGACAACTCGTTTTTGCATGTGTAGACCCTATTGAAAATGGAAATTTACCAAATTTAAAGTTTGGATCAATTTTGGACGGCACGCAAGTGTATCATCCATGTTCAGCTCTATGGTCCTCTTCTTGTATATCACCAATCGTCACTTTTACATTAGGACATGCAGCATAGAGCTCTCCTGAAGAATTATTCACAGCCCTCATATGCCAACCATGATCAGTGTCCACAAGCCATGCACCATTTTCATACAATCTACGCTCAATAACATTAATCTTAAACCCCTGGTCAAGCAAAGCAACACAAGGAGTTTCACATTCTCCTATTTTCACTACCGTTTCAGTGGTAGCCCTTGCCCAATGATTTCTTTTGTAATGACTTTAAGGAATAAATCCTAGAGTCTCTTCTCTATATTTTTGCATCTGCCTTACTCCACCATGCATATTGCTACAAGACAATGTATTTTCAGTCACTTTCTTCTTTTTTCCACATGATGTCCACTCATTAGTAGCATCCTCCATAGATAATCCAGTACTTACTTCATGCTCATATTCAGCCCGAATACCCAACAAACCAGTTTTCTCTTCAAATTGTAGCAATGCACTAGTGGTATCACCAAGAAATTTACGCTTCCTCTTAATTATGTCAATGATCTCATCATGAAATTCTCACTTAGCGATGCCAAGCACCTCTCCCAAGGTGAATTCCACCGGATTGTTTAGGATCCGTTCTTCAAGAACCTTCTTAAGATCTATGGCTGTCTCCATATCAAAGTGCAACTTATATCCTACCTACTTACCCTTCTTTTTGCCCTCTTGTTTGCTATCCTGTTCTTCCTCCTAACTGACCTCTTCCATAACATGCTTGGGAGATGGCTGATTTGTAGATTTAGACTAATCCACACTTCTTCTTGTCACTCTTTTAGATGTCCCTACATTATCTTCATCTCTCTTTCGTTTCTCTTCCACAAGTACATCTATGTTTTGTACCTTTGCTAAATATACGTACACTGAATATGCATCTACCGGTAATTCCCAACCAGTTATGTCACGAATGCCTTGCCCTATATGAGACATTTCACTATCAATAACTTTTCTATTTTCAGTTGCATGTAAAGCATGTGTCCATATTTCAGCCTTCGGATCAACCATCACTTGGCCATGTATTCTATCCAACTGTAGACCAAAAGTAGAAGCATGTACAGCCGCATAAGCATTTCGGACAGCCAAGTTTTCCAACTTCTGCATACCTCCCTTTCCAAAATTCAAAGCAAGAGACAATCCCGTTTCTTGTACATGGATCTTGCCATCTTTTCAAAAGATGAGCTGTTGTGCCAAGGCCTCCTGATAGGCAGCACAATCCTTTCTCTCATGCTGCAAACTATCACACCACATACATCTTTTTCCTGGCTTAGGGACTGCTGCCCGTACCCTTTTCTCTTGTCCTTTTTCATCCAATTTTGCGACATTCAATTAAAGATCCCGCATGCCTTTGACCAATTCATCTAATACATCTTCCCTAACAGTGGAAACAGTAGCAAGTACAGTCATAGGGTTAGCCACAAAAGTGGGTGGCTTACTAGATGCATCAACTGTTTTGCCCATAATAGTGGGCAAGCTAGAGACATGCAATCTTTCTCTTCTTCTATGCTTTTTCACAAGTGCAGTAACAGCTTCCTTGACATGTCTCCACTTTGTTTTAAGACATATCTTCGTAGTCTGATCCTCTAGCAAATCATCAAGCTTCTCTTGAAGCTCAGGATATGCTGCTTATAGAAACAATTCAATTTTATGACTTGCAAGAGCTCGATGTTTTGCAATAGCTAACTGCTCAAATCGACTTTCAAATTCTCTTAACAATTTCATAGCCACAAGACCCTTATTGGGTTGTAAAACCCACTCCTAAAAAGTCTAGCATGTAATCAAACTGGTGTCTTCAATGTAAAATTCTTCATTAAGTGTCTTCTTGAAAGCTACCCAGTCAACATCTTGCATGTACAATTCAGTAATTCGCACTTTCAGTTCATGTATAATGATCCGAACAAAATACTGGCTCCATGCAAGTTGAGCCACCCCAAAGAATTCCATCTTTTGAGCACAAGTATATACATATGCAGATACATTCCTACCATTGAACAACTTCATCTTACGCTCAAGTGCTTGCAAAGCATTCATCACAACAATTCATGTTTGAGCAGAAGCCTGCATCACCTGTGTTGTTGTTGCTGTACCTGCATAAGCATGTTTATATTCTACACTAATTGTTGCAAAACATCACTAGAAATTATGCTCGAAGGTTCTCCCATCTTATCTTTCCTTCTGACAACCTTTCACGTCGGGTTCACCAATGTCGGAGCGGTTTTTGTCGAAAGGTAGTATCCATCGGGGATTAGAGATAGAAGGAAGTATTAGTCTGATAGAAGAAAGTAGAGATAGGAGATGGAAGAAAAGAAAAAAAATAGACAAGAGGTAAAATACGATAAAGACAAAGCACAATAAATCAAATCAATATGTATTGATAGAACCTGGAAGCCCTTGTATGGCACTACTCAGAAATAATCTCCAAGCATTAGATCTCTTGAAGCTCCTTCGTAGACCAAAAACGTGCATCAAAATAACATATTTTTCTTTGTTGTTCGGAACACAAATCTAATGGCTCCATTAGCTCTGAAAGGAAGATAAAATCCTAGGACTCCTAATCAAGAATCTCCCAAATCACTCCTTCTCTCAGTTCAAAGTGTTGTTTAATACATGTTAACTACCATCGCGAACGCGCGCAATTTCGTCCATCTTTCTTTTTCATGAAAAATCCAAAAACTGACTAAAAAAGTAACTTGCTTTTTGCATGCCACCCTAATCTAGAAGTTTTCCTAGCTTTTTAGGATATTTACAACAAATAATATCAAAAATATCAAAAATCAGCTAAAATTGTCCAAAAATCTAGTATTTTTGAACCATCCATGCCACAGACATTAGCACTAATGACTTAGATGACATTGACTCTTTGGATCAATAAGAAAGTCGGATGATGATGCACTCCAAAGTTTTTCACAGCGTGTCCGCGTAGTGGCACAACAGCGTGAGAGAGATAGAGAGAGTGAGAGTGAGAGTGAGAGAGAGTGTGTGTGTGTGTGTGTCTATGTGTGTGTGAGTGTATGCGTGTGTATGTGTATGTGTGTGTGTGTAAGGTTAATGCTCGGAAAAAAGAAGGTTGGGGTGATGTGGCCAAAAGTATTCTATTTTTTCATATGAAATCGTATTAATAGCTATTGTACTATGTACAGATGCACGGTGCCCAGGGAAAAAATAGCATTTAAATCACTCATAAGTGTATGTTACACAAACACACACATACGGTGCCTAGGAAAAAAAAGAGAGATAAAGAGTAAAAAATGCATATAAATCAGCCATATATCCATTACTAAAAGGTTTAGTTTTGAAACCAACCTTCCTCCTTGGATAGGGTGGTATGAACCTGATTTAACAATAATTAAAGCAAGAATAAAATTCAAATAAACTGAAAATTCAATGCTACCACTTTAATCTTGGACAATGGACAGCCTGTTGGCCCCAAAACTAGCACCCCTTGCGGTAATGGGACTACACGACACAATTGGGACAAGTTTAACCACTATCTTTATCTTCAATTGCAAATGGATGGAGTACAACTAAGGTTCACTAATGTTCTCTGCTTATTCAAGTGTCTCTTGTTGTCATAAATGACTAGCAAGCCTTAAAACAATGGTTATCATGTATGAAAAGTACGGTACTATAAAATACGGTACTAAATGGTACCTCAGGATTTTTTAAGGATACTGTATGATAAAAGTACATTATTCTATCCTAAAAACAATTTAAAATCCAATTCTTTTTTACAAAATAAGATAGAGAAATTGCTTGAATCTCAAATAAGCTAATTGCATGGGAGAATCATATTGATATAAGGAGCATTTATCTCATCCAAAAGTGCGGTTCGAATAGGAAAAGAAGTATCCATTAAGTTGGTACCTTCTGGTAATAATACCTAAGTACGATACCTAAAGTATGGTATAGTATGAACCCTTTTGTATGTGGTACTAGTGAAGCTATGCTCTAGAGTGTAACCGATGAGGCTTTGGCAATCCTCTCCCTCTCTAGAATATCCATTCTCCTCCTGCTGGCCTCCTCTCCAAAGGAGAAGCTGATCTCGTGCAAACTCTCATCCTAGCCTTCACCTTTCTATCCAGATCCATGTGACCAACTCTCTGAGATCATCACCATGATATAGGTGCTTTTGAAATGCTAATACTAGGAACTAAGCTGAACCAATGAATAGTCCAAGAGAGTCATCCCAAGTACGATGCTAGCTACACCACCTCTATCACTAGCCTAGTCATCCGCAACTTGTCAAATCTGGAGAAGACCATGGCTTCTACTGCCCTCTCTCTCCTAGAGAACTAGATCAAACATATGGATCTATCAAACTTTGCCATGAATCAAAAACCCTATCCTTTGATCTAAAATACGAGATTCTCCAAAGCAACATGCTCTCCTATTATAATGATCTTTGTGCATCTATCACTCCATGACATCACTACCTACTATCCAATCATCAACCTTGGGTAGGGACTAACTGAGGGAGTCCAGAATTTTCATCCTATCACGTCAGCCATTTGGGGTATCTCTCACAAGACCCTCATGGCTCTCCCTAGAACCAATTTACCCTACAAACTCTTGCCTAAATCTCTATGGCTTCCATAATGGCTATCCAATACATGTAACTCTGCCTCAGAGAAACTTCCCACAACATCGAGGTATCCTCTCTATTGAGACATGGTGTGCCCATAGCATGAGAAAATCCACTAATCCTCCCACTTATGCTCTAGCTTGGTCCCATCTCATGAACCTCATGCCTTGCCTCGAAAGTTGTCGAGCAAAGCCTCATACATTCCATATGAAGATCCTCATGAGGAGTGATGAGTCTCTTGGGCTGACATGGATCTGTAGTGTCTCCTAGAGTACAACTTGTAGCTCGTTACCTAAAAGAAGAGAGGAAAGTTTTTAGAGCATGTATCCAAGTCATCCATCTCCTACACTTTCTCTTGCCGAGAGTTGCTCCTACTTGCTAAGTGTTAGGGACATGCAAGGGTATCAACTTTGAAGTCTCATCTCGATGGCCTACAAGAATTGGAGTTGCTAGTGTATTAATAGTGCAATAAGGGATCTCCAACACATGGCATTGTGGCATTTCTAGCTCCTAGGGGGCTATTGGTACCAAGTTGCCTCTGCTATGATAATAAACATTGACATCTCTGCCTCCTAAGGGGTTGCTAGTGGATGGGGTTGTGGCATCTCTAGCTCCTAGGGAGTAGAAAGGAATGTGTGCAAAAGCCGTAAGCAGCTGAGGTTGTGCCACTCAAGCAGCCAGTTTGAGGTCTCTAACCACTTTGAATTATGCATGAACTGGATCTCTTTACCCCTATCTCTATCCAACATCAGTCTGCTCTCTCTATCAGTGGCATTGCCTTGTCTCTGCCTAACAATGTGCAGTCTTTTGGCACTCTACCTCACTTCTTCTTTGAGGCTAAGGTCTATCACCTCCCTCGTTGGTGTGTCCTAGGTTGGTGCCATCATCATATAACTGAAAATTTTACCAAGGACACCAAAGTATAAAACTAGCCGAACTAGAAAACCTCTGTTAATGGAAGGAATCTTGGTGGTCTAAAGGAGGGCATATGTATAGAGGGATCCTATAGGAACAATAACCCCAACTGACAAGTAGCAGAGAGCCCTCCGAGATCACGTCAACAAAGGTCCTATCTTTTTAATGACATGGCCAAACTGAAGGGGAGAGTGCGCAATGGGAATGTGAGTCAACAAAGGTCCTATCTTTTTAATGACATGGCCAAACTGAAGGGAAGAGTGCGCAATGTGAATGTGAGTCAGAAGTGGAGCAGCAGTGTTGAGTGTGAGCGTGAGAGAATCCCGAGATGAGTGTACCAGATTGTACCGGTACACAATGAATAAAATATATTTATATGTTAGGGTACAAATAAGTGTGTATTCACACTCATATAACTTTATGCACGGAGATGAAGGGACTTAACACCCAACAACCTCGCACTTAAAGGCCTGAAGTGGTACCTTTAAGCTAGGTCCCACTAATCAAATACAATGCTCATGATGAACCTTTGCCAGACTCTTAGTGAGAATATCTGCAAGGTTATCTTGGGTTTTGATCTTAGTCAATGTGACAAGACCATCGTCCAAGACCTGTCCAATGAACTATAGTACCGAACAACTGTGTGTTTGGTACGTACATGAAACATGGCATTCTTAGCCAGACATACTGTACTCTAGCTATCACAACCAAGCACGAGAGTATGTGAAGAAAGACCGAAATCCTTGACCAGACGGCCGAGACAAATAGCTTCCTTAGAAGCTTCTGTGGCTGAAATGTATTCAGCCTTGATAGTACTCAGTGCCACAATTTTCTGTGGCTGAAATATATTCAGCCTCGATAGTACTCAGTGCCACAATTTTCTACAACCTTGGAACACCATAAGATAGCTCCACTAGCCAAAGTAAAGACATATCCACTAGTAGATTTCCTAGTGTCATGATCTCTTGCCATGTCCGAATCACAGAATCCCTACAACTCTAGTGTACCCTTTCCATAGTATATACACTTCTCTTGTATACCTTTTAAGTATCTAAAGATACATTTCACTGCTTCCCAATGTGGCTTGCCAAGTATAGACATGAATCTATTGACAACTCCCACTGCATGAGCAATGTCAGGGCAAGTTGCAACCATGGCATAGATCAAAGATCCACAAACCAATGCATAAGGTATGTCCTTCATAGCACTAGCAGCATCATCATTCTTTGGGCAATCATTTTTTCTAAGCTTTATATGTGGCAATAAAGGCACACCAAGAGACTTAGCATCAGCCATATTAAACATGTCAAGTACTTTGCTAATCTACTTGTCCTTTGAGAGAAACAACAAGAGAGAACGACAAGTATTTCTCTCTATTTCTTTTAATGCGCATGCCCAAAATGTGTTCAACTACCCCCAATTCTTTCATTGAGAAGGTTAAACCCATCTGCCTTTTAAGAGAATTCAAAGTACTCTTATGCTTTCCTGCAATCAACATGTTATCCACATATGAGACCAGCACAATAAGGCTTCCATCATCAGTCTTTTTAGTGTATAAGCAATTATCTGCATGACTACGTTTAAATCCATGGCTGAGCGTAAAGGTATCAAACTTTTTATACCATTGTCTAGGGGCTTGTTTGAGCCCATATAAGCTATATTTCAAATTACAAACCAAATGCTCTTTTCTTGGAATACCAAAACCTTCAGCCTGTTTCGTATATAGCTTTTCATCCAGGTCACCATGAAGAAAAACAATCTTCACATCCATTTGATCCAACTCTAAATCCAAGGATGCAATGAAAGCAAACAAAACACGGAGTGTAGTCATCTTCACCATTGGTAAAAAGACCTCCTAGAAGTCTGTCTTCCTTCTGTGTATAGCCTTTGACAACCAATTGTGCCTTGTACTTGGGCTTCCCATCAATACATTTCACTTTGTAAACCCATTTATTAGGGATAGCTTTCCAATCCTTGGGCAAAGGTACAAGCTTCCATGTGTTATTTGCATACACAAACTTCATCTCTTCCTGCATAGCAAGCTCCCACTTTCTCTTGTTTTCACATGACTGTGCCTCTTTAAATGTCAGAGGCTCACCCTCATCAATCAACAAAATGCAATCCAAAGATGGCTGAAACCTCTGTGGCTGCCTTCTGACACATGTAGACCTTACCTAATGATTTGTAATGTCAGGTAATGGCCTACATACTCAAGTATGTGCACACCACCACCTAGTGGCTGAATTTTCAGCATTTCCTTGCTGCTGTAACCTGTTTTCAACATGTTCTTCTTGCTGTCCTATTCCATCGTGTGCTTCTATTTTCTCTCCATTATCTTCTAGCTGTAGCACAATAGATTGCTAATCCAAAGATGGCTGAAACCTCTGTGGCTACCTTCTGACACATGTAGACCTTACCTAATGATTTGTAATGTCACGTAATGGCCTACATACTCAAGTATGTGCACACCACCACCTGGTGGCTGAATTTTCAGCATTTCCTTGCTGCTGTAACCTGTTTTCAGCATGTTCTTCTTGCTGTCCTATTCCATCCTGTGCTTCTATTTTCTCACCATTATCTTCTAGCTGTAGCACAATAGATTGCTACTCATTTTCAACATCAAAAGGAACAGAATCTTCAGCTAATGGCTGCTGAATGGCTAGCTGTTCATACTGAAATTTGACGTTCTTTTTGTAAGGTCATCCTATGTAGTATGTTTCAGAAACTTTGCCTCACTAAATACTACATGTACTATCTTCCTACCCCTGAGGGAGCCAAACCCATCTCTCCTTTATCTCCATATCCCATGAAGATGCCCTTGATGGATTTCATGTCTAGTTTAGTCCTCTGATCTATAGGAACATGCACAAAGGCATCACAACCAAAGACATGCAAATGGTCATATGAAGCAAGTTTGGTAGACCAAACCTCTTCAAGAATGCCATTTCCCAATGCACGATTGGGAGAGCGATTGCATACATGAACTGCAGTTTCATGAGCCTCCCCAAAACTACTGTGGGAGATTTGTTGTGGATAGCATGCGTCTAACTCTCTCACAAAGTGTGTGATTATATCTTTTAGCCACACCATTTGATGCAGGATCATAAGGACCTGTCAACTCTCTCTTAATGCCATGCATCTCACAAAATTTTTTGAACTCATTAGAAACATATTCACCCACATTATCTATTCCTATAACTTTTAGCTTAAGCCCTTCTGTGTGGTAACAAAAGCATGAAACCTTTAAAAGGCATCCAACACTTTCTTTTTGCTCTTTAACACATACACCCATGACTTCTACTAAAATCATCAATAAAAGTAACAAAGTATCATGCGTCCCCATATAAAATAACAGGCATAGTACACACAACAGAATGTACTAAATCAAGAGCATTGGACTTCTTAACGACACCAAAGTAATAAGGAGACTTCACATGTTTTCCATATATACAATCATTACAAAAGTCGAGACCGAAGCCTTTTACATCAAATCTCCCTAAAGAGGAGAGAACCTGAAGGCCTTTTTGGCTCATATGGCCCAAGTCTTTTATACCAAGTTCCATCTGTAAATGAACTTCAACCACAACCAAGAACTTCCTAAGTAATGCTTCCCTTGTGGACCTTCCAAGATCCACCACCAAAGGTAGTAAAATATCCTCTTGCATCAAGCTACCCAACTAAGACTTTTCTTTATGCTGAGTACATATCTGATATTCTGTAAAATCAGCTCTTGACCGTTTTCAAGGGCCAAGTGAATGGTACCTACACCCTCTATCTCACATGCATAGTTGTTGCCCAAGTAAACCTTGCCTAGGCAACCTGCAGTGTATTCAGAAAATGACTCCAATGAGGGAGAAACATGAAAAGAGGCACTGGTGTCCACTATCCATGATTGAGATAGCCCATCATGAGCTAAAAGTAAGGCATCAATTACCTCCTTTTTAGTGATGTGCATATCACCTGTTGCTGCCATAACATGCACATCATTACATAAGGTTGCAACAAGTATCTCTCCAGTGTCAAAGAGCTCATCAATGATCACACTAGATGCAACATTTGCCTTTGCAACTTCTTTTGAGGGAGAGCTGTCATCATCTTTCTTGTCATCCTTCTTTTTCTTTCCTTGTTGTTTCTTTCTTTCTTGCTCTTTCTTGTAGTACCGATAATCAAGATTTTTATGCCCTTTGCGTCCACATTGAGAGCAAATAACATCCTGTTGTTTGCCCTTGCTTTTACTCCTACTTTTGCCTTTATGTCTTGCATTACCCCTCTTTTCTAATCTATCTCTAAGATGATAAGCTGAACCACAGCTTTCTCCACTCGACTTTTTTCTAATCTCCTCATTGAGAATAGAGCCCCTAACACTATCAAAGGTTAAAGCAGGGTTGTTTCTTAGTGAAACAACCAAAGACTCCCAGCTATTAGGCAAAGTCATTAACAAGAAAATAGCCTTCAATTTATCATTGAAGGGCTGCAAACCAGAGTCCAGCAAACTGACTCAAAATACCTTTGAATGCACTCAAATACTCAAATATTGGCTTAGAATCATCCAACCCCATGTTCACAAGTTTGTGCATGAGATGCACTTGATTTACTAGAGTTGTATTCTCATAAGAATCCATTAACTTTTTCCATATAGCATAAGTTGTATCAAGACACTTAACGTCTGTAAGTAAATCATCAGATACATCCATTTAATATATGCAATGGCCTTCTTGTTGAGTCTAGCCCCATCCTCATCTATCATTGTTGTAGGCTTGGTTTCCAAGAGAGTATCATCATAGTCCTTGAGAAACAAAATGCCTTGCATCCTGTCCTTCCACAAATCAAAGCCGGTGCCATCAAACCTCTTGATTTTAAGAAGGGATTTAGTGTCACTTCTGCTAGAAGCATCAATGGCCATTATTCAGCAAAGTGCCAAGTACCAATGCTATATTTTATGACAGCAAATAACAGGCTGAATATTCAGCTAATTTCAGCAAAAAATTTCAAGAAATAAGAGCAAGATTTGGTCCAAATACATGTACAGCAGTAGAAAGAATGACTTTCATCAATATAACTGAAATTCAACATACATTCCATGCAAACATCATTGCAAGGTGACTCCCACTTCGGCAATATCACCAAAAATACATATGCAATAATCCCAGATCTGCAAATGATCACTAAGACTGCTACACCATGATTATTCAGCAATACATCAACTCAATAGGAGCTACCTAACTAACATGTGTATTGCATACATATGTGTCCAAAAGCACTTTTGATACACAAAAACCACCAAAATTCTCTACAATTTCTCCAAAATCTCACAAGTGGGAGACAATAAACTCAAATTGCTTTGCTTACACCATGAAGATTGCTTCAACAATTTCCCCAAAGCGCATTTCACACATCAATTTTGCTAAAATTCACAAATTTCAGTGAAAGCCCCAAAATTTTGCTGACCAATCTACCCCGATTGCATTAATACATGTTCCCGAGAGCATAGAATAGGCAATTTTAGCAAAATCCCACAAATTTTGCAAAAGCCCCAAATTTCTCCGGTCCAATTGTGCACCAATGTCAATAAATTTGGCTCAGCTGAGCAAAATTTCAAAGATACATGAAAAGTCCCAAACATTTCAAAGCCAATTTTTGCAATTTCCAAGTCAAATGTCATTGTTACACATGAACAACACCAAATCTAGGAAAAGCCCCAAATTTTCGGACACAAATGTGTGAACTTTGCTTACACGCACAAACCCCCGTCTGTGAGTGGGGGGCCTGCTTGCTTTTTTTTTTATAAACTAAAATGATGAATCTGGCTTGGAACTCGCCGACGTGACCTGCACCAACCAACGTGAGCTGCCTATTCGTCGCCTGGTCAAGGAACTATCGCCTGCACACACGTGAGTTGGCACTTGCCTACCACGCTGTCACTTGCCTACAGAAGTGGCAACCTATTGTTCTCTTCGCGCACGTGAGCTGAAACTGACCCGAACGGACCTCAAGAAGCGCGCACACCTTAGCCACTGCTCTAATATCAGTTTCAAGGGGAGAGTGCGCAATGGGAATGCAAGTCAAAAGTGGAGCAACAATGTTGAGTGTGAGAGTGAGAGAATCCCAAGATGAGTGTACCGGATTGTACCAGTACACAACGAATAAAATGTATTTATATGTTAGGGTACAAATAAGGGTGTGTTCACACCCGTATAACTTTATACACACAGATGAAGGGACTTTACACGGATGAAGCACTCATCAAGGCTTGGAAGGGAGATGGTGATGGCAATGCCATCCTTGAATGTGGAATAGTCTCAGCTTTTGACCCATCTAACAAAGTATGCCACTAAAGATATGGTGTCAGATAGGCTAGTTATGAGTACCACCTCCATCTGCTTGAGTTGGTTGAACCAGATTCTGAACCACCCTTTGTGTAACTCTACCCATGTGCCAACAAGAATGCTTTGTTGAAGTCCTTCAGGGTATGGATAGGGGGGCAATCTCCAACCAATCTATAGACCAAAGATGATGCCTCAAGGGCCTTCATTCTATTCCTAAGGGCAAGCCCTATATGTAGAGCAAAGCAAATCAAAGAGAAGGCATTGGCCAAGGTACATAGGGGGCTGCATTGGAGTCCCCTGGTAATAGTGGTGGATAGGCTACAATCTCACAAGTACTGCTCACTCCTTTCTGCAATGCTGAAAAATCTTGAACATCTTGTTCAGGCCCTTGTTGCAATAGTTCCAACATCTGAGGAGAAGGCGAATGGAGGAAGGGGAGAGGGAGGCAGCTTGGGCAAGAGAGTGGACAATGGTTGCAAGGCTAGAAGAGAACTTATAAGGCTGAAGTCTCTTCCGTGCTTGGACAGAAGGGAGCACCTAATGGGTATGTGTGTGGGGTAGGAGTCATTAGCGTGAGTTTAGAGGGCAGGCTGGGGAACAGCATTATGCAGAAGTTGATGACAGAAATGCAACAGGGGGTGGCAATGGGGCAGGGGCAGCATTATGTAGGAAAGGGGGGGTGAAGCAAGAAGGGGGAGAAAGCAACACAGTGCAGGGTAGGGGAGTGTGCAGGAGAGGAGATGCAGGAGAGAGGCAGTGCTGGTGGAGCAAGGCCATGCTAGTGAGCAGGCACCAAGAGCAGAACTCGTGGCAAAGCAGGAGAGGGCAGCAGTGTGAAGAAGCAGGGCAGCACCAGGTGTCAGGGGCAGGCACAATGTGTCAATCAGTGCAGCAGGCACTGGTTCTTTCAAAGATCCATCTACTCATTGCTGTCTTCGAAAGTAAGACCAATGACAGATCGAAGCACTTAAAGCTATCACATGAAAATCTAGAAGAAACCTGCTGTAAAATACCAGTAATCTTTGAACTAGCTTTGGCAAACTGATACATTGCTGACACAGCTCCAACCCCTAAAACCCACATCTGTTAGTTTTCAGAAATGCTCATTTCTGTTTAATTCTTCCTTACCCTTGCCTTCACAAAGTGACCTCTCAATCATACCTTGGTAAAGCACATTACTTAAAGCTGCCTAGTGGCTGATCTCTTTTTCTTTCCCTACACCTGCCACCATATCCTGGAAAATTTTTTATACTGCAAAAATATTGTTGATGGTTTGCTTTGTGGCGGAATATTCTACCCTCCATCATTTCTTGCCACCACAAATGTCATGGTGGTGATTGCACTAAACTCAATAAGGAGATATGACTTTCAATCTAGTTCAAAAAGCTCTTTGAACCAAGTAGGCTGTCACGGACCATTCTCTCACAATGCTTTTGAAATGGCCATATGGGCTACAGAAATTCAATGTGTTCTTGAAATGTTGTCTTCAAATGGGTTTTCTTTAATCCAGCTAGCCCTCACTGCAACATTCTGATAGCATCAATTGGTTCAAAAGACATTGAATTCATCTTAGCTATACATATCTCCAATATTTCAATGGCATTAGGTATATGAGATGAAATCAAGGCAATACTTTCACATCATTCTTCAGAAGCTAGCAACAGCTGAATATTGTTATCAAATTTGACTGTCCTATACACCTTAGCATCACTGATTATGCATTCTTACTGGTTGGAATGGCCAAGTGGTGCACCAAATATTCTGTTGATCTAAAGGTTACCAAACTAGACGTGTGAAGAAATGCTGTAAATGCAGAAAACACAAAAACGAATCCTACGACAAAATACAAACTAATAAACACAAAACACAATCAAGGTTAGGGTAACTCAGAGATAGCGAGCATAATGAATAATAAAGTGAATGACTACTGAATATACAGTGCTCATGCAGCAAACACACTATGCAATGAATACTGAACCTCGAACTCTCATATCTCTAGGATCAAGGCAGAGGTTATGAGCTAGAGAGTGTGTCGTACTCCAAAACAGATCCCAAGAGGCAGCCTCCGTGTGTCGAAAACTAGCAAACACAACCACAGAGGCTAGATTTGATGCAAACAAGCATTGCAGGAGAGAGAAAGACTAAAAACGCAGGTACTTGAGCAGATAGAAAATCTAGGCGATAGCTGGAAGTAGTGGACAACTATGCAAGAAGCATAGGCGAGCGTTGGAGGAGAAAGAAAGTCAGCAAACACAAACTATGGATGATGGCGATAGTGTTTAGATGATGGTGACAGGTCCAGCTGATGACATCAGCAGCAAACACAGGGGTCTAGCAATAGGCAACAGCTCCAAGGTGAAGGTGACAGCTATAGGATGTAGGCGAAGGCCTAGAATTAGGCACCAAATGGTAGCAAATGGTTGTAGGAAGCTCTAACCATGATGTCCTCCACAAACAGGTGTGGGCAACAAAGATGCGGCTCTTGAAACCTACAAAAACAAGATTGAGGGAGAGGTTTACCTCAAGCTAATGCATTTTTAGCTCAACACCCCCTCTCAGGGGCACAAAACTGAGCCATGAGAAATAAGCCCTTTGGATTGAATGTTTCTTTTTTATCCCAAGGTGTCCCACCCCAAAGCAATCAAGGCATCGGGCAAAGGGTGCATGTCGGCTGCCCAATGACCTACCAAGACTATAGACAGGATGGTTATCTTACCAAGGGAGCCCAAGTAATCATCCTAGAGAGGCTAGGGTATCGGACCAAGGGTGCTCGTTGGCTACCCAAGGGCCTACAAAGGCAGATGGAATCAACAATTGACTTCTTTTTTTTCTCTTTTTTTTAGGGCTATGTTTTAATGTATTCACAAGATTTAACATTAAGTGAGAGTTTCAAATTAGTGTTCATCCCATTGAGTCATTGTGCTCTACAGTATAGGAAACAAGGATGGATAGCCCCACGACACACACAAAACAAACAAAACAATCCCACACTACTTGGGTAAGTGTCTAGGGATTCATAAGGGTGTGTGTGTGTGTGTGTGTACCAATCACATAGAGAATATAGGGAGAGAGAAGCAATACGACGCAGGAGCAAGCAAGGCAAGCAAAGCCAACATATAAGTATAGGGAACTGCCATGTGAAATGTCACGAGTATAGTGAATCTAAAGTCGACCACTCCAAGGGTGACCAACAAGGAATAAATGTACACGGATATATGTTTATATGAACAAAATGCCAATGCATGGTGTAATGTAAAGAAAGATGAAAGTTTACATACTTATGTAGAATGCGATACAATGGTGTCTTTAAAACAGTGCCCTTACAGAGGAATTGTTCACTTGTCTAAGCACCCTTTTACCATCATGTCATCCAGACAGTGCAGATAAAGTTACAAAGGTCCATAATGTACAATACAAAATAAATAAATGTCTAAAAGTGAATAACTATAAGCATCATCACTATCACTATCAAGAGAAGGAAACCACTACCTCTTAAATTGGAAGAGAAGTAAGAGAGAAGTATCCTCTCCCCGTCAATCGGAAAAAGTAGAGTAAAATGCACCGAAGACAATCCGTGGTAGAAGGTACTGTAGAACTAGCCACCTTGGTCGAGATATCTGTCAGATTATCATTGGAGGGTACAAACTCTAGACGAATAGTGTCTAGCTCAACTTGCTCTCTAGTAAAATGGAATGAACCAGCACGTGTCGTGTCCGAGAAGTAATGATAGGATTGCCTGCAAGGGTAATGGCACTCTGGTTGTCGCAACAGACAAGTATAGGCAACTCCCAAGGAAACTGAAGTGCGGCCAATAAGTTTCTTAAATAGATAGCCTTCGTATTACAATCAAAAAGAGCCCGATACTCTACCTTGACCATAGAAGCCGCCACCATCTCCTGCTTACGGCTAGCTCAAGAGATGGGTGCCGTGCGTAAAGTGTAGAGCTAGCCTTCATGGGAATGCCGAGTGTTAGAATCTCTCATCCAGTCAGAATCAATGTATCCGTGCAAGCATATACTATGACCACAAGTCAGTCCATAGTTATAGGTATACCTTAAATATCTTAACACATGAAGACAAGCAATCCAATGAGACATTCTAGGTGCATTAAAATACTGACTAAGTAAACTAACTAAGTATGTAAGATTTGGCCTGATATGAATCAACCAAAGTAACTTCTCAATAACAAAATGATAGGGATGAGCATCAAAAGAATGACCCGAGATATCCTTATACAGGTAGACATTGGGATCAAGAGGGGTGGCCACTGGCCATGTCTAATCAGTGTAATATTGTTCCACCAGCTGTAGAGTGCACTTCTACTATGATAGGAAGATACTTCCCTCAAATCTAAAAATCTCCATCCTCAAGAAATAAAACAAACCTAAGTCCATCATCTCGAATGTAGAGCAAAGGTTTGCCTTGATATTTGCTATAGCCACAAAATTTGAGCTAGTGAATAATATATCATCAATGTATAGCAAGATATAGTTGACCCCCATGCTCATAGGCGGTAGAATGGTATCCATGAGTCCGTAAGAACTCCTCCATCCTCTAGTAGCAAGACCTCGGCATTTGCTTCAACCCATAAAGAGCTTTCCGCAAGCAATATACCTAGTCAATGTGGTCAACGGCAGAAAAGCTAGGAGGCTCCTCTACATAGACTTCCTGCTCCAAATAACCGTTCAAAAAGGCACTTTTGACATCCATGTGATAGATCGGCCGACCATGGTGAGCAACAAGCACAACTAACAAATGAAATGATGTCAACCAAGTGGTAGGTGCAAAGGTTTCCTCATAGTCAATGATGTGTTATTGCTTCAAACCATGCACTACAAGTCGAGCCTTGTATTTGTCTAAAGTACCATCAACCTTTAGCTTGATCCTAAAAATCCACTTCGTTCATCATCGTCGACATCTTTTTCCCAACACATAAAAGAATCAGCCTTTGCAATTGATATATGAGCTAGCAAGCGAAGATTGGAGCTCACATAAACTAGGTCATTCGTCTTCATTGTACCAAGACAATTTCTCTTCTTAGAGTGAATATGTTACATTAATAAATGTAACTTATGGGAGACAAGCGCGAGGGATGACCGTCCGGGGGCCTTGGGCACCTGAACGGGGTCAAGGGGAGCCTAGAGAGTAAGTGAGTCTAAGAATAGTAGGACTCACCTGAAGCTGACAGCTGGCAATCAAATCAAGTGGAGGAGCCAACAATCTTCTAGGCTAGGAGGTGAATCAAACGATCTCTCTCGTGTTGTTCCAACATCAAATGACAGAGGGGGCACCTAATAGAATGAGAGACATTAAGTCAGGCGTGATCTTACACTCCATGATCTTACACTGGTATCAGAGCCATCGGGTCCCGTCTTTTTGGAAGAGTCGTTGGGCCCCATCTTAACCTAAGGCGAATGCTTTCGTGTTGGCGATGGCTGTAGGCTAGTAATCGGTTATCACGCTAGTCTCACACTCTACACGACTCCAGTTTGAGTCTGGATTCGAGTCTAGGTCGGCGTCGCCTGACAAATTATGTCCGACAAAGATTACATCTGTGTTGGCGTCATTGCCATGGATCGTGTACTTGGCGTGGACGGCAGGATGATGCAAGTCGGACGGAGTCCCGTTTAAAACTATAGTTGTGGTCACACCTGGTTCACATGTGACTTGGGGGGGGAAGTTTAATCCCCTCCTTATTATGTGTTCCTGCGCGACAAGCCCTGTTTTAATGCGATCGGCACAGTCTGAAGGAAAGTCGAACCGTTCCTCACATTTTTTGTTATCACTAAACTGTTAAAGCCATCGACAGCTGCCCTATCACTATAATCAGGAAGGTACCTCATCTTGTACACAAAATTCTTATATTTGCTTTCTAATTCCAGTGTATTAATGGAGGATAAAGAGAAAAAGGACGTAACCGAAGATTCTAGTTCTGGGGACCATCCTATGGTGCATCACCATGAAACAGAAATTCAAGAAGAACAATGGGAAGAATTTTTTGCTACACAAGAAGTATTTGATGGAGTTGCTAACTCAAGCACTCACAGAAATAAAATCTCAATTAGCCTTGTTACTAGAAAGGGATAAAAATAAGGTAGAAACCTCGAACATTCCATCTTCATCGAAAGATCTAGATGTGACTATGCGAGATCCTAGGGAACCCCACCAAAAGTTGAGGGATAACCCAGTGTTAAAAGATATGAAACCCCCTCAGTTTCACGGGGAGGAAAAAGACAGAAATAAAGACACTATCTTTAATTTTATCCAAAAATGGGAGGATTTGCACAAACTTAAGAATACTCCACCACATCTCCAAGCGTTAGAGGCCAGTCTAACGTTGGGGCCAAAGGCATATAAATGGTAGAGAACTTTAAAGGAGACAAATAAAATACCTGAAACTTGGGCTAAACTTGAATCGGTCTTTTTGAAAGAATTCCTTTTTGAAAATGAAATGGAAAGAAATTGGGAAGATTGGGATTATGTCAGACAAAAGAGAAGACCTTTGCTGACATATCTGGAGTATCATGAGATAATCCTCAAATTGGAAGGAATAGATGATTTTCAAAAGACAAGAGGATTCATAAGGGGACTGGATAAAGCCTGTAAAAAAGAAGTGAAAAGGAGTTCACCTAAGACGCTTGAAGAGGCAATTAAATTTGCATTAATCAATGAAGATAATACGCGTCCAGGTGCACTCACTAGTCTTACTGATACGGAGCCCAAGACTAAGGAATTTGAAGCCTCAAAATTTGTAGGCAAATTTAAAAGGAAAATGCCATTTCTTAAGGGCAAGAAACAACCCTTTGAAAAGAAACAATATGTAAGGCCAAAGTTAAGTCAAGATGACTTTGGCAAAGCTAAAAAAGAAAGGCTATGTTTCAATTGCCTATCCCCTAACCATGCTGCTTGGAATTGCCCTCAAAGGAAAAAGCGGGAAGATAAAGGAAAGGATAAGGACAAGGGCAAGGGAAAAGAGAAACAAATCCATGTAGTGCAGACCCTGGAATTAAAGAGGCATGAAAAGTATAAATCTTTAGAGGTCTTGCACAAGGATGTACAACACAGGTGTTGTATGTCAATTTCTATGTGGCAGCCTACTTTTGGGCCACATGATTTAGTTAGAGTGCATGGATTGATAGGAGGAAAGAGGGTTAGAGTCATGATTGATGACTCTGCCACCCACAGCTTTATAGATTATGCACTTGTCAAAAAATTGAAACTTCCCCAACAAAAGAGTGGGCATCAATATGTTGTTCGTATGATGCAAGGTCAGGATAATAAAATATGGGATACAATGGTATCCAATTTGGAAATTGAGATCCAAGGATATAAAGATAAACTTGATTTCCAAATTATGAATATGGAAAGAACCGATATTGCTTTAGGAAGGGAGTGGCTATGGGGATTGGAACCATCCTTAAAACGTAGTTATCATCATAATACACTGGAATTTGAAAGGGATGGTAAGACTTTTGTGATTCAAGGTGAACATGAAATATCTGATAACCCTTTGTTGTATTCCACTCAAGTTCAGAAGCTGATAAAGAAGGAAGCTTGTGAGGTATATACGTTATGGCCCTTTCCTGTACAGAACACTTTTACTTTCTGTAATATAAAGCAACAATTTTTTTATGTTTGTGAGTTGAATGTAAGTAATGAATTAAGTGGTTTGTAAGATGAATTTAAAGATGTGTTTCCTTCGAATTTACCAAGTGGCCTTCCACCAGATAAGGGTGATGTAAATCACCCAATTGACATAGATAGGAATACACACCCTATTTCTAAACCACCTTATAAGCTAAGTGAAACATAGCACCAAGAAGTTGAAAGACGGAGCATCAGGGGTTGCTCAAATGGGATTCAAGTGGAAGAACTTTACCATTGATAATGGTTATTTACTCTACAAGGGTAGGGTATGTGTCCCAAAAGACAAAGAAATAAGGCGTTAGATACTCTTTGAGTGTCATGATACCCCTAGTGCGGGACATCCAGGAGTTAATAAGACTTATAGTCTTATTAAAAGGCAATTCTATTGGCCTAGAATGAATAAGAACATCCTTGACTATGTGGTCAAATGTAATAAATGCCAGGTTAATAAAGCTGAAAGATTGAAAATGGGAGGACTTCTCCATCCATTAGAGATTCCTTCAGGAAAATGGGAGAGTATCTCCATGGACTTTATTGTCGCGTTACCTAGAACACAAAGGGGGCACGACTCTGTGTGGGTGATTGTGGATAGGTTAACCAAAATGGCTAGGTTTATTCCAGCTTCAACTGATGTTAAAACACCAGAATTGGCTAGATTGTTCATAGAGAATATATACCGATTGTATGGCCTTCCGGCAAATATAGTTTCTGATCGGGATAGAAAATTTGATAGTCAATTTTGGCGGGCTGTATTTAGAAAGTTGGATACTAAACTTAGCATGAGTACGGCGGAGCACCCGCAAATTGATGGGCAAACTGAAAGGGTTACTCAAATCCTTGAAGATATGCTCAGGGCATATGTAAGTAAAAGGCAAACTAATTCGGAAGAGTATCTACCGATAGCAGAGTTTGCATATAATAGTGCCAAGCACTCTTCCACTGGATATAGTCCATTTATGCTAATGAGCTCCTCATGCAATGGGACTACATAAGGAAAAGGTTCAGACAGCCAAGGATTTTTTGGAGGATATAAATAATATGTTAAAATTTTCTCAAGAAAATATTAAGAAAGCTCAAAATCGAGCTAGAGCTTATGCAGACCCTCACCGAAGAGACATCTCCTTTGAAGAAGGGAAATTGGTCTATCTTAAAGTGCCTGAACAAACTAAAACCATAAAAACGGCACGATGTCCAAAGCTTTCACCCAGGTATTATGGTCCTTTCACAATACTTAAAAGGGTGGGAGAACAGGCTTACAAGCTCCAACTACCTGCTGATAGTAAAACACATCCAGTTTTTCATGTAAGTAAGCTAAGGAAGAAGCTGGGTGATATGGATAATCTAATCATAAATGATAACATTGAGGAGCTATTAGATGACCAATCTAATCCACATGAACCAGAAAGAATATTAAATGGTCGTAACAGACAAACAAGAAATACTATTTATCAAGAATATTTGGTCAAATGGAAAGATTGTTCAGAAGAAAGCTCAACATGGGAGCGAATAAGTACTTTAAGAAAAAGGTTTTCCAATTTACAGTTGGACCTTCCAAGTATCGTTTTCGAGAACAAAACCGATTCTTAAGGGGAAGGAAATGTTACATTAATAAATGTAACTTATGGGAGACAAGCGCAAGGGATGACCGTCCGGGGGCCTTGAGCACCCGAACAGGGTCAAGGGGAGCCTAGAGAGTAAGTGAGTCTAAGAATAGTAGGACTCACCTGAAGCTGACGGCTGGCAGTCGGATCAGGTGGAGGAGCCAGCAATCTTCTAGGCAAGTCTGGGAGGTGAATCAAACGATCTCTCTCGTGTTGTTCCAACATCAAACAACAGAGGGGGCACCTAATAGAATGAGAGACATTAAGTCATGTGTGATCTTACACTTCGTGATCTTACAGAATATGATTGAATGAGCTCCATAGTTGCTCTAAACAAGAAGAGCTAATTGTTTGGCTAAGAATACGAATAGTCAAACTCTGCAACTCTGGAGCTTCTGCCCTGTAGTCCTCCCACCATAAAGAAGCCCCAATATTTGTCATGTCCTCTAGTGTGTCCTCTATACCAAACGTCCCTAATGTTTGCTGATACAAAGAGAGCTGATTTTTAATTTTGCGTTGCATTTCACCGCTAGAATAAAGCCTTGCAAGCAATGTGTTCCAAGCCTTGACCACTTCAAGCTCACTTTCTTGCATCTTCCCTTGAAACTCAAGATCAAGCACATATGCTGCAACATGTATAGAAGAGTCATACTCATTCCATCCTACTGATGCATAACTCCTTGATCTGCTCATACCTATCTCCATTTGGTTTCAAACTGTCTAACTTCTCAATCATGCAATCCATACATTCATAGATCTTCCCAATGCATGGATCCATGCCATCTGCAAGTCTCAACATGTGAATGATAGGATCAACCATTTGGTTGGTACAATTCACCTCATCCCAAAATCTCTATCAGAGACATATACATTACATAGCACAACAGTAGCAGTTGCAGCCCCTGTCCAATTTTCATACTCATCACTAGCAAATAGCTCCCTAATTACACCTTTGCAATAGTGCAATCGACCAAGCATAAGAAAGTTATATGCAAATTGTGTATCCAAGTATTTGAGAAATTCTTTGTCACTTCTCTTCCAAAACTCAACATGCATGTACTGATGATTACATATAAATGTGACAATCCTTCAACAAATTATTCAAGCAATGTACCATGCATGGACTAAAGGTGATATATGGATACATTGCCATTAAAATATTTCCTACTGCCTTGTTTGTGGGTTCACCATTTGCCACAAACTACACTACATTTTCTACCCCAATAGATTGCACTACCTCGGACGCCAATACATCTGCACTCTTTCTAGTCTCTAAAGCATCATGACTACCAATGAAGTATACATTCCAACAAGAATATGCGACAACACCATGTATGAATCTATGGCATGTCACTCCATCCATCTGCTATCAATGTCACTCCATTTCTTGCCCATTGATTGCAAATATTTGCTGTTGCAATCTCTATGGCTGCTTTTTCCTTCTGAAGCATGTAGTCCTGATAGATTCTTATGAAGGGGGCTTATATGTGGATCCATACTCTGTAATCCTTGTCACCATATTTAAAAAATAAGGTAACCTAGCTAATTTGAATGTAATATGGTCATGGTAGAAAAAGCATGCCACTGCTGCAGCTATTCCCTACTTTTTCTTTGGTTCCCATGAAGTGTGCAATGAATTCTATCTAGCACCATGACCTGCTACCACTGATGGCCCACGAGAAGGCTGTGTAGCCACTAATCTTGGTGGTCTTCTGCATGAAACACCATGCCCTGTTGACCTTGGAGTCCATGTTGTTGGATCCACTGCTATTTGGCATCCTCCTAGCATGTGAATTCCCCATAGAAGTGGCTATGCAGTCAAGTAACTCCTACCTTTTCTCAATTGATACATTGGTGCAAAAACACACCTCTTTTCCCTTCTCATGTAGAAGATGGGCTCTCACTTTATTGGACCCACTAACGCGAGCATAAGATCAAGTTTGCATTTCCAAGGGTGAGCCCCTCCACCTCTCAATGGCACCCCTGCATCTACCTCATCCCACCATGACCAAGTAGTGCTTCGACTTTGTCCAATTGTTGACAAAGTACCTACTAAGGATGATGAAGATCTCATAGATGTCAATGCTGCCATCTTTATAAAAGTGACAAGTAATCAGTAAAGTTCAATGAAATATCAGAAATTTGCAGCCAAAATTTCAACATGCATGTGTTAAATGTTCGCTAAAAGTGCCTAAACTTTGCTGCTACTTCAGTCTGCATTCCTTTTACTGAAAATGCCCCAAATTTGGGGCATTCCAACCTCATTCCCTTGCTGAAAATGCCCCAAAATTTGGGGCATTTTCAGCTCCCAAATTTGAGGCAATGACTAATTCAAAATGCCCCAAAATTGGGGGCTCTTTCAGATCCTAGGATCCCATTGCCCCAAATTTGGGGACATTGCAATGGGCCCCAATCCTTAGTGAGAAAGCCCCAAATTTTGGGGCAACTGCCAACAACTCATCCAAAATGCCCCAAATTTGGGGGAGATTGCAGCCTCAATCATTGATGCTTTAAATTGGGGTAAATCCCTACTAAATCACCCCTAAATCCGGGGCAAAGACTCATTTGAAGTGCGCATGAGAGAGAGAGAGAGAGAGACAGAGACAGAGACAGAGATAGAGAGTCCTCAATCCAAACAATAAGAGAGAGAGAGAGAAAGAGAGAGAGAGAGAGAGGTGGGCAGCCTACAGGTGATGGTTGACCTGCAACACGCCAAGGGCAGCGTTGGCAATGGAGTGGTATGTGGACAAGGAGATCGCGGGTGACGGGGGCGAACGACAGGCGGGAGAGAACATGGCACACGCAGACGGCAGGCAGGAGACACACAACGGTAGGAAATGGGGTGTTTTTACCTTCTTTTTTTATTGTCTTGCTAGAGTGGCCGTTCCAAACAGGGAATGGCCACAGAACAGGGCAGAATGGGCGGAAACAAGGCAGGGAATGGGCTGGAATATTCCATCAGCATTTCTTGGGTTCAAACCTTGGTATATCATTTCAGAAGCCATCTTGCCCCCGAATGCCCTCTCCTGTTCCAAATGATTGGCACAAAGAAAACTCTAAGGAAGCAAATATTACTTGGGAGACAAATGAAACCCATGTATACTCAAGTCTTTTTTTATCCATCTCTAAAGAAGTTCTTCCAAAGGAAACCTCTTGCAAAACGTCTTCAGAAGCATGCAAGAAGTTATAGCTATGTATGAGGCTCTATCAACCATGCAAGTTGTAACCCTTTACAATCACCTTCAAACTATCAAGTTCAAGGTGACTGATACAATTCAATCAATCATTCCTTCTTCAAGTGACACAAATACAAGATCACCTTCCACAAATGCAGTTCAAAAGCACATCTTGTGGGGATTGTTCTCTAAAAAGCTTCCTTCCAAGTTTAATGGTACAGCCAATGTCTTACGAGCTTAGATATCAGCAACGCTTGCTAGTTTCAAGCATATGACCTCTATGCTACTTGAGCATGAGGTTTCTTTGCATTTACAAGGGGGCTACCATCTCAATATGGCAGCTAGCAAGTTGTCTTTACATCTCCAAGGAGGGGTTCACAAGCAAAAGAAGAAGAAAGCAGAGTGTTATCATTGTCGCAAGTTGGATCATCTCGGAAAGGATTGCAAGGCACTAATGGCACAATGGAAGGAGAAGGAGAAGTATAACAAGGAGATGCATATTTTATCTTTGCATAGGCTACATCCAAGTTTTCCACATAACGATCAACCTCAAAGATCTTATCCTTAGTTTGCAGAATACGTGATACCTTCTTGCCACCCTCAACCACCTCAAATGGAGCTTTGCTCGTAGAACTATGCACTATGTTGTTGTAAGCAAACTCAACCAAGGGCAAATACTGCTTCCACTGTGTCTTGTGGTCTGAAACATAGCACCTCAAAAGATCTAACACTGTGGAATTTACTTCCTTAAACTGACCATCTGTCTCTACGGATGGAAAGAAGATGAGAATTTCAACGTGGTATCCATATTCTAAAACAAGCCCTTCCAAAATGAACCAGTCATCCGAGGGTCTCGATCACTAATGATCGACTCTGGCATACCATGATACTTAAAGATGTGCTGCAAAAACAATCGTGCCATATGATCAGCCTTTATTTTCCTCCTTACCGGAATGAAATGGGCTTGTTTGCTAAACCTGCAAATGATAGTCCATATCCCATCATTCTCTGTAGGTGTCTTAGGAAGCTCAAAAATAAAGTCCATTGCAATGCTCTACCAAGGCCTATCTAGAATAGGCGAGGGTTGCAATAATACTGGCATCTTTTGCCTATCATGCTTTACCTTCTGGCATACGATGCATGTCTTAACAAACTGTTCTACATCATGCCTCAAAGCTGGCCAATAAAAGAAATGCTCCACTACCTTGACCGTGGCATCAATACCTCTATATCCTGCATATGGAGAAACATGACTTTCACAGATAACTCTAGGCCTTAACTGCTTTGTGACACCTAGTCGTCCATGCATCATCAGAAATCCATCTCTTAGTACAAAGTGTTCATGCCTTTGGCCATTGCAAAGCTGATCATAAATATTAGCAAAGTCTGAATCAGCAACATGTTGCTCTTTCATGGCATCCGACTCAGTGTGATAAACCATACTGACGGCTGAAATTTGTGGCTTACGTGATAGTGCATCAGCCACAACATTCTTTTTACCATCAATATGTACAATCTAAAAATGAAACATAGAGAGAAAATTTGCCCATCTCATATGCTTCTCTGACAACTTTGTCTGCGTCAGAAAGTACCTCAAAGTTTGATGGTCAATCTGCACTGTAAAATCAGTCCCTCAACAAATAATGTTTCCACATAGACAATGCATAAATTACAGCCAAGAGCTCTTTCTCATAGACCTGCAAATTCTTTTCTGCACCGTGGAGAATTCGGCTCTCATAAGCCACAACTCAGCCATCCTACATAAGAACAACCCCAATCCTGTTACCACATGCATCACATTAAACTATGAATGACTTCCTTAGATCGGGCAACACAAGCATAGGATTTGAAGTCATCTTTCCCTTCAACTTTTCAAATGCTGAATTTTCCACTGTTGTCCATCTAAATGGCACATCCTTCTTCTACAAGGCATGCAATGGAGATGCAATTTCAGCAAACCCGCGTACATACTTCCTGTAGTAAGAACATAAATCCAAGAAGCTGCGGATCTCATGCATAGTCCTCAAAGGTGGCCATGATTGTATTGGCTCAAACCTTTGCAGGGTCCATGTGAATTCCATCAGCTGATACAATATGCACCAAAAAGTGGATTTCATGCAAGAAGAATTCACTTTTCTTGTCATTGATAACCATTCTATGCTCACGCAGTTCATTGAACACAATGTCCAAGTGTTTTCTGTACTCTGCCTCGTTCTTTCAATAGACAATCATGTCATCAAAGAAAGTACCCACTAATCCTCTATCTGGCTTGAAGACACGATCCATCATCCGATTAAAAGTGGCATGAGCATTTGTAAGTCCAAAAGGCATAACAAGAAACTCATGCAATTCAAAAGATGTTCTGAAAGTGGTCTTAGGCACATCTTCGGTCTAATGCGTATCTGATGATACCCACTTTTCAAATCTATATGGCTAAATATGCCTCCTTCTTGCAATCTATCCATAACATCATCGATTCGAGGAATTGGAAAGCGATTATTTATTGTGATCTTGTTCAGAGCACAATAATCAATGCACATATACCATGAATCATCATTTTCCCGTACCAAAAGCACTAGAGAACAAAAAGGAGATGAGTTGGGCTGAATCAACCCTTTTTCTAAATGCTCATTTACCTGATTCATAATCTCCTCCAGTTGGTGGCAATAACTCTGTAGGGTGGCTTATTAGGTGGGCTACTTCCAAGGATAAGATCTATGCCATGATCTTCTGGCCTTTCAGGCAGTAGCTACCCTAGAAATGATTGAGAGAAGCAATCAGCATACATTTTCAGACATGACATACGATCCTTCTCTAACTTAGACATGTTCCCAACATTCTCACTATCATCTTTATCCTTAGTAAAAACAAGTACGCTGAAAGATGATTTTACATTACTTTGAAAATGACAGCTGCAGATACAATAGGGACAGATTCACCTTTCAACTTTACATCAAGTGTAAGTACCTTTCCTTTATGCTAAATAGTGGTCTTTTTTGCACGAGAATTAATCACTCCATGCATATGGTGACACCATGGAATACCAAGCAATACATCAGAACCCTCAAGTGGAGCAATGAAGAACTCTTCACTGTCCACATATCCTTGTGTATGCAATCGAAGTTTTCCAATGAGCGGTGTGACGGGCTCTGCATGGCCTTTACATGCCATTCCAACTTCCCCCATGGGTCCCACCTCATCCTCTCTTATGCCTAGACGGGCGGCCATGTCAACAGAGATGAAGTTGGCTCATGCACCATTATCAAAGAAAATCAATGAATGCTAATCCCCAATTTTACCCCATGCTCTGCACAACTCAATAGCATCATCCTTGGGCTGGTCACTAACAACATCGGGCACCAATCCCAATGATGGTTTGGGCTTCTTTCCTTTAGAATCTCCCTGATTTTTTGATTTTCCAGCTTGCTGCCTATTGGGACAATCCTTGCAATGTGACCCTCCTATTCACAAATAAAATATTTATTTGCAGCCATCAATTCCCTACGTTGTGTCAATATTTTCGAGCCCTTTCTTTGTTGTTTTGGCCTCTTTTCAGGCTGATATTCAGATCTACTCCTTTTCTCACACTTAAACAACTTTTTATTCGGCTTCTCCCCACTCTCTAGGAAGCCTGAATCCTTCCCACGCAACAAAGCATCGATTGTAGCAGTGGTCTCTATAAGCTGAGACATGCTAGACACAGAGGATTTAATGCAAAAATCCCTGATTCCTTTGGGCAGACCACAAACATATTTTTCCACTTGCTCATGAAAGGGTACAAGGCGATAAGAAGTAATAGGCAGCAATGTATCCCAAAACTTCTTATTATATTGCTCAAAATTCTTACATTCCTTAGCATCCAGCTTATTACAAGCTGTCATGATGTCCACCTCAAAGCTACTTGTCAACCAATTCGATGCAAACATTTGCTTGAATTGTACCCACGTTGACGGTGCTCTACCTTGCATCAAAAGAGTGGACCACCACTGTAATGCATTCCCTTTCAAGAAAGTGGCTGCCTTTCAAATCTTTGAGGACTCCGTGAAGTTCCCCCCTGAATAGGCTGCATCTAACTGGTGAATGAAAGTCAAAGCTTTCAACCTATCTTGTACACCGCTAAAGGACTCAAACTTCACTCCTTTTCCACTCTCATCATAGTCTTTTGCTGCCCCTTCGGATCTCAAGTTGTCATACACTCGTTGCTGCAAAAAGGGTGCGTTTGCTGAATTTACATCAAAACCAATACCAAACGGAGCATTTGCATGACCAACATTCATTCCTTGAGCCCCATAAGCATTCAGGGGTGCAAATGCAGTACCAAACATACTACTTTGTGCCCCAGGCATCAAGCCAATGCTGCCATACATAGGGTTTTGCATATTTTCAGCCATACCCGAATACATTGGGCCTTGCACTCCATGCATTGGTTGTTGCATACCATAGGGATTTGTGCCATACATTCCCGTATGCGGTCCTTATTCAACCATAGCATGAAAATTCGTGCTTCCACCAAAATATCTTGGCTGCCCCATCATAGCATGCACGCCTGGCTGTCCAAAATCCATTGGATTGGCACTTCCGTGATGGCCTTGCATTTGCATTCCTTGCCCCGTAGGTACCAACTATTTTATTTCATTAGCATCTTTGGGAGCTTCAAATGAAGGGTTTGGCATTATCTTCGATGCATCTTGCTGTCCTCAAGGTGTAGAAGACATCTTCTTCTTCTTGCCTTTGCTGTCCTTGTTTGGAGCATTCAAAAATCGAGTAACTGAGGATCCTTTGCCAATTCAGCAAAGAGATTTTCTGCTGTCCTCATCCGATTCTTGAACTAGTCATCAAATTTCTCTTCACTTTGATGGTTATCAATCTCCTTATGCCCTGAAGACCGTGCATCTTGCCCAACAGCAACATTTTCAGCTTATTGTGCATGGTCTCAGCCTTGTCTAAGGTCAAGCATTGCATTTCCTTCATTCCCATGTGAACGTTCATATTGAGAGGCATCATCACTGCTTGAGTCCATCTCACTATATGAAGACATATTGCTGTAATTTCTCAGTTGAGAGTAAAAATCAGCACTAGCACAAAGCTTTGTCTTGCAATCAGGTGCCTCGGGCCCACCAAATCAAGGGATTGAGTGGTGTCCCGGCAACGGAACCATGTAACCAGCCTTTCTTCCATGGATAGGTGATAAATCCCTAATTACAACATAATTACAGCAGCAAACAATTAGTGCAAATCTGAAAATACAAATTTACCTGTTGATCTTGGACAATGCACACCAGATTGGCCCCAAAATTAGCTCCCCTTTCAGTATTTCTTTAGCTTTATTGAAGAAGAAGTTGATTTACAATGGGATTCTCCCAATCCCTTTCGGTATTCCAACTCCCCTTTGCTGTTCAAAATCACAAGCAAGTCTTTAATCTAATTTGCCCCTTGATTTGCGCAATCGATTGGCCTTCACCCGCTTTGATGAAGATGGAAAATGCCCCAAATTCAATTCTTTGCTGATCCCTCCACTTGAATAGGCTAAAAACAGCTTCAGCCCTATTGAATCCAAGTCTTGGAGCTTCCAATTTCTAGCACGTTTACAACAGAGAAATCTGAAATTTCTCAGTCTCCAAGGGTCCAAATGCTGAGATCTTCGGAGCAAGGCTGTGAAATGGCTAGGAGATGAGATGGAAAGCTGTAGAGAGAGAGAATTCAGAGTTTTGTCGCAAAGAATGACTAAAAATCAGTCAAATGCAATTACTGCCCTACCACAACAGCTTGTAGATGCACAAAACTAAAGAAAATCAGTCATTTATTGCTACTGCCTTGTCTCAACAGCCTGTAGATGCTATCTCCTGCTGTTGATTGGTCTTCTCCTGCCCTTGGCAACCTCAAGGTCCTCCAATGGGCTGCAAGTCAAACCAGCACCCTCCTCTCTCTCTCTCTCTTGCAGGCTGAATTTGTAAAAATGCATCTCTCCAATATCTAAAGACGTTTTTCAGTCTTGCATGGGCATTTTTTACAAGTGGCAACCTTCCCAAATGGTTGTTCCAACATTTTTCATAATTAAATATTAATTTTTGGTCTTTAAATACTGAAAATTAATCCAATAATTATTTCGGTGCCCTAAAAAATAATCTAGCTGACCAATAATTAAATTGGCTAGACAACTTCCATTCCCGAGTGTCTCTACACCATCTTTGACCATTAGATTGGCGTTAGGTACCATTAAACACCACTTCTTTAGTGTCACCAAACAACTGATACTTATGGCCAAATGGATGACCTAGGCCAAGAATTGGCACTAGATACCACCAAGTACCTGTGCGGCATAACTTATAGCAGTTTTTGCCTTTAACATCCTGTGATTTCTTCAGGTCCCGGGCTCGTAAATTTACTTTAACCCCAATTGCACCTCCAATTACTTAATCATGTGATTAAAATTAATCTGCATGTTAAGTGAGGTTTTAAAAATACATGTCCTCATGACAGCATCCCTCATGACTCTCTAGTGTAGAAGAGAGAGTGTGAGAGGGTGGTAGTGGTGGGGCATCTTAGCCTCATCTATATACAAGGTGCAATGGATCCACATTCCAACTTCCATATGCATTGTCCAAGTTTGGTAGGTTTTGAAATATTGGAGCTGGATTAACTTCCAAATTCATGACGAGTTGTTTTTGTGAGAGAGAGTGGTCTTTGCTCCTAGTATGAGCTCATATAAGGGGCTACTTTGGCAGTCTCACCAAATGCATGGAATCCATGGTCACAAATGCTTCTGCACAACATCCATGACGAGCATCGAGATCTGGCTATTTCTACTTTTTGTAGTGAAGGATTGGTATGATCAGCATCGATATTAGTGTCCTTCCAAGGCACCTTGGTGGTGGCTTGATCACCTGCTACTTGGGTATCCATGGCCCTATATAATGGTCATTGTTGTATGTACTATGATGAGTCATTATCATTGTTAATTTTATTGTATTAATCATCCATGATCTTTGAGAGGGCATTAGCAGTGTATATCTCTTGGGTGTTAAGAGTCCATGCATTAGTATGTATTCCATTTTTCATGCTAGAGATTTCATGGCTGGCCGATCTATATTTTGGATGCCAAATTATGTTAGCCAATTGGTATTTTCTTAGGGCATTGTTTCAGCCTATATATAGGTTTCTCCTCTCCCATTTTCATTCAATCACCATCATATGATTTCATCAGCATGATTGCTTCCAAGTGGAGAGAGGGAGATTGATACACACTGTTGGCAACTCATTGCTCATGCCATTTTACTGTTCTTGAGCCCTGCTTGATATATGGATTCCATTTCACGAATCTATTCTCTTTGAATTCTTGTGTTCTTCTTGTTCTCTTTTCTGTTCTTTGTGTTCATACAAGAAAATTAGCATCAAATGGAATCTCAATATCATTAAGATATTCCATCCATCACATTGCAAATATCAAGAGTTGTTGGCTCCTAAGGCTACCATAGCTTGTTTTTTTCACCCTACAAGATGATTCTTGTTGAGCCACTAATATTAGGGTTTGCACTCAATCATAATTATGGTGCATTAATCCCTGATTTAATCTCATTAAAGTAGCCCCAAAACGCATTTAATGCAAAATCACCAAAAATAAATGGCTTTAGTTTTTACAATAGGACAAATGAACCCCAAATCCTCTATAAATAGGAGTCTTGCATTTGTGCATCTTCATTCCATCAGTCCAGCCAGCCACACCTTCAGCTCTCTCATTGCCCACCGCTGCCCACACCCCTTCTAAAGGACATCCCCAATTCGTAAGGCCTATTCAGCTGCTACCCTTGCTGATCACAACCCCTACACAGTTGGGCGGCCTGATTTCCATCCACCCTACTGCTGCATTTTCAGTCTACAGCTACCACTCTGCTAGTTTGGGACTTCTCTCAACTGTCGGATAGTTCTGCTGCCTGGCAACCAGTGTCTCTGCACTCTTCACAACATTTGCTGGTTCTACTAGCTGCTTTGCTGCATGCTCCCACAGCCCTAGTAACCTCATTTCTAATCAGTCCAGCTTCCCTGCATTTGGTTGCTGCCCAGGGGCCAGCATCTGCCAAGACCTTCTGCAGCCACGGCCTTCAGCTACAGTCTTGCGTTTTGCTACTGGTGGACATCTCAGAGCTGGGACAGCTGCGTTTTCTGCCTGATCAGGCCACAGTGCTGGTCACCTGCTGTTGCCACACCATTTGAAGATTATTCAACACTGCTGCTGCTGTTTAGGTGTCCATTCAAGTACAACATGCTCTGACACCCATTTATTGAGCCACCTCTGCCCCAGCCCTAGAGAGACAAGAGGGTCAAAGCCCATTCATTGTATGATCTTCATACTCATTATTCGTTCATCAGCATTCAGCATTTTACAGATTGTCTCTCTCCATGTCATCACACACTTTTGTGTTTCTGCGTTTGCCATACCATTTCTTTACAGTTTTCCAGGTGATGTTACACCCTCCATCTTGGTTTTTCTCCCCCATTCCCTGTAGAACACCCTAAGTGGCCTCATACTCATATGATTCATTCTTTTAGCTCCAGCTAGTCTGCTGAGAATTGTACTTTGTTTCCTTATGAGGAAAATAATCAGCCACACCTTACTTTCCCAAACAAAAAAAACAAGAAAGAGAAGAGACAGATTGTCAATATCCACCTACTTTGATAGCAGATATAGTACTCTCTCGCAGGCTTAAACTTCAATGTTTTTCTGAGGTTAATCTTCTTTAGTAACAACTCCATCAATGCTATGAATGTTCTACAAAAACAAATTATTTGACCCTTCTACAGTCCTTACATGAAAGTGAAACCAAAATCTTGAGAAATAACTGCAACATATGCTTGGTAGGTACATTCTGACAATGTTTACACATTTCAATCTAGGCAAACCAGACCTTAAATGCGGTTCTGAAGTTGATGATCCCTGATCAAAGTTAGCAGGCAAGTTGGCAGGTTTTGGTGGCAAAATACGCATCCAAACAAGGATTCTTCTTAACAGCAAACCACGAGAACCAACGGATGAGAGGAAAGCCTCATAGCGAGGCACAGCTTGCTGTGCTACAATCCAGATAGGCAAATCACCTTCTTTTTCCTGCTCATAAAAAGCCTCTGCCATGACACCCGAGAGGTCATCATCCATATCAGGCTTCAAAGGCTCTTTCAACCATTCCTTAATCCCCTCAGCCCAACTATTTGATCCATTCTTTTCTGCAGTATACTTCCACTGCTGAAACATGTACGTAAACAACAGAGCACATTCACAGAATGGCAAGCATTAGAAGCCTGTCTAGTTAATTGTTAAAAAGTTTCCATAGAAATCACTATCAGAATTGATTACTATCCAAACCAAAAGGCAATGAGCCTCTCACCAGGCATGACAGAAAACAGTGAGACAACAGAATATAAATCTTTCATTTCCAACAATCAAATCTAGATTACAAAGACAAATAATCAACATGCAATTTCACATTCCCAATCCAAGTCACACAGAAAGAGAAGTGGCTATAAAAATCACCCAAAATTGTGTAAAATTTGCACGTGTATAGCTTATCAGGAAAAAGTTAGGTGATGATATGTAAGACAAGTCCCATAACAATTTTCCACAGAAAACAGAACACTGTTTCATACTGCAGCCTAAATCAGAAAAAAGAGTCCATAGAAACAATAGAAGTGCAAATGCCCTCCTTTTGCATTGATGGTTGCATCAACTTCACCTGATTGATCCAAGTCCCACTGCGAAAAAGGGGCTTTGAAAACCAGCTGAAAGCCTTGCGCAAAATTCTAGACTGTATATAATCTAGCTTGGCTCCAAACAAGAAACCTTCCTGCCGCTCAGCTGAGTAACCTCGTCTGCCCACCGTTTGAAAAAAAAAGAAAAAGTCAAAATTTTATAGCTACTCCATCTTATACTTTAGTAATTAAACCTGAAAAGAGCTTGAAATTTTGATACATATGAGGATAATAGTCATAGTGCATATTAACAAAAACCAAAAAATTACTATTCTTCCAGTGAACTAAGCAAAGTCTACCACAAAACTTCAATTATTTACAAGAAGAGAAAGTTGCATTAAAAGCACCTCAGTGACAATAGTCACCAAGGTAAATACCCACTCAGCAAAATGAAATGAAAAAAAGCAGGGATAGTGGGAGAGCAATATGAAACTAACCATCATGCAAAAGCCAAAAAGAAGGAAAGAAACTGGAGATCTATAAGGGGCCCACTGCAACGTAGTCATACTGATACCAAGGAATATCACAACTGGAGGGTGGGGTTGTAGGGCAAGGATGAGAAGACGGGTGGAGACAAGAAGACGAACTAGAATACTAATAAGCAAGATGCATTGTAATAAAGGAGTTCTATTGTACCCATTATAAGGGCTCAAGATTTCCCTCTAGAATTTCCAGCATCAAATTACATAGCTGGGAAAGAGCATGGTGAGGAAATTAACGAATTACATAGCTAGAATTTCCCTCTAGAATCTTCCATCAAGCGTTGTGCAGCAAGATTGCCACAGATCGATACATAAGTGCAAAAGTAGAATGAATTAACGAAAGGAAATGCAGTTAATGAATGGGTTTCTCAGCACTCCCTCTCAGGCCCAAAAAGGAGCGAAAAGAGGAGTGAGAGAGAGAAGAAGATCCACCCTATAATCCTAGTATTCCACCTGTAAGGTAACCTATAGTGAAGAACAGTAGACATGATGAGCTGATAGTACCTAAAACTCAAACTTGGGGAAGAACCACAAGCTCTGTAACTTCATGTTGGAAGGAATACAAAGGCATAGCCACCAAGTCATGGCTGAAACATCCAAAGCCCCAAGCTAGAAAGAACCTGTAGATCCTAGGTAACACTAGGAATCAATGGGTGAGATGGCATGGAGATGTCAAGCACCCCAAGAAGGTAAAGATTGTGTGAAGAACCGCACAATGTGTAGGGACCCCCTCTAAAGCTAAAGGAATGGGGTTCCCCTCAAAAGGAGAAGAAAGATGGTCCCCCTCAAAATCCCCCTTTGAGAGATAGGGAATCAAGAAACTCATGGATCACAACCTCCAAAGTGATGAAGGAAATGCCACCAACAATGCCAAAGAAGGTATCTCAAGCTCCAATGGAACAAAGGCTAGACAACTCCCTGAGATGGCCTCTCGAACCTAAGCAGAGGAGGGATTGGAGGGAGGGGTATCACACAAAATCTCCTTAATAAGGTATCTCAAGCTCCAATGGAACAATGCCAAAGAAGGTATCTCAAGCTCCAATGGAACAAAGGCTAGACAACTCCCTGAGATGGCCTCTCGAACCTAAGCAGAGGAGGGATTGGAGGGAGGGGTATCACACAAAATCTCCTTAATGCCCACATTGGAGTCGGAGTCCATGGAGCAATACGAGGGCAGTGAGGAAATAGGTAGCCCCTATGGAGCCACAAGTGGGCCATAGCCTCTGACTCTCAATATAGCAAACTGCGAAGCCAAAGGAGTGAAAGGAGTTGAACAACCACTATCTCTCAAAGGAGCGGACTGACAAAGAGACCGTACCACTACCACTATCTCTCGGTGGAACGAATTGCAAAACCAATGGCCAGGAAAGCCATTGCACCTGAAAATGGGTGGGGGAAACCTCCATAGCGCATTGTGGCGGTCTCCAAGAGGGCTCATTATCGTATAAGGTCTTAGAGCCTCCAGTGACACGCCTGTAAAGGGAGGGTGGGAGTGAGAAGACAAGGGGATCTCTCAATGTTGCAACAAAAGTAGGGGAAATGTGAAGGTGATGCTGAGTCAGCAAGCTTTGTTTGCCTTCTCTGATCAAGAGGATCTTTAGCTCTTTAAGCACGTTTTCTCTGATATCATGTCAAAAAAAGTGAGAGGACAATATGCACTCATACCATATCAAAGAGACCATAGGGTTTGCAAGAAGAAACACAACGTATACGGCAAACACTGAGAGAATAAAAACTCAAACACTCAGAACAAGAAGAGTGGAGAAAATGATGAATGATGAGTGACTAAATCATACTGAAAGAATCAAGCTGATACAATGGAGCAAAAGCTCAAAGATGATTGCACTATCCTGACTGATTAGGCATCAGTGTTTGAAGGGAATCTGCACTGTGAAGGGAGCAAAACACATTCCTCCAAGTAGTAGGGTATCAAGGTAAATGTTAAATGGTGAAGGAAGGACAGCCAGCTGTAGAGGGAGCAAAATGCAATCCTCAAAGGCTGTCAAAGTCGAGGAAGAAGATCACCAGCAAAACAGACGCAAGCTCTGAAGGAGGTAAATCAGCAAGGCAGTCTGCCTCTAAGCAAAATGCGGCCACAGCAAGGTCAAGAGCTGCAAAACACAGGTATCTGGGGATGACTCAGCCATTGCCCATGCTAGGAAGGGGTTTGGAAAGCTAACGCTAGGAAGATGGGATCTATTGCCAGCTATGGAGGATGGTCACCAAGCAGCCAAAGGGATGTAGCATCTGGACTAAATGATCTGCAGCCAAAACACAGTCCAAAACACAGCCTGAGGGCATAGTTGCATTTGTACTACGTACGGACTAGTTCGTTCCGTACGGTTCGTACCGTACCGTACCGTACATATCCGTACCATTTCGTACCAAAAAACAGGCTATTTTTTGTCTCTGAAGACTAGACCATAAAATATCTTCCAACTCCTAAGCCTTATGTTTATTATCATAATTCCAAGTCTCACACACACACACACCCCTCTCTCTCTCTCTCTCTCTCTCTCTCTCTCTCTCTCTCAACTTCCAAGATGAGTATGCAATTCCAAGAGCATCACTCCCCCCCCCCTTCTCTCTCTCTCTCTCTCTCTCTCTCTCTCCAAACTGACTGCCAAGCCTCTCTCTCTCTTGTCTCACACACACACACACACACACACACACAAAAGAATGAAGAGCCTGCTTGTCCATCCACCCTAAACTTTGCTTTGTTCTTTGATGTATTACATATACACTCCCATCTATCTTCTAGTAGTGCATTGCGCATGTTGTGCGTGAGGTTTTTCCTTGTTATCCTCGTATATTCATCCTATTAACTCAAGTGACATTGCTATTTTAGCTCTAAACATGTGTTCTATTATCTATAATCCAAAATAACCAAGTTTTTTTTTAATACTAATATCGTACTGTACTTTATAAAATCATAAGGTACCAATTACTACCATATTTTATCGTACCGTACCGTATCATACCTTTTGTACCTGACAACCTTGCCTAAGGGCTAAGGAACAAGGTGCCTGACAACAGGGGAGCTTGAACCACAACTTGTAATGTCCTCCTTGTGGGTTGTGAACAGTAAGTAGTCAAGAGGCTAACGAGAGGAGAGAAGAATGTGGGAGAATCAAAAGATGAAACTAATGAATGTCTGTGAGGGTTGTAAATGGGAAAGTCAGTGCCCTATTTATAGGCATAGACTGTCTCGAGTGGCGCCCCAAAATGTGGGCATCATTTGGTGTTGTAAGTGCAAAAATAGAATGAATTAACAAAAGAAAATGCAATAAATGAATGGGTTTCTCAACTAAAAGGCCATGAAAGAGGAGCTTACAAGAATGGAATGCAAAAGTGGATTGTCCGAGCCACAAGAAAGTCATCAAGAACAAGTGGATCTTTAGGACCAAATTGAATACCGACGGAGCTTTGGATAAATATAAAGCTAGCCTTGTAGTGCAAGGTTTTCAACAAAAACATGGGATCAATTATGAGGAGACCTTTGCACCCACTGCATGGTTGATATCATTCCGTCTATTGGTTACACTAGCCACTCATCACAATTGGCCGATATATCAAATGGATGTCAGAAGTTCCTTCCTGGACAATTATTTGGAAGAGGAAGTATATGTGGAGAAATCTTCTGCTGACCATAAAGGCAAGGTCTTTTGTTTGTGAAAGCTCTTTATGGGCTGAAGCAAGCACCGCATTCCTGGTTCCATAGGATAGACAGGTTCAATAGGACTCATGGATTTCATTCTATCCCTTATGACCCAAACTTACATGTCAAAACCACTTTAGAGGGGGTCAGCTACATTTTCTTATATATTGATGATTTACTTATTATAGGTTAAGATTTTGCTACCATCACAAATATCAAGGCCCAGCTTTGTTCTGCATTTGAGATCACTAACCTTGGTCAATTATCCTATTTCTTGGGAATGGTGATTGTTCATTTTGGGGATGGTATTTTCATATCACATGATAAGTATGGTCTATTAGAATTTGCCAATTCTAGGCAATGCCAAATGTAATTCGTATGGTGTGTGGACACTTATTAAAGTGTCAAAGTGTAGTGTGCCTTAGGACTTTTATGTGGTGACACTAGGCCCTAGAGTTGAGTTGAGTTAATTAACTCTAGTTAGGGTATGGAAGGTTGGTAAGGTCAACCTTACACCTTAGTTGTACTTTGAGTATGTACTTTCATTCTATCATTCTCACTTGAGCTAATATACTCTCTTCAGCTCACACATTGTCAGTGCCTACTGTCTCTTGTTTCTCTCTCCTCCATAGCTAGCCAGATCTCGCATTTGGCATCAAAGAGAGGAGGGAGGAGCTTCCTAGCACCAACCCCACCAACACTCAACAGCAGCATTGCCTATCTAGTATTTTGCGCCTACAGCGCCTAGCATGTCTACACCTGCCTATGCCACCCTTGCCTTGCCAAGCTTCTACTTCCTCCACCCTACGCAACTCATCATATAAGAGAGAGGCTGACCTGCATCTATCACCATAACATAATCCATGGAGGACGTAAAGTGCTCAAGTTAATATCTAGATTTGGTAGAGTTTCTCAAAACAAGTTGATCCTACACAACAAGCTGGGCCAAAGCTATTGGAGCATCAATTACTATAGGGTGTCTAGTTGGCTATATGGGAGCAAGAGGATTCTCCTAAAAGATCACCATACATACTTGGGCTATTTATGTATCTTTTCCTCATGGAAAATGATATCATGGTTGCGGATAACTTTGTGAGCCCATGGATCCCAAAGGCAATAGCCCATTTCACTTATATCCCTATAACCAAGAAAGATGTATTTCATGAACTTAGAATCTAGCTTATTGCACTTGTCTTTGGAAACATAGTAGAATGCCTCACAATCAAAGGCGGGTAAATGAGCATATGATGGAGGTTTCCTAGTCCAAACCTCCTTTGCAACCTGGCAATCAATAGCAGTGTAAGGGATCGATTAATCAAGTGTATGGTAGTAGTAACTGCCTCAGCCCAAAAGTGTTGTGATAGGCTTGCTTGGCTAAGCATACTGTGGACTCTCTCTTGAATCATCATGTTCATGTGTTCGACAATACCATTTAGGGGAGGGGTGTGGGAGGCGATCAATTGGCGTTTAATACCTCGCTTATCACAAAATTGCTCAAAAGCTTTTGAGACATACTCACCTCTATTATTTGACCTTAGGTATTTCAACCTATACCCAAACTAGTTCTCAATAATAAAAGCAAGCCAATGTTGAAAGGTTGACAAGACATCCGATTTCTACTTAATAGTGTAAGCCCAAACCTTATGTGAGTAATCATCAAAGAATGTGACAAAGTACTTCGTACAATGAGTGATTGATGGGGCATGGGACCACATATATCTGAATGAACAAGAGCCAAAGGCTCACTCATGTGATTCATGCTAGACTTCTTATGCTACATGTTTGCCTGCCATAAAAACAATGATCACAAGACTCAAAACACTTATAGTCTAGGGATGGAAGATACTGCAAAATGGTAAACATTTTCATTCCCTTTTTTCCTAGATGGAGTTCGATGCCAAAAACCCAACGCAACTCTCAATTCGTCGATCGGAGTCCATTTGACCCCTCATTTAATTCCCAGAAGGTTTGATGTTATGAAGCGGTTATGTGATTTAGGAGCCAGAAAGTGCATAACGATGGCCACATTTATAGATTTCAACATCATGAAGTCAGCCGTCCAAACTAGATCTCGAATCTGAGCTCGTTTGCCCTACCAAAATAGAAAAAACCAGTTTGCCAAAGTGTGAACACAAGAAACTTGAACTAGTTTAAAGCTTAAGCTTAATTAAGCTTATGAGAAATGAAGAGGTGCATTTTATGAAACGTGGGGGGAGGGAGGGGGCAGCATCGTTTTTTTCGCCACTCCATTCTTTAATTAAAAATTTAGGTTTTGATGCTGTTGATCATGAGGGGAATGCTCAGGGCAGTGAGTTCCTCAATTTCCTCGCCCTCAATCACAAAAAACAGATTAACTGAAGTTGCTAGTTGCTGTCAACTCACATCCCCAAGCAAATTTCATGAAATTGTAAGGTAGTAATGTAAGTATAAATTTTTTACAATTTCTTGAGGAAATTTTGAGCTTTTGTGTTTCACGCATCCCAAGGTACCAAACACATGCAGCATCACACTTAGCTCTCTTCTTGATTCTTATCTTGGTTTTCATAATGAATATATCTTTGAGAGAGGCACAACAACCCCTCACAATCATGGAGTTAACCGTCCTCTTCTTGCAAGAGGAATAGAGTCAAAAAAACATGGCTATGAGATTAGGTGATGTCATAGTTGTACTAGTACCATACCTTACATATTAGTACCATAAGGTACCATCTTAATGGATGCTTCTTTTTTGGTCTCATCCACACTTTGGGATGAGTTAAATGCTTCTTATACTAATACCATTCCCTTCTGGGATTATGTTGTTTGATATTCACACAACTTCTCTACCTTTGCTTGTTTGTTTTTTTTTAATAATAAGTTTTAAGTAGCTCTTACAAGAGAATAACATACTTTAATTGTATTGTACCTTTAAAAATCTTAAGGTACTATTTAGTACCATTTAACTAGCTCTTATAAGAGAACAACATATTTTTATCGTACCGTACCTTTAAGGTACCATTTAGTATCGCATTTTATCATACCAAACTGTATCGCACTTTTCATACCTGACAACCTTGGGTGATGTAGTTATGCTCTCAAGGTATAGAGAAAGGCAAAGGCAAGCAACAAGTGAAAAATCATCCCCAAGGTTGATGTGGGACGGCCATCTGGCACCAAGGCTGCCCAAGACTCGAACAAAGGGAAAAAGAAGGGTAAATGGCACTACTGCAAGAAGCCTAGCCACTACATACACAAATGCAGAAAGAACTTAGCAAAGGAGGAAAAAAATGACTCCGGCTTGGATGTCCATGAAACATGACCTACTCGATCTTCAAATGGTGATGCTATAGCCACCTTGGTTGAGGAGGATTATGCGTTTCTCACTTGCAATTATGATACATCCATGGCTCATTCAGCATGTAATGCTGCTAAAACGTAGCATACATGGCATTTTGATAGGGGGCATCCAAGACATCACAGCTCGGAAGTGTTTGTTCACATCCATGCAATCAACCCCTACAGGGAAGAGAGTTTCTTGTGCAAATAGCTCTAGTTATGATGTTTGTGGAATTGGTACAATTGTGATCACTACTATAGATGGATCAGATTTTGTATTATTTGTACCTGGAATTACTAAAAACATTCTTTCAGTTTCAGCTTTCAATAAGCAAGGCTTTCAATTCATCTTTGAAAATCACAAATGCATTGTCAAAGATAGAGAGCTTGATTATGCTCTTCGTTTGTCAGGTACTTTGTACAATGGTCTCTTTTTGTTGAATACTTATGAGAAGAGATCTCATCATGCTCTAAGAGTCAATATAGTTACTCCCGTTGTACATAATGCGAAGCTTTGGCATGCTTGATATCGTCACATGAGCTTTGGCATGCTTGATATCGTCACATGAACTTTGGCAGTTTGATGACACTTCAACATTGTCAGATGGTGGATTCTTTGCCTCTAGTTGATACTCCACCTCCCCATGCACATGAGGGGTGTATACTTGGAAAAACGCATGGCTTTGCTTTTAAGAAGGATGGTGTAGTGCATGCTATTCGGAAAATGCAGCTAATGTTGGGTATTTCACTCACGCCTCACTTACGCCTACGCTCACATAGGAGTGTCGGTGATCAGTAGGACACTGGGGCACTTTTTACTCTTTGTAGGAGAGGTTTTTTCCCCCAAACTAGTGGTATTATTTCGTATGTGCTTATGACACACTTACGGGCACTTACCGTGTTCGAGTGTGAACACCCCCTACAACCCTAAGGTTTAAGGGTTGTACCTTGTACTTTCAGCTTACACTCTTTCAGTCTATTGCATTGGGTGTCGTGCTTCACTCTCAAACTATTTACTATTTTCTGTGCTGAGCTTCGATCCTACCGTCCTCTCTCACATCTGGTATCACAACAGCACTGGCTCTGCTCACCTCAGCTCTGTTCAACTCAGCTTCGCGGTTCTCCTCAGCTCAACCTTGTCCCAAGTTCAGCACGACCTATAGCAATGGCCAGTGTTCTGCTCGTCAGCTCCTGCTGCCTGGACCTCAGGCGTTTGACCCCTTTTGTTCGTCTTGTGTCACGTTTTTAGTGCTTCTCGCCAGTTTGTTGGAGGCGCCGCCAGCATGAGCCTATCCGTCTAACATCAGGCACTTGCCTCTTCTGGCCCGCCTCACGCCATCCCTTCGCCCACCAACTGTGCCCCTGTGCCTGCCGTGCCCCGCCAAATGCCACGTTAGCCTACAGCAGCCACGTTGCCTGCCAGCTTTGGTCAAAAAATCAGAAGTGTATGATGCACTTTTTGGCTTTTATTGCACTTGTTGAAAACCACAGCTGGCTGAACTTTGAGTTCACTTGCTGAAACTCTAGCTGAATCACAAAATGTAATGGGCAGCAACCCTTCAAATACATCACGGGCAGCCTGATATATATCTAGACCAGCCAAGGACAATTCTGATTTTTCATCAAATAGTACATCCCTACTGACAAACACCTTTTTAGAAACAGGATCATAGAGTTTGTAGCCTTTGCTTTCACTGCTATAACCCACAAAAATGCATTTAACAGTCTTGTTATCCAACTTTTTTCTGAGTACCTTTGGAATATGTGCATATGCAAGGCACCCAAAGGTATGAAAATGTCCAACAAAAGGTTTCCGGCTGTTCCAAGCCTCAAAAGGTGTAATTTTCTTCAAAGCTTTGGTGGGGCATCTGTTCAGAACATGGCAAGCACACATGATGGCTTCCATCCAAAAACTGTGTGGCAAGCTCTTTGCTTTCAGCATACATCTGGCCATCTCCATGAGTGACCAATTCTTCCTCTCTGCAACCCCATTCTGCTGTCGAGTATAAGTAGTAGTGTACTGATGGACAATGCCCTTTTGCTTCAAAAAAGAATTCAGCATAGAGGACATGTATTCTTTGGAAAATGCAGAAAATCAGCCATTGGCTGATCTGAATATTCAGCAAAGTGCTGAAACTGAAATTCAGCAAGAGCTTATGTGCAATCAAGAGGGAAGACAAATGCCTAGATGGTATTTACAGATTATGAAAGATAGTCAGTTGGATATTAAAACTGCATTTTTACATGGGGAACTTCATGAGGAAGTATATGTACAACAGCCCATTGGTTTTGCAATTGAGGGCTTTGGAACACTTGGTTTGCAAGCTGAAAAAATCTTTATTGGTTTGAAACAAGCTCCTAGAGCTTTGTATGTAAAGATAGATGCTTTCTTGCTTAGCCAAGGGTTCATAAACAGCTCATCTAAGTCTACCCTTTACGTATGTAAAGAGAGGGGATCCATGCTGATCATTTGTCTTTATGTTGATGATCTCTTGCTTACATGGACACATGCTGATCAGATTTCAGCATTTAAACAAAATTTGCAGCAAACTTTTGACATGTCAAACTTGGGGTCTTTGCATTATTACTTGGGCATTCAGTTCATACATGATGCTAGAGGTATTGGGTTATCACAGCCAAGATACATTGGTAAACTTCTTGAGAAGTTTGGCTTACAGGATTGCAAGCCAGTTTGTACACCAATGGAACCTTGACTTAAGCTATCATTACATGATGACAGTGATTTGTTTGATATATATACATGTGCTCCAGTAGTTGGATGTCTTATTTACTTATGCAACAGTAGGCCAGACATACAGTTTGCAGTTTCAGCCCTGAGCAGATATATGCATCACCCACGCATGTCACATTGGCAAGCTATTAAGCGTCTATTCCGTTACTTGCAGGGTACTAGATCTCTTGGATTACTCTATGCCAAAGGGGGACCACTGTAGTTACATGTTTACAGTGATTCTAATTGGGCTAGTGATTATGATTCACGTCACTCCACTAGTGGCAATTGTTTCTTTCTTGGCTCGTCTTGCATATCTTGGATTAGCAAGAAACAGTCCACTGTTGCCACATCGTCATGTGAAGCTGAATACAAGGCAGCTTTCACTACCACAGTTGAATGCGTATGGATTAGACGCTTCCTAGCTGATTTGGATGTATCTGTTACAGAGCCTACTCCTTCGTTCACTGACACTTATGAGTGCCATTGCAGTGGCACGGAACCCAGTGTTTCATGCGCACACGAAACGCATTGAGATACATTATCACTTTGTCAGAGAGAGATTACATGCAGGTGATAGAATCCTTGTCTATTGTCCTACCACCAGTAATGTGGCAAACACCTTCACCAAAGCTCTTCCTCCTGACAAATTTGAAGCATTTCGCGATGCTTTAAATTTGATCTCCTTTGGTGGAGGATGATCCTTGTACTCTTGATCACTCTTCACTCCAGGGGGGTTTGTTGGGTATTTCACTCACGCTTGCGGCCTCACTTACGCCTACGCTCACATAGGAGTGTCAGTGATGATCAGTAGGACACTAGGTGTCAAAAGATGACGTACCAGCAAGACAATAGGGTTTGCGGGGAGGAACACGAAGTGAACTCGACAAACATGGAGAAGAGAAGAGAAGAGAGAAGAAACTCTGATGAATGGAATGATGAAGTTCTGAATCATGGAGTGAATGTGATAGAAGGGAACAAGGGTGCCGTAGCACAAGGAAGATGAAGACAGCCACGAACCACGAACCACAATGTCCTCCTGAAGGGGTGTGAGGGTAGTGGAGAGACTGGAGAGAAAAGGTAACCAACTAAATGAATCAGCCATGAGGAATGAATGAGAGAGTGGCCTATAAATAGGCATAGTCAGTCTAGGATGGCGCCCCTTTTTGGAACTACAAACCCTAAACGCAAAACGCAAAAACGCAAAAACGCAAAAACGCAAACTGCGGATGAAGGGTGAAGGGTTTCTCAACACCCCCTCTCATGCCCAAAAAGGGGAACAAGAGAAGAGTGAGGTGGAGATGCAATGCTACATGCTGAAGAGTGCCACTTGGACAATGTTCCTCGTGGAAAAATTGTTCACTTGCCCAAGTGCCCTAGTACAAAGATAAAGAAAACATGCAATGCATAGGAGGAATGTCGGACTTTGTGTGGTGCCGAGAACAATAAGAATATGCCCATACTCGATCTCGGGAGGTAGCTCCATGCTGACCAAGTGACCAAGGCAAGAAGAGAAGAGAAGGAAGAAGATGTAAATGATCCCTAAGATCCAAGATTTCCACTGGAAAGGGAACCTGCAGTAAAGAACAGTAGACAGAGTGAACTAGAGAAACCGAAACTCAACCTCGGGTGAAAAGCCACGAACTCCGTGCATCCATGCTGGAAGGAATACGAAGGCCTCGTCACCAAGTTACGGCTGAACCTCCGAGGTCCCAATCTAGGTGGCGCCTGAAGATCCTCGATATCAATAGAAGAGATGACAGGTCGAAGACAGCCACCCCAAGAAAGTAGACGATGGCTAAAGAACTTCATGTGGAGTAGGTTCCCCCTTTGAGGTGAGAGGTGGAGGAGCCCCCACTGAAGTCAACGAAGAAGTAGATGCCCCCTCTGAGGGCAAAGAAATAGCATCCCCCTCTGAAGTAGATAGGGAATCCAAAAACTCATGAATCACGGACTCTGAAATGTCTGATGACGAAGGAAGTGCCGTTGGTCGAGCCGAAGAAGGTATCTGGGGTACTAAAGAGCTCCCAGAGGTAACCTCTCAAACCTAAGTAGTCGAGGGTGGGGAAGGGTACGGCTCAGAATGAGCAAGAGGTGGGCAACAATCGTTGTCTCTCAGTGGAGCAGACTGGGTAGCCGAAAAAGAGGAAGGAGTCGAGTAGCCATTGTCTCTCGAAGGAGCAAACTGACGAGGAGACAGTATCAAACAATCACTGTCTCTCAATGGAGCGGACGGCAAATCCGTAGGTCATAGAAGCCGCTGTACCGAAAAATAAGTGGAAGAAGGCTGTCGTTGGCATTGCGACGATCTCCAGGAGGTCGTAGCGCCAATCGATCCTCCATGTGCTCGAAAGGACTTAGTGCGCATTTGAATGCGTCTTATTGCCTTGAGCATAGTACTCTGATAGCCGATGCAGAACGATCTCTGTGGCCCAGAAAGAAGAGGTGGCACAAGAAGTGCCTGGTGGAAGACGCATATACTCCAAAGGGGTGGGGAGCAAAGGTCAAAGTCGGCAAGCATCGGTGGTGTGGCCGGTGATGCCACATTGGAGCACCCAGTAGTCTAGTCATCTGTTGGTAAAGAAGCCATGGATACCAATATGCCTTGTTGAAGAAGAAAGAGGTCAGCCACCATGAACCACGAACCGCAATGTCTGCCTCAAGGGGTGTGAGGGCAATGTGAAGCACGAACTGCAATATCTGCCTCAAGGAATGGGAGGGTAGTGGAAGGGCTAGAAGTGAGCTGTCAGTGGGAGGAGGATATGACCAGCAGTAAGAGACTGCAACCAGTAGAAAAACGCAGGTGAGGAGAGAGAAAGACTAAATTCGCAAGCAGGACAGCTTGCGAGAGAGAGAAAGACTAAAAACGCAGGGAGGACAGCCTTCAAGAGAGGGAAAGACTAAAAACGCAGGCAGCACGACTATGATGACGTGGCAGGCTGTACGGCAGCAGGTCTACACAAGAACAACAGTTGCCTGGCTGGAATCAGCTCCAAACTGCGTGAAGAGGGCTTGAAATCAAGCGCCAATTGATGGAGACAGCAATTGACAGCTTCCGCTGAGATGTCCTCTGCGAACGGGGTGTGGGCAGCAAGCTGAAACACCTAAAATCTGCAAAAAAGAGATTTTAATGCAGTAGAAGAAGAAGAGAAGTAGATGCCGAACCTCCCACCGGTCTTTGCCTTCACTGGAGTGGAGAATCTTCGCTGCTAGGTGAGCAGATCCAGCTCTGATACCATGTCAAAAGATGACGTACCAGTGAGACAGTAGGGTTTGCAGAGAGGAACACAGAGTGAACTCAGCAAACATGGAGAAGAGAAGAGAAGAGAGAAGAAACTTTGATGAATGGAATGATGAAGTTCTAAATCATGGAGTGAATGTGATACAAGGAAACAAGGGTGCCGTAGCACAAGGAAGATAATGAAGACAGCCACAAACCACGAATCGCAATGTCCTCCTAAAGGGGTGTGAGGATAGTGATGAGGCTGGAGAGAAGAGGTGACGGACTGAATGAATCAACCGTGAGAAATAAATGAGAGAGTGGCCTATAAATAGGCACAGTCAATCTAGGATGGCGCCCCTTTTTGGGGCTACAAACCCTAAACGCAAAACGCAGAAATGCAAATTGTGGTTGAAGGGTGAAGGGTTTCTCAACACTAGGGCACTTTTTACTCTCGGTAGGAGAGGTTTTTTCCCCCATACTTATGGTATTATTTCGTATATGCTTATGACACACACTTACGGGCACTTACCATGTTCAGGTGTGAACACCCCCTATAACCCTAAGGTTTAAGGGTTGTACCTTGTACTTTCAGCTTACACTCTTTCAGTCTATTGCATTGGGTGTCGTGCTTCACTCTTAGACTGTCTACTGTTTTCTGTGCTAAGCTTCAATCCTGCCATCCTCTCTCATAGCTAATACACTTTGATATAAGTGATCCTATGCGGACTAGAGCTCTCAATGGTCATTTGTATTTTTTCACTTTATAGATGACTATTCTCATTACATATGGGTGTATGGTCTCAAGGCAAAGTCTGATGTATTTATGCACTTCAAACACTTGGCTACAAAATTGGAAGCAGAAACAGGTTTGAGGATGCAAACACTACGCATGATTTATTTTTTTTTTGGAGGCAGGGGTGGGGGGGGGGGGGGGGGTTGCTATATGTCTCATTCATTTGAAACATTTTTGTTTAAGCATCGCATTACACATCCGGCCACTGTGAGGATGATACCTCAACAAAATGGAGTGGCTAAAAGGAAAAATCACACAATCATGGGAATGACTAAATGTATGTTGAAAAGTAAACAGCTACCAAAAGATTTTTATCAACAAAGATGTCATTATTGCTGAAAATGCAGCCTATTCTCAAGATCAGTTTAAAATGCCAGCCACCTATGAGACTAGTAATGTCTTTGAGGGTCTTTTGCCACTTGCATTGGCCTCCACGCCTGCTGTAAATGCAGAAATAGATGCATCACAGCAATTTGTTGCTGCTCCACATGCCCTAGATCTTTGTTGATGCTGTTTTGCCTCCAGCAATGGACCAAATAGTTGAGGAAGAAAAGGCTGTAAATGCAGCAAAAACAATCTCAAGATGGCTATTATAGACTCTCCAAGAGAGTTAAATTGATACTCCTCTATCACAACATACTAGAAAGGCCGTTAAACAAACTGCTCATTTAAAGCTTCTCGCATGGTGCTGAAAGGAATTACCATTGATTGGAGTTCATATCTCCTAGCCAAGATGGATCAGCATTTTATTAGAGCCACGAGGGGTAATGTGACTAATGTCACATTTGGTTCTCACCTTTCTATTTTCTTGGCGTATGCTACCTCTGCAAAGAAAGTTCCTACATTACCAATTGATCCTACAAAGGTTCCTCCTCCTACTGAAAATAATGATGTTATGAAGATGTTGATCCCCTCCCTCCTGTGGTCATTCAAAGGAAGCGACTTAAACATGTGGCTGAATCAATACCAGTTCCCACTCCTCCAGTTTATGAGCCTATTTCATTTGATGATGCACAACAAGATGTACATTGGTTACATGGAAGAGGAGTTGGACTCCATTTCTACTAATGGTACTTGCCACCTCACAAGAAGGCTATTGGCACTAAATGGGTTTTTTGACCCAACCCCAAGGCTGATGGTTCAATTGACAAGTACAAGACATGATTGGTTGTCAAACGATATACTCAAAAAAAGAGCATAGATTTTGAGGAGACTTTCGCTTCTACATCTCCCATGAGTACAGTTAGATGTGTTACTATTATGGCTTCCCATCATGAATGACTTTGAAGCAACTAGACATTAAGACAACATTACTTAATGGTGACCTTCATAAGGATGTCTATGTATCACAACCTCCAGGCTTTGTGGTTAAAGGCAAAGAGGACTTGGTTTGCAAGTTAAATAGGCTTTACATGGCTTGAAACAAGCTCCTCATGCATGGTATTCAAAAATAGATGCTTATTTGAACAGCAAAGGGTTCAAGAATAGTCCAACTATTCCTACCCTATACATGAAGAATGAAGGGTTTGGTGGGGGAGGGAGGGCCTTGAAACCAACCTTCCTCCTCGGATAGGGTGGTAAATAACTTGATTAAGCACTATTTATAGCAATTAACAAATTCACAAAACTCAAATGCACACTTTCAGTCATTTATTGCTGCTATCCTGTCTCAACAGCCTGTAGATGCTGTCACCTGTTGTTGATTGGTCTTCTCATATCCCTGGCTGCCTCAAAAGATCCTCCAATGGCTGCAAGTCAGACCATCAGCATCTCCTCCCTCTCTCTTGTAGGCGGAATCAACTCAAATGCCTCTCTCCAACCTCTAAAGACGTTTTTCAGTCTTGCATGGGCATTTTTGACAAGTGGCAGTCTTCTCAAATGGTTTTTTCAATATTATTCATAATTAAATATTAATTTTCAGCCTTTAAATACTGAAAATTAATCTAATAATCACTTCAATGCCCTGAAAAATAATCTGACTACCCAATAATTAAATTGGCTAGGCAACTTCCATTCCCGAGTATCTTTGCGCCATCTTTGACCATCAAACTGACATTAGGTGCCATTAAACATCACTTCTCTAGTGTCACCAGCTGACACTTATGGCCAAATGAATGACCTAGGCCAATAACGAGCACCAAATACCACCAAGTACGTATATGGCATAACTTACAGCAACTTTTGCCTTTGACATCTCGTAATTTCCTCGAGTCTCGGGCTTGTAAATTTACTCCAACCCTAGTTACACCTCACATGTGCAACATTTACTTAACCATGTGGTTAAATTTAATATTCTTTAATATTACAAGCAAGCCGATTGACCATGGATCCTAGTCCTTCCAGAACTAAAAAGATGACAATTTACCTAAATAGGACATAATTGCAAGTTTTAAGACTGAATTGGAGAAAATACATTTGCTATGTCTAATATTAGATCTCTTACATCACTATTTGGGAATTCTGATCACCCAAACTCAGTACGGTATCATCATGTCACAATCATAGTATGTGGAAAAGCTTTTGCATAGGTTTAACATGCAGGATTATAAACATATGAGTACTCCAATGGAACAAGGGCTGAAGCTTTCTATACATGATGGTAGAGAGATTATTGATATTGCAATTTACAGCCACGCTTTTGGCTGACTTATTTATCTTTGCAACACATGCCCTGACATATAGTTTACAGTATCTCAGGAGAGTAGGTTTATATACAACCCATGTACAATTCATTAGCAAGCTGTTACGTGGATCTTCCATTAGTTGCAAGATACTCAGATACACACCTTGATATTTCTAGGTGGAGAGGAGACTTGCAGCTACAAGCAATTCAGATTGGGCTAAAGACTCAGATACTCTGCAATCTACTGGTGGATATTGTTTCTTTGTGGGTTGTTAATGCATTTCATGGCTTAGTAAGAAACAACCTACAATGGCTACTTATCTTGTGAGGCTAAGTATAGGGTAGACTTCACAGCAACAATAAAATGTGTATGGTTGCACAAATCATTAGTTGATCCACAGGTTTTACTGGAGGGTTCTACACCCATTCTCTCGAACAGTCACAGTGCTATTGCAGTAGCACAAAATCCTATGTTTCATAATCACACGAAACACATTGAGATTCATTAACATTATATCAAAGAGAGATCTTATGCAGGAGAAATCAGCTTGTTGTGTGTTCCCACACAAGAAAAGGTTGCATACATTTTCAACAAGCTTTACCATGTGAGAAGTTTGAGGCTTTCTGCAAGTCCTTGATCTTATTACCCTTTGGTAATTGATGATCCTTTTACTTCATCACATTGACACTACAAGGGGTTGTTATGGGCAATGCCTAATGTAATTTGTGTAGTATATTGACACTTATTGAAGTGTCAATATAAACCGTGGTGTGTCCTAAGACTTTAATGTGGTGACACTAGGCCCTAGAGTTAAGTTAATTTGACTCTAGTTAGTGTGTGGAAGGTTGGTTATGTAAACCTTAGACCTTAGTTGTACTTTGAGTGTGAACTTTCATTCTACCATTTTCACTTGAGCTAATACTCTCTTCAGTGCACACATTGTCACTATCTATACTATCTCTTGTTTCTCTCTCCTCCATAGCTAGCTGGATCTCACACTCTTCAATTAATTACTCTTCAGACACATCTTGTGGCCATGCCACTTGACCCCATTGTCCACTTATCTAAGGATTCCCTAGGTCAGCCCTTCGATAAGCATAGCTATAGATCTATTAGAGAAAAACTTATCTGGTTGATTCATAATTCACCTGACCTTGCATACTCTCTTTCTTTACTTAATCGGTATTTCAATGCACCTAAAATGTCACATTGGATTGGTTGTATGTGTGTGTTGAGACATGTTCAGTGTACTTTATCTTATTATCTCACTTATGGTCATGTTTTGCTTTTGCAAGGGTACACTAATTCAAACTAGGCTAGAGATCTCGACACCTCTCGATCTCACGGCAGCTACATGTTCTCGTTGGGCATGGCTCCCAATTCTTGGTCAAGCCATAAGCAGGAGATAGTGGCTACTTCCATAACTAAGGCAAAGTGTTGAGCCCTCTTTAATGGCACCATAGAGGTTGTCTACTTGAGGGGACTACTAGTTACTTTACACTTCCCATGGGACTCTCCAACTATCATCTACTACAACAACCAAATTGCTATAACACTTTGCTAGTAATTTGATCATCACACCATGGACATGGCATGATGAAGTCCACTTCCACTTCACTAGAGAGAAAATTGAACTAAGCACCATCGGCCTAGAGTTTGTGTCTTCATACAACAATTTTGCAAACTTTTTGACTAAGGCAGTCAATTGCCCACTTCTACAGTACTTGCTACCCAGGACCGGCGTGGGTGCACCCTCCCCTACTACTGTTTTGATTGATGAGGAGAGGCTCCCTCTAGCTTTTCCTTCCACATTGAGAAGGGATGGCCTTCTTCTCTTGAGGGTGATAGGATTTTGATTCAAGTTATTGCTTCAAAGACATTTATTCTTTTGTACATTGTATCATTATCTGCGTCCTTTGGATGACTATGGGCCCTTGGGCAACTAAATAATGTTAGAGATTATTCATTCCCTAGACTAGCATTTCTCAAGTTACTATTCATGCAATCACTTCTCTCAGAGGAACCCTTGGAGAACAGGTTGTAGATGCAAAAAACTGGAGAAATTCAGTCATTTACTATTGCTGCCTTGTCTCAACAGCCTGTAGATGCTATCACCTGTTGTTGATTGGTTTTCTCTTGCCCTGGCTGCCTCAGAAGGTCCCCCAATGGCTGCAAATCAGACCAAGACATAGTAACAAGGGATGCACGTCCCAGAACGCTGGAACCCCATCCCGAGATGGGACGCCTGTGTGGGACATGGAGGCGGAATGGGGGACATCCCCGTTCATGAGTATCACAAGGGGACGGCCGTCCCTCTTGTCTCGAGGACGAGACCATCGGAAAATGGACAGTCACCGTCCCCCGCTTTCGGACTGTCTTCCCTTCCCCATCTTTTCGCTTTCATGTCTCCCTCCTCGCCGGACTCGCACAACTCCCGCCTAACTCGCGGCTTCTCCGACACTTGCTCCAACCTCCAGCTCCTACTCGCCCTGCAACCCTTCTTCTTCTTCTTTCTCTCTTGTCTCTTATCATCATCATCATCTTCTCTTCCTTCTTGCTCCTTGCAGCTTGGGCTCCCACCTCCCTGCATTGGGCACCCAGGTCTCCCAGTGAGCAACTGAGCAACTAGCATGGCTTCTTCACGACCGGCTCATCAAGTCCGAGGGAGTGGCAGACGCTCCAACACATGGTCATGGTGGGATGAGGTAAATGTTGAACGCCCATCAACTAAAGGCAGATCACGCCCTTGGTCATGCAAGTTGTATCCATACCGGCGTATGAGTGGCGCAAATAAAGTAAGGGCCCATTTATTGCATGAGCCAAGATTGGAAGTGCAATTTTGTCCCAATGTCATGCCGGAGAAAAAAAGGGGGCTTCTAGATCGTGTGACTAGACAAGAGCCTCTATTTGCATCGAGGTGTGCACGGGTGGCGGTCGATCCAGCTACACTTGCGGCAATGGTAGTAGCAACTGATAGACCTGGAGCTTTATCTACAATAGCGAGTGTGGCATCCACACCACATGGAGTCACTGGATTGAGTCCATATTCACCATCAGTGCCTTCGTCCTCGACCATTAGATGGTAGACTACTCTCGAAGAAAGTTGAGACCCAATCAAAAAAGAGGAGACATTCAGCAATGGCTCGTTTCTTCTACCATGACCATATTGTCTTTCATACAGCCAGGTTTTGAGTCTTGACAAATTGATATGCTCGAGTCTTTACTATTTACATTTTTTTTCCCTTAAATAATATAATTTTTAAATTTATAACTTGGTTATAACTTATATAATATAAACTTAAAACTTATTCTAAAATCATGTCATTATGATAATTATTGTGTTTATTATTTTATGTCCGTAGGTCGGAATAATTTAAAACCATTTTAAAGAAGGTTGGAGAGTATGGGCCTAACTATGTGTCCCCCCTCTTTTGAGACTTTATGCACTACCTTGCTCGATAAGGAAAAGCATGTTGTGGAGCAAGCTGCAACAAACATAAAGAGAGATTGGAAGAAAAATGGTGTCACACTTATCCTGATGGATGGAGTGACACGAGAAAGAGGTCTATCCATGGCATTGTAGCTTATTCTCGAGGGGAGATATATTTTATGTCATCCCATGATGCTTCAGGGACTGGAAAGTCCGCAGATCAGCTTGCAGCAGAGTGGATCTCTGCCATTGAGATTGTTGAGACACATTTGGTGGTTGGTTTTGTGGCTAAAGGTGAGCCCCACAAATAGGGTAGTAGGTGCCATTGTTCAAGGAGTGTATAAGCATATCACATTTGTTGAGCTAATTCATGCATTACTTGCTAATTAGTCTCTTAAACAGTCCCAAAACACACTAAAAAATGCTGTTTTAGAGTAAAAACCCTAAAACGGGAAGCGGTTTGAGAGAGTTCAATGGAAACCCTAAAACGGGGAGCGGTTCAAGAGAGTTTAGTGGAAACCCTAATTTTTGGGACACCCTTCCACATTTATAAATAGACAAACTGCCCCCATTCAGTCCTCTTCCGTCTGTGCAGATTTCACACTCTCCAATGCAGATTTCAGCCATCAGCCTCCTCCACGTGGCTGCCCAACCCTCGAGACTGCTGCCACTCCATCCATGTTTGCTGCTGCTGCTAGCGACTTCATCCATGCTGACGTCAGCTCTGCTGGCGACATCATCATCTGCTGCAATCTGATCATCCAGTCATCGCCAAACTCCATCAGACACTATTTCAGGCTGCTGTTTACAACAGACTGTGCACAGTTTCCAACCTCTGATCGGTGGTACACTGCTGCGTTTACCAGTTTCCAGCCTCTAGAATGCTGCATTTTGGTGACCAGCCTGCTGCCATTCACTATTCAGCACTCCTACACTCCGATTGGTGGTCAAAGACTTGGGATCCGTCTCCGGTGGACATCACACTCCGACATTGCTCTGCCCTTGAGCACACTGTACACTCTTACATTCATTTATAGCATTCATTCACTTCAGAGTTGTGTTCTCTCTCTCCCTTCTTTTGTTTGTGTTTGAGTTTTGAGTTTTGAGTTTTTGTGTTTAGGGTTTGAGTTTTGAGTTTTGAGTTTTGCGTTTAGGGTTTGAGTTTTGTCCTTTGTGTCTATGTCTGTATCTGTCTCTTTGTGTCTCTGTCGTGGTCGTACACTCTGTGTGTCCTCAGTGCAAACCCTAGCAGTTTTCTTTACAACATTTTCTTATTGCATGGTGCATTGCTTGAATAACCTTTTGAAGGATATTGGTGAGTTATCATGGGTCCATCCTGTGATACATGATGCAAATCAAATGGTTACTTTTATTTTAAATCACCAATACCTTCACTATGAATTTACAAAAATGTAAAAAAAGATGTTCAAGTATTCAGACACATGGTTTGCCTACAACTTTTTGATATTGGGATGCCTCAGAGAGTGCATGGGTGCAGTGAAACAGTTGTTTGTCAGTGATGAGTTTAGTACTTCTTCATTGGCAGTCACTCCTGTGGGCATGACATGCACAGAGCAATGAATTTTGGGATAATGTAAAAAAATTTGATGCAATGGTTGTGCCTATTGTACATTTGTTGAGACTCTTTGATGGTATGCAGCCATGTACTAGCAATGGATAGGATGATTGAGAAGTTAAAAGATTTAGTGCCTAATGCTGAGCAATATGAGGAGATACATGATTTGTGTATTGAGAGATGGAATGCCTATAGCTCACCTCTGCATTCGGCTGCATTTGTTTTGGACCCTAAGTTTTAGGGTAAGAATCAAGAAAATGATGCCGAGGTCAATCTCCATTAGAGGCAAATTCTTGAGCGCATGGTGCTTGATGTTGACACTAGGCGCAAAATTAGAGATCGGCTTGCTCTCTATAGGAAAGAAAAAAACTCTTATGGTTGTGCAGATGCTCTACATGACTGATGTAGGGTTGGGGCACCTTTGTGGTGGAAGGATTTTGGATCAGATGGGCCAAAGTTACAAAAGTTAGTTGTTCGTATCTTAAGTCAAGCAGTGAGCTCCTCTTGCTTGGACCAATTATGGAGCACCTACAAGCATATTGCTTTAAAGAAGAGGAATCGCCTTGGAGTAGAAAAAGTAAATGATTTGGTCTTTGTTAGTGCCAACTTGAGAATGCTTTGCAGAAGTGTTACATCACAGGCCGATCCATTTATCCAATGGGAGATGGAGCAGGAGGAAAAGCATACTCATTTTATGGAGACTATGCGTGGCACCCATGATCATGGGGCTAGCACTTCAAGAGCTGTAGATGCGCATTTTGCTAGAGATATTGATGATTCCCTCTAGATTTGGCCTTATTCCTTGCTAGAGTTCATTTTGTATGTTGGTTTATGGCTGGTTATAGCTTGGAAGTTGGTATCCAGCTACCAGCTGCCTATATGATGTCATGATCTATTGCCACAGCTTGTAGATGCTCATTTTATTGCAGATGATGATAATTTCCTCTAGATTTGAGCTAATTCAATGCTAAAGTTCATTTTATATATTGCTTTACCGCTGATTACAGCCTAGCAGCCAGCTGGCTGCTGCCTACGCCCTAGGGCCTACATGATGTCATGAATGATAAAGCTACTATAGTCTTTCGTCTTTTACTACTCAATGTTCACTCTTTTTCTCCTTGAACATTTGTTTTTAGTTCCTATCTTTGAAGTTTAAACTCTTAAGCTTTCATATCACATGAACAATGACAGGTCACAATGGACTTTGGACGCATGCTCTTTTGTAATACATTGATTGTTAAAGTTTATCGATATGGTTTGTATGTCATTTTCTCATCTCATGTTCGTTATGTGATATGCTTATTAAATTCCATGAAAAATGATGTTTTTAAAGCTCAAACTGTGTTTGTTTATATATTTCATTGCATTAGAGTCCAATGTGATGAGCTAAAAACTGTTTTATATGTGAAAATGCATTTTTAAAGATGCCACCCCCCCCCCCCATCTCCGTTTCCTGGTTTTTGCCAATCCCTGTCCCCAACCCTGTTCTCATCCCCCGTCCCTTGTTTCTATGGACCAAGAGCATCTCCTCCCTCTCTCTTGCAGGTTGAATCCACTCAAATGCCTCTCTCCAGCATCTAAAGATGTTTTTCAGTCTTGCATGGGCATTTTTGACAAGTGACAGCCTTCCCAAATGATTTTTCTAGCATTATCCATAATTAAATATTAACTTTCGATCTTTAAATACTGAAAATTAATCTAATAATTATTTCGGTGCCTAAAAAATAATCTGACTAACCAATAATTAAATTGGCTGGGCAACTTCCATTCTTGAGTGTCTCTGCGCCATCTTTGACCACCAGATTGAAGATAGCTACCATTAAACGCCAACTTCTCTAGTGTCACCAACTAACACTTATGGCCAAATGAATGACCTAGGCCAACAACTGGCACCAAATACCACCAAGTATCTGTGCGGCATAACTTATAGCAGCTTTTGCCTTTGACATTCCATGATTTTCTCGAGTTCCGGACTCATAAATTTACTCTAACCCTAGTTATACCTCACATGTGCAACATTTACTTAACCATATGCTTAAAAATTAATCACGTGTTAAGTGAGATTTCAAAAATACATGTTCTCAAAATACTGGACTGGAATTCCCACAAGGCATCATAGTCAGTACAACATTGGCACTATTGCTCAACCATTCCATATGCCTAGCACATGCTGAAAATTACCAGTCAATCATAGCATAACATAAAACTCACAAAGAATCTTAAAAACATTGCTAGATTATCATGTGACATGTCTATTTCTCATGAGCTCAACTCATCTGGCAAAACCAAACCATAGCATAGCAGAACCAAGCATAAACCATGGCTAAAACATCAATGGCGTCATAACATATGCTACTATCCATGGAACCAATTGTCAACCATTGAAAACTGAGCATAATTTGATCATAGACACATAACTTGCTGATCTGAGAACTGATCGCAAATTGCTGCAAATGTGACTCCAAATTGATCACAAACTCATTGCAAAAATTGACCAGAAATCAATGCAAAAACTAATCCCAAAAGTGACTATAAACAGTTCTCAAGCTTATCAAGAATGAGTTGAAACTTATCAGAATTTTTGTCTCAAAATTAAGGCAAAATTCATGCCAAATTGATCATAAGCTGATGCAAAAGTATAGTTCTAGTACCTAGATGAAACTCATACTCATCTACATACATCTCACAGTGACTAGTACACTAAGTAGTGACCTCATGGCAAACATATTGTCAACATATTACCTTGGATGCATGCTCAATACATCCGAGATCCACTACATACGAGAGCTGTCCATAACTAAAGGAGTGGAAGTGCTACCTCCCCCTTGAGCATCAGGCAATACTCCAGACCCTTGCTCTACTGAACCTAACGGAGATCGACGAACTAAAGTCGGCTCTAACTAAAAGGCATCTAGGTAAAGCTGCAACAACTGAGGATGGTCTACCAAGTCATCCTCTTCCATCCATTTGGCATCCATTGGTGAATAATTGTGAAATTTCACCAACTATCTCCTACAAACTTTACCTTTGATCTTTCTTTTCTTATGTGCCAAAATCAGCTCAGGTACCAAAATCTCATCTAGCTCCTAAACCTCAGGCTGAATTTCAACAAACATATCCTCTAGCACATCATCATGAAAAGGCCTCAACAAACTTACATGAAAGGTATTGTATATCCGCCAATGTGGAGGTAATTTCAACCGATATGCCACATCATTGATCTTCTCCAACACCTGGAAGGGCTCATAGTATCTCATACTCAACTTCGGATACAATCTTTCTGTTCCTTTCATCTTTTTGAGCCTTGCCTTTTCAAAATGCAGCAATACATAATCACCCTCTACAAACTGCAAAGCACGTCTGTGGCGATCAGCTGCCCTCTTTTGCCTTTCTTACGATCTCTGAAGTGAATATTTTATCTTTGCATAGGCTACATCCAAGTTTTCCACATAACGATCAGCCTCAAAGTTCTTATCCTTACTTTGCAGAATAGGTGGTACCTTCTTGCCAACCTCAACCACGTCAAATGGAGCTTTGCCTGTAGAACTATGCACTGTGTTGTCGTAAGCAAACTCAACCAAGGGCAAATACTGCTCCCACTGTGTCTTGTGGTCTAAAACATAGCACCTCAAAATATCTAACACTCTAGAATTTTCTTTCTCAGACTGACCATCTGTCTGTGGATGGAAGGATGATGAGAATTTTAATATGGTACCCATATTCTCAAACAACCCCATCAAAATAAACTGGTCATCCTAGGGTCTCCATCACTAATGATCGACTCTGCAATACCATGATACTTAAAGATGTGCTACCAAAACAATTGTACCATATGATCAGCCTTTATTTTCTTTCTTACCGGCATGAAATGGGCTTTTTTGCTAAACCTACAAATGATAGTCCATAGCCCATCATTCCCTGTAGGTGTCTTAGGAAGCTCAAAAATAAAGTCAATTGCAATGCTTTGCCAAGGCCTATCTAGAATAGGCAAGGGCTACAACAAACCCGGTATCTTTTGCCTGTCATGCTTTACCTTCTGGCATACAATGCATGTCTTAACAAACTGTTCTACATCATGCCTCAAAGTTGGCCAATAAAAGAAATGCTCCATTGCCTTGACCGTGGCATCAATATTCTATCTCTTGCATACGGAGGAGCATGACTTTCAGAGATAACTCTAGGCCTTAACTACTTTGTGACACACAGTCGTCCATGCATCATCAAAAATCCATCTCTTAGCACAAAGTGTTCATGCCTTTGGCCATTGCAAAGCTAATCATAAACATTAGCAAAGTCTGAATCAGCAATATATTGCTCTTTCATGGCATCCAACTCAATGTGATAAACCATGCTGACAGCTGAAATTTGTGGCTTATGTGACAGTGCATCAGCCACAACATTCTTTTTACCATCAATATGTACAATCTGAAAATGAAACATAGAGAGAAAATTTGCCCATCTCATATGCTTCTCTGACAACTTTGTCTACGTCAGAAAGTACCTCAAAGTTTGATGGTCAGTCTGCACTGTAAAATCAGCCCCCAACAAATAATGTTTCCACATAGGCAATGCATGAATTACAGCCAAGAGCTCTTTCTCATAGACCTACAAATTCTTTTTTGCACCGTGGAGAATTCAGCTCTCATAAACCACAACTCAGTTGTCCTGCATAAGAACAGTCCCAATGTTGTTACCACATGCATCACATTGAACTATGAATGACTTCCTTAGATCGGACAATAGAAGCACAGGATCTGAAGTTATCTTTTCCTTCAACTTTTCAAATGCTGAAATTTTCACTTCTGTCCATCTAATCCACCTCAAAGGTACTTGTCAATCGATTTGATGCGAACATTTGCTTAAATTGTACCCACATTGACGATGCTCTACCTTGCATCAAAAGAGTGGACCACCACTGTAATGTCTTTCCTTTCAGGAAAGTGGTTGTCTTTCAAATCTTCAAGAACTCCGTGAAGTTCCCCCTTGAATAGGCTGTATTAAACTGTTGAATGAAAGTTAAAGCTTTCAGCCTATCTTGTACACCACTGAAGGACTCAAACTTCACTGCTTTTCCACCCTCATCTTAGTCTTTTGCTGCCCCTTTGGGTGTCAAGTTGTCATACATTGGCTGTTGCAAAAAGAGTGCATTTGCTGAATTTACATCAAAACCAACGCAAATGGAGCATTTGCATGACCAACATTCATTCCTTGAACCCCATAAGCATTCGGGGGTGCAGATGCAGTACCAACATCAAGCCAATGCTGCCATACATAGGGTTTGGCATATTTCCAGCCATACCCGAATACATTGGGCCTTGCCTACCATAGGGATTTGTGCCATACATTCCCATATGAGGTCCTTGTCCAACCATAGCATGAAAAATCGTGCTTCCACCAAAATATCCTGGCTGCCCCATCACAGCATGCACGCTTGGCTGTCCAAAATCCATTGGATTGGCACTTCCGTGATGGCCTTGCATTTGCATTCCTTGCCCCATAGATACAAACTATTTTATTTCATTAGCATCTTTGGGAGCTTCAAATAAAATGTCTAGCATTATCTTCATTGAATCTTGTTGTCCTGAAGGTATAGAAGACGTCTTCTTCTTCTTGCCTTTACTGTCGTTCTTTGGAGCATTCAAAAATCGAGTAAATTGAGAATCCTTTGCCAATTCAGCAAAGAGATTTGTTGCTGTCCTCATTCAATTCTTGAACTAGTCATCAAATTCCTCTTCACTTTGCTAGTCATCATCCTCCTTATGCTCTGAAGGCCGTGCAGCTTGTTGTTCATGGTCTGAGCCTTGTCCAAGGTCAGGCATTGCATTTCCTTCATTCCCATGTGAATGTTCATACTGAGAGGCATCATCATTGCTTGAGTCCAACTCACTGTATGAAGACATATTGTTGTAATTTCTCAGCTGAGAGTAAAAATCAGCACTAGCACAAAGCTTTGGTTTGCAATCAAGTGTCTCATGCCCACCAATCAAGGGATTGAGTGGCATCCTGCCGATGGAACCATGCAACCAGTCTTCCTCCTCGGATAGGGTGGTAAATAACCTGATTAAGCACTATTTACAACAATTAAAAAATTCACAAAATTAAAAAGCACACTTTACCATGTAATCCTGGACATTGGACACCCTATTGGCCCCAAAAGGCGCCCCTTTCGGTATTTATTTAACTTAATTAAAGAAGAAGTTGATGTCAATATCCCAACACCATTGGCTGTTAGTGATGAAGAAAGCTATGGAGGATATGTAGGGAAGTAAAAAAGATAGGTGGAAACAAACTAAGCAAGCAAACCAAGCAAGGGAAAGTGCCCTTGGAGACTGCCATGTGATGTGCCACGAATATGGTGGATCCAAAGTCGACCACTCCAAAAGACTAAAATGGATAAATGCACATAAATGCATATTTACAAGAATAGAATGTCAATGCACTGGAGTTATGCAACAAGAGCCAATGTAGATGATCATGCTCATGGAAAATTCTATGTAATAGTGCCATTTGGACAGTGCCCTTCCGGGGGAATTATTTGTCAGAGTGCAGCGAATGTGGAAGCGTATGGATAAGATTGAAAGAAAATGAACACAAGAGAAAGGGAGAGAGAAAAGAGATAGAAGAACACAGAAATCTAAAGTCAATGAATGCTGAAATGAAGAGGGCAGATATACAAGGGTTGTAGATGTATCTCCTCCAGTCGTCTCTCTCCCACCAGAACCTCAAAACAAGTGAGTGGGGCAGGCTGCCAACTAGGGCTAAATAGGAGAAAAGAATGCAATGAACTACATTAGTCGGCCAGCAAAAAATTGGTCGACTTGATCAAAACCAGTCGACTATTGCACAAAGGAATAAAATAATCAATGATCAATCCTCCAACTGCAATGTGGCATCATTGCCTACTTGACGAATTGCCCGTACACACTGTCTTCTGAAAATGCCCATTGACTAACAGGAATAATGAAATAATGCCCTCCAAGGGTACCTCCGAGAGAACTGACTGCACCAATGGTAACCTGAGAAATGCTAGTCCAAGGGATGAATAATATCTAACACCCCCTCCAAATCTTGGACATTGCATAAGGCTCAGGGATCTGGAGTGCTGTCATAGAAGAAGCGGAGGAAGCACCTTTGTAAACAAATCTGCAAGAGTATCCTCAGTCTTGCAGTAAACCACATCAATGGTTTCATCCAAAATCTTCTTCCAAATGAAATGGTACTGAATCTCAATGTGCTTCGACCTAGCATGAAACACTGGGTTCCGTGCTAAAGCAATGCAACTCTCATTGTTACAATGAAGTATTGTGGGATCTGGCTAAGGACAGCCAAGCTTTCAGCGTAATCTCCGAAGCCATACCGTCTCACATGTGGTAGAAGATGCCGCTCTATACTCCGCCTTTGTCGAAGAAAGAGCAACACTAGGGTGCTTCTTGCTGCTCCATGAGATAACACCTGCACCCAAAGTAAAACAATATCATGTCGTGGACCTCCGCTAGTCAACATCTCTGGCCCAATCTGAATGTGTCTAGCCTGTAAGAACCAAAGGGGAATGTCGAGTACTTGTTGGATAATGAATACCAAGATTGGGGGTCCCTCTCAAGAACTGCAAAATCCTCATAGCAGCCTGCCAATGTACCATCTTGGGTTCACTCATGAACTCAGTCAATAGACCTACAGGAAATCACAAATCAACCTGATCATTAAGAAGTCAAATCAAGGACCCAATCAATTGCCTGTAGTAGATGGTATCCGTTGCCGAAGAATCTGCATGGGTTGTAGCCTTCTCGTTCGAATCCATAGGAGTAGAAATGGCCTTACATTCCTCCATCTCAAATGTGACCAAAAGCTCTTGCACATACCGTTGTTGGTAGATGAAAATCCCCCTTGGAGTCTGGTAAATCTCATGGCCTAAAAAGAAATGAAAAAGGCCCATGTTCATCATCTCGAACACCTCGTGTAGTGTTCCCTTAGTCTCCTTGACCTTCTAGGCATGGTCACTTGTTAAAATAAGATCATCCACATAAAGCACAAACGATGCATGTCCTCCAGCTGAGGTGTGGACATACAACTAGGAATCGGCAGAGGAACGTTGATACTGCGACTTGCCTTGGAGGAACGAGTCTATCTTGTTGTTCCAAGCACGTGGACCTTGTTTGAGGTCGTAAGGGGCCTTCTTCAGCCTATATACTTGTCCATCTGATGAGAAAAAGCAAGTAGGCTGCTCAACATAGTCTTCTCCTTCAAATTACCATTTAGAAAGACAGACTTCACATCAAGCTAATAAACTGGCCATCTCCTATGCTGGTTAAGGCAAGAACGATGCTAATAGTAGCCCTCTCAGCTATAGGTGCAAAGGTGTCATGGAAATCCACCCCTAGCCACTGTGTGAAGCCCTTTGTAACGAGCCGCGCCTTGTGCTTATTCAAAGTGCCATGAGTGTGATATTTGGTCTTGAAGGCCCATTTTACACCAATCACCTTGCTATGAACGAGATGAGGCACAAGACCCCAAGTGCAATTCCGCTCAATAGCATCCAATTCTTGCTCCACAGCCTTCTTGCAATGTTGGGAATCGAAGTCGGGACTGCAAAGCCTCCTTCACAAAGGTGGGTGCCCTATCCTGTATGGCACGGGTCATCAAACAATAGTAAGTACAAACAAGCTCGGTAGCATGTGTCTGGTTTCTCCAAGACCGCTGCAGACCATTCTACGCCTGCCATTTCTCAAGGACTCCCTCAATCCATGAATCACGGAGTGTATCTCGTGCCCAACGAGGAGGAGATCAAATCTCTCCTTAGCATACACCATTTGCTGAAGTCTTTGGAACATCTACAAGTAGTGGCTCAGTCAGGGAAGCTGGTGGGAAAGTAATATCCTCATCCAAAGATAAAGCATCTCCACGAGGCACGAGCTCCAAAGATACCATCGCTAGTGCCTAGCTGTCCATGGATCTCCAAGCACAGGGTCTTCCTCACCCCCCTCTAAGGCTAGAACTTCCATGAACCGAATATCTCGACTCGTGTAGATATCCTGCTTAACGGGATCATACAAATGGTAACCCTGGGACTGTGAGCTGGAGCCCACAAACACTTGCCTTCGCGAAGCTGCTTCAAATTTGTCATGCCGTGTCTTCGGAATGTGGACATAGGCGTCACATCCAAAGACCCTGAAATAAGAAACATCAGGCTTAGACCCAAAATATGCCTCATAAGGTGTCATGCCAACAATGGCCAAAGTAGGGGATTGATCAAGGATGTGGACTGCAGTAGCCACAACCTCAGCCCAAAGACACTAAGGTGTCTGTCTATGCTCCATCATGGTGCGAGCCATCGCAATCACACTTCAGTTCTTCCACTCCAATATGTCATTCTCTTGAGGTGCGTTTGTGTTTGCAAACTCCTGCTGGATACCATAATATGCACAAAACCTAGCAAGCTCACTAGAAACAAATTCTCCACCCTTATTCGATCATAATGTCTTCAGTTTTCGGCCTAATCGGTTCTCCTCAAAGAGTAACCAATCCTTGAAGTGGGAGAACGCCTCCAACTTCAATTGCAAAAAATAAGCCCATGTCATCTTGCTAAAATCGTATGCAATCAACATGAAATACAAGCTCCCCTTAAGGAACTCCATCCTTATAGGTCCACACAGATCTGTAGATACAAGCTCCAAGGGTGCTAAAGACCGCCTCGAAGCCTTGCTATGAATGGCATCAGGGTGTTATTTTCTACGAATGTAAGATATACACTGTTGTTGGCTCACCACAATGTCTGGTATACCTCAAACAAGGTGTCCCCTAGAAGCCTTTTGAATAATGTCCGGCATACCACAATGTCCAACATACCTCTCAAACAAGGTGTCCCCTAGAAGCCTTCCAAAGGTCATCATTGAAACCAGCCTTCCTTCTCGGATAGGGTGGTTTAACCTGATTAAGCACTTAATTACAGCAATCAGCAAATGAACATAAACTGAAATGCTCACTTTACCTTCATAATTTTGGACAGTGGACACCCTCTTGGCCCCAAAACTGGCACCCCTTTCGGCATTTCTTTAATTTCGATTGCTAATGGATAAATTACAAGCCGAGATTTCACGATCTCCTTGGCTGATCCAAAAGCCCCTTGCTGTTCCAAAAATCAGCAAAGCATTCGGGCAAATTGCCCCTTGATTTTCACCCAGGACTTGCTTTAATGGAACCCCAACTGGTCAAGTGCTGCCCCAAATTCACAATAGATGGGCTGGCATCTGAAATCCTCACAATTCCACGAATTTCCGGTGCTAAACACTAATTGCTGCTGTAATTTAGGGTTTACAGCAGTAAACTCTCTGTTGTCCACCAAATTTAGCTGTGCTCTGCTACCAATGGCTGAGAATTACTGAGAATGCTTGAGCATAGACTGGAGCTGTAGAGAGAGAGAAAATCAGCTGAAATGTATATTTTGCTTCATAGCTCTGATGACAAACCTGATGGCACCGACAGCTTCAAAAGGGGGGTAAAACTCCAGCTTAGCCTCAGCTGGCGACCCCTCCTCTTCTACCGCCGCCTCTCTTGAGGCGGAAGAGAAAACCTACTCCCCCCTGTCTTGTCGCGGAGCGCAATTAGTCGTCGTCGCCCCTCAGAGCCAAATCTGATCACCTCCTCTCCCTCCACCAAGCTCCAAAATGGCTGCAATCAGCTTCCACCACCCTCCAACAGCCTTCTCCCTAGTTGCATGGGAAAGTTTTGCCAAGTGGCAGCCTTCCTAATGCATTTTCAGCCCTTAAATTAATTTTTCAAAATTAATTAATTCTGAAAATTAATTTCAGCCCTTTTGACCCTGCCCAAAATTAAACATGCCCATCTGTAATGAAATTGGCTAGGCCATTTGCAACTTGGAGTGGTTCCCAACCTCTGTTGACCCTTAGACTAGCATTAATTAATTAATTAATTAATGCTAGTCCCTAATGTCACCACTGACACTTAATGGCCAAACAATTGTCCTAGGGTCCAACCTGGTACCAACTGACCACCAAAACCCAGTTGGCATAACTTAACACAACTTTTGCCTTTAACACCCACTGCATCCTCAAGGTCCTTGGCCCGTTCCCATGAAATAACTGCCATGTGCATCACGTGTGCTAAACAACCTTGCACATTTGATTAATAGCTTAATCAAATGTTACTAGCAAGATTAAAGCATCTCAAAATTTCACGTCCCCGTGACAATCATAATATAGGTGGCCAAAACAAGTATACTAAAGCTCAGATTGTGTCTGAGAGGTAAGAAGAAGAGGGGTCAAGGTAGAAGGAGACCTTAGCTTATAGACTCCATTCTCCTCATATTTGAAAGTGAGCACAGAATCCGAAAAGAATCCTCATTAAACTTAACCAAGAGACCGAGGGTACAAATCTTGTGTACCGAAAGCAAATGGTAACCCAAGCTTGGCACATAAAGCTCTGAAGCATAAGCACCACCCTGCCTATCTGAAATAAGCTACATATTATCCCTCCCTTGAATAGGGATAGAAGAGCTATCGCCCATGAGAATTTGTCCATGTGAAGGCTGCAAATGTGCAACACCTACTACAGAAGGAGTCACGTGCTGAGAGGCACCATTGTCAACAATCCACTCACGAGGGGGTGGAGCCAATAACGCAACATCAGAAGCCCTAGGGATCGATGCCTCAATCAACTCCAAGTGGAGGAAGGCAGTTGATGAGGGAGTAGCCATTGCTCTTGAATCCTTTGAAGGCTTCTTCTTCTTCTCCTTGTCGGGGCAATCCTTCTTCCAATGACTTGTCTTGCCACAGATGTGATAAGTGGAATCCTTCTCTTTGTCCTTTAATTTGTCCTCCTCCTTCTTCTTTTGGTCCTTCCCCTTCTCTTAAGAGGACTAACCTGCCAATGCCTCTAATTTGGAAATTATGTCCTTTCAATTGCTCATCTTGGTCCAAAACTATAGGAACCAACTCTTCTCAATGAAGAGTCTTTGTCCGCCTTGAAGCAAATCAAGGCAAAGTCAAATGCACTGAATCGAGGCAACAGTAATTGAGAAAGAAGAATTAACACCATGTCCTCCGAAGTAATCGCCTTCTTTGCATTTTGGACTAGCATCTGCAATTGCCAAAGCTTATTAACATGCTCCCGCATAGAAGAAGACTTATTAGGACTCAAAATCCTCATTTGAAGCTCTAGGGACACCCACTTCATCACAGTCATCTGATTGTACATATGATCAAGCTCCAACCATTTGTCCCGAGCCACAATCAAGTTTTCGATGTGAGCAATGACAGCTAGAGTACAAGAGAGAAAGAGAAAAGAACGGATATGGGCATTCAATTTGTTCTAATGCGCTTGTACCTTCATCAACTCGGCTTTCTCATTTGAAGAAACCTTGGAGGCATCACGAGTTGTAGGATAATCTATAGCCTCAGTCACAAGCTTCGTCAAATCATAAGACTCCAAGATGGCAAGCATCATGTTATGCGAGATGCAGCAATTCTCTTTATCAAGCTTTTGATCTGAAGGAAGAGCTAGCAACACCAGGACCTTACGGTCCATAATAGCCTAAAACTTCTCATCAATTTCAGTCAACATTGTAAGTAGAATGTCCTGCACAAAAACAAGGGCAGCCCTCTTTGACTCTGCACAGAGTGTCAGTGTTTACTAGGACTTCTTCCCCGCTCGTCCTCCTCAAAGAGTTTCACGCACCACAGGTGATGAAAACTATCATGAAGACATGTATTTTTGAAACCTCACTTAACATGTGGATTAATTTTTAACCACATGGTTAAGTAGATGTTGCACATGTGAGGTGTAACAGGGGTTAGAGTAAATTTATGAGCCCAAGACCCGAGAAAATCACGGGATGTCAAAGGTAATAGTTGCTATAAGTTATGCTACACATATACTTGGTGATATCTGGTGCCAATTGTTGGCCTAGGTCATTCATTTGGCCATAAGAGTCAGTTGGTGACACTAGAGAAGTGGCGTTTAATGGTACCTAACACCAATCTGATGGTCAAAGATGGCGCAGAGATACTCGAGGATGGAAGTTGCCTAGCCAATCTAATTATAGGCCAGTCAATTTATTTTTTAGGGCACCGAAATAATTATTAGATTAATTTTCAGTATTTATAGACTGAAAAATAATATTTAATTATGGATAATGCTGGAAAAACCATTTGGGAAGGCTGCCACTTGTCAAAAATGCCCATACAAGTCTGAAAAACATCTTTTGAGGCTGGAGAGAGGCATTTAAGTGTATTCAGCCTACAAGAGAGAGGGAGGAGATGCTCTTGGTCTGATTTGCAGCCATTGGAAGACCTTCTGAGGCAGCTAGGGGCAAGAGAACACCAATCAACAGTAGGTGACAGCATCTACAGGCTGTTGATACAGAGTAGCAGTAGTAAATAACTGATTTTCTTCAATTCTTTGCATCTACAAGCTGTTGAGACAGGGCAGGAGCAGTAAATGACTGATTTTCTTCAGTTCTTGGTAAAGAAAGTTTGGATTTTCTCTCTCCTCAGCATTCTCTCTTATCTCCCACCCTTTGTACCACCTTGCTCCAAAGATTACAACATTGAGATCACCAAAGGCTGAGAAATTTCAGATTTCTCTGGTGTAAACCCTAATCTGCAGCAGCAGAATTAAGGGTTTAGCAACAACCTCGAGAAGCGTGCCAAAACTTGGAAGCTCCAAGACTTGGATTCAACATGGCTGAAGCTGTTTTTAGTCAAATTCAGGTGGAGGTACCGGCAAATCAATGAATTTGGGACATTTTCCATCCCCATCAAAGCGGGTGAAGGCCAATTGATTGCCCGAATCAAGGGGCAAATGAGATTGAAGACTTATTAGTCATTTTGGACAGCAAGGGAAGTCGGAGTACCGAAAGGGATTGGGAAAATCCCATTGTAACAATGACACCATGGCATTCCAAGCAAACATCACAACCTTCAAGTGGAGCAATGAAGAACTCTTTATTGTCCAATATCCCTGTATCTGCAACCGAATCTTTTCAATGAGTGGTGTGACACGCTCTGCATGGCCCTTACATGCCATTCCAACTTTCCCATAGGTTCGATCTCATCCTGTCTAATGCCTAGACACGCTGCCATGTCAACAAAGATGAAGTTGGCCCGTGCACCATTATCAAAGAAAATAAATGCATGCTGATCCCTAATTTGCCCCGTGCTCTGCAAAACTCAATAGCATCATCATTGGGCTAATCATTAACAATATCGAGCACCAATCCCACTAATGTTTTGGGCTTCTTTCCCTTAAGATCTCCCTGATTTTCTGATTTTCCAGCTTGCTACCTATTGGGACGGTCTCTTGCAATGTGACACTCCTGTTCACAAATGAAACCTTTATTTGCATGCATCAATTCCCTATGTTGCATCAATGTTTTTAAGCCCCTTCTTTGCTGTTTTGGTCTCTTTTCAGGCTGATTTTCAAATCTTCCCCTTTTCTCAACCTTAAACAACTTTTTATTCGACTTCTCCCCACTCTCTAAGAAGCCCGAATCCTTCCCACATAGCAATATATCTGCTATAATAGCAATCTCTATGAGCTGAGATATGCTAGACACGGTGGATTTAATGCAAAAATCATTGATTCCTTTAGGCAGCCCACAAACATACTTTTCCACTTGCTCACAACGGATCCAAGACGATAAGAAATGACAAGCAGCAATGCGTCCCAAAACTTCTTATTATATTTCTCCAAATTCTTACATTCCTTAGCATTAAGCTTATTCCAAGTTGTCATAATGTCCACCTCAAAGATACTTGTCAAACAATTCGGTGCAAACATTTGCTTGAATTGTATCCAAGTTGACGGTGCTCTATCTTGCATCAAAAGAGTGGACCCATCAAACTACCGAATGAAAGTCAAAGCTTTCAGCCTATCTTGTGCACCATCAAAGGACTCAAACTTCACTGCTTTTCCACCCTCATCATAGTCTTTTGCTGCCTCTTTGGGTATCAAGTTGTCATACACCGATTGCTACAAAAAGGATACATTTGTTGAATTTACATCAAAACCAACACCAAACAGAGCATTTGCCAAACTAGCACTCATTCCTTGAGCCCCATAGTCATTCAGTGATGCAGATGCATTACCAAACATGCTACTTTGTGCCCCAGGCATCATGCCAATGCTGCCATACATAGGGTTTTGCATATTTCTAACCATACCCGAATACATGGGACCTTGCACACCATGCATTGGCTATTGCATACCATAGGGATTTGTGTCATACATGCTTGTATGCGGTCCCTATCCAACCATAGCATGAAAATAAGTGCTACCACCAAAGTATCCTAGCTGCCCCATCATAGCAAGCATGCCCAACTATCCAAAATCCATTGGATTGATACTTTCATGATAGCCCTGCATTAGCATTCCTTGCCCCATAGGTACTAACCGTTTTGCTTCCATAGCATCTTTGAGAGCTTCAAACAAAGGCTTTGGCATTTCCTTCGATGCACCTTGCTATCCCAAAGGTGTAAAAGATGACTTCTTCTTGTCTTTGTTGTCCTTCTTCGGAGCATTCAAAAATTGGGTGAACTGAGGATTCTTTGTCAATTCAGTAAAGAGATTTACCGCTATTCTCATCTAATTCTTAAACTAGTCATCAAATTCCTCTTCACTTTACTAGTCATTAGTATCATTATGCCTTGAAGGCCCTATATCTTGCCTAACAACAACATTTTCATCTTGTTGTCCATGGTCTGGAGCCTTGTTGTCTAAAATTGGACATTATGTTTCATTCATTCCCATGTGAATGTTCATACTGAGAGGCATCATCACTACTTAATTCCATCTCACTATATGAAGACATATTGCTATGATTTCTTAGCTTAGAGCAAAAATCAGCACTGACACAAAGCTTTGGCTTGCAATCAAGTGCCTCGGATCCACCAAATCAAGGGATTGAGTGGAATCCCAGTAATGAAACCGTGAAACCAGCCTTCCTCCTCAGATAGGGTGGTAAAACCTGATTAAGCACTTAATTATAGCAATAAATTATTGAGCATAAACTAAAATGCACACATTACCTTAACGATCTTGGACAATAGACACCCGGTTGGCCCCAAAACTAGTGCCCCTTTCGGTATTTCTTTATATTTAATTGCTAATGGATGGTACATAAGTTGAGATTCCACAATCTCCTTTGCTGATCCAAAAGGCCCTTGCTATACATACAATTAGCAAGCAAATTGGGCCAATTGCCCCTTGATTTTCACCCAAGAATTGCACAATTGGAACCTCCAACTAGCCAAATGCTACCCCAATTTACATTGGATGACCTTGCATCTGAAATCCCTGTCAATTCCACAAATTTCAATTGCTGATTTCCGTGTACAATGCCTATTTCTATTGACATGCATCCCAAGGTGGCTGTCAAATCCTAATTTCTACAGAAATTTAGGATTTACATAGCAGAAATTCTCCTACTGTCCACCAAATTTGGTTGAGATCTGCTAAGAATGGCTGAGAAATGCTGAGATCTTTTGAGAATTTATTGGAGAAGGTGAGAGAAAGCAATATGAGAGAGAAATCTGGTTTTCTTCACGAGAAAACCCTAAAATCTGCATATTGCCTGCTCCAGCCTCCATTTAATGCAATCACCTACTACCACGCACCTCCAAAATGCTATCACTTGATCAGCAATAATGTTGCTAGTATCATGAGAACATGTATTTTTGAAATCTCGCTTAACATATGGATTGATTTTTAATCGCATGGTTAAGTGAATGTTACACATATGAGGTGTAACTAGGGTTAGAGTAAATTTACAAGCCTGGGACCCAGGGAAATCACAGGATGTCAAAGGTAAAAGTTGCTATAAGTTATTTGAAACCTCACTTAACATATGGATTAATTTTTAATCACGTGGTTAAGTGAATGTTGCACATGTGAGGTGTAATTGGGTTTAGAGTAAATTTACAAGCTCGAGACCCAAGGAAATCACGTGATGTCAAAGGCAAAAGTTGCTATAAGTTATGCCGCACAGGTACTTATTGGTGGTATCTAGTGCGAGTTGTTGGCCTAGGTCATTCATTTGGCCATAAGTTGGTGACACTAGAAAAGTGGTGTTTAATGGTACTTAACACCAATCTGATGGTCAAAGATGGCGCAGAGAGACTCAGGAATGGAAGTTGCCTAGCCAATTTAATTATTGTCTAGTCAAATTATTTTTCAGGGCACCGAAATAATTATTAGATTAATTTTCAATATTTAAAGACTAAAATTTAATATTTAATTACAGATAATACTGGAAAAACCATTCCCTCTCATCTCCCAACCATTGCACAGTCTTGCTCCGAAGATTACAGCCTTGAGATCACTAGAGGCTGAGAAATTTCAGATTTCTTTGGTATAAACCCTAATCTGCAAAACAAAAATTAGGGTTTAACAGCAACCTCGAGAAGGTGTTAGAAATTGGAAGCTTCAAGACTTGGATTTAATAGGATTGAAGCTGTTTTTACTCAAATTTAAGTGGAGGGACCAGCAAATCAATGAATTTGGAACATTTTCCATCTCCATCAAAGCAAGTAAAGGCCGATTGATTGCCCAAATCAAGGCACAAATCATATTGAAGACTTACTGGTCATTTTGACAGCAAGGGGAGTTAGAATACCAGAAGGAATTGGGAGAATCCCATTGTACATCAATTTCTTCTTCAATTAAGTTAAAAAATACCGAAAGGGGCGCAAGTTTAGGGGCCAACATGGTATTCAATGTCTAGGATTATATGGTAAAGTGTGCATTTCAGTTTTGTAAATTTGTTAATTGCTGTAAATAGTGCTTAATCAAGTTATTTACCACCCTATCCGAGGAGTAGGGCTGGTTTCAACCAGCCCCTAGAAGGTGTCTCCCTGCTATCCCCTGCCTATTGAGACCCCTAGATGGCTGTCTTCTGCAGCAAATTGATGTTCTCTAATCACAAAAAATGAACCAACAACTCCCTCTTTCTCTCCCAAGCTGTAAACTAACTGAATGGCTAAGCATTGGTATCCTTTGAAAGTCCCTTTTAGAAGTAATTTTGTACTTTGCCTCGGGATATTTTGTAATTTACCTTAGGAAAGTTGTCCATTATAGTGCTAGTTTTATACTTTACCTTAAAGTTAGAATATTTTGTTCCAAATAAATTTATTAATAGATTTATTTTCACCGAAGAAAAAGAGAATCAAACAAACTTAGAAAAAACCAGTGGGATGCAAAATGTACCCAAAATAGTGGATTTAGGAGCCTCCAAACCTAAAGGAACCTCCAAAATTTAGGATCCTAATATGGATGTCTTGTGAAAGCTCTCTCAAAATATATCCTTAAAGTAGGTACTCAAACTTGTAAGACCGAGCCATCTTATTGTTTTTGTTTGTCTAGCCTACACGTCAAAGCATCATCCTCTCTATTTACAGCTATGATCCTGGTATATTTTAAATTGTGATCAAGGACTCCCCTTTTAGGTCCTAAAGGAATTTTGACTACCTAGCTTGGAACTCACACCCGCTATATAGAATTGGGTCTTCCAATATCCTAAGATATCAAGAACATGATCACTCCACTACCCTATGTTAGACGAAAACCATGGAAATCACTAGCTAGATCCCCTCTAGCTTTCCATGCACCATAAAGGCAAATACATTGCCGATGTGTGGCCTTTCCACCACTCAAATGTCAGCCATTTTCTCGAGTAGCAACTTTCTAGGATTTATCATCGTCTCACCAGTGGCATGGCAGAGAACCTTGGGATACTCCACTCGTCGAACCAATATCTTTAGATCGAGTGAATAGCCTCCAAAGTGGAGCTGCTTACCCTCCATACTTTGACCCATGTTGTGGGCCCACCATGACCTTCTGCTACATATCGATAGCAAACTCTACCACCACAATCACATATCAATAGCAAATTCTACCACCACAATTATATCCCAGTCGTTGTGTTCTTGAGTTCAACAGCAAGTTGGACACAACCTTCGTCCCTTACAATTTTCGATACTCTTGAGATTTAAAAGTAAGCAATGTCATGGGTACCCAACAAATCATCATCAAACAATTTCCTCAAAATTTGTTACATATTCAACACGTCTGGAATGATAGATGCATAAAAATCAAGCCAAAATTCAGCATGAATAGTATGGGTTAAGAAAACTATAAAGGCAAGCAAGCATGTTAGACATCTTAGAGCTGTGAAAAAGTCTTGTCATGAACAAAAAGCAATAAACTTGCCTGAAAATAATAGCATTTTCTGAAGATGCACGTTTCCAATCAACATCGATTGGCAGTGTCAGTATATAATCTGTATTGAGGGCTGATGTCAACTGCAAGTCGCGAGCAGAAAGACCATGGAACTGTGCATTTCGGAGTAGTTTCAGAAAATTCCGCTGAAAGCGTGCAGCAGCTACAATGCTATATCTGCAATTATTTTTGAATAGAAAGTAGAGAGAAGTGAGAACTCCTATGGTACTACAGTGACTCAGGTTGACTACATATGGAGACTAGTCAGATTCTGCTGCAGCACTCATGATAACAGGCCTGCCGTACCTGTTTGTTTCACTACCGAGATCTCTGCTGCTTAGTGATACAGACCCTGGTGTTCCGTTCTCACCTTGATGTTTAGGTGCCACAGGAGACTCTCCCTCTAACTCATGCGGACTGGCAATCCACCCCTTAGAAGAGCCGCTAACAAGTTCATCCCCAATAAAGCTTGTTACCTCTTCTTTCATAGAACCTGATATATTCTTAGAAACCTTTTGTTCCCTTTGTCTGAACCAAGATTTGGCTACTTTTCTAAGCCAACCATTGCTCTGCCTTCCTCTTGTGTTTGAGCGATGGTTGCCCTTCAAATCCTCAGCTTGTTTTTTCACAGCTGAGCGTGTTATTTTGTAGTCTAGGCGCAACTGCTCAAGGATTGTCTTATGTTCCGCATGAAGAATACAATCTAAGAACCTGACACAGATCATTAATCAGCACATTGATGTCTTAATGTTATGTGCATAAACTTTTAACCTAAAGTGACTGTCGAAAGAGGAAACAAATACAAACATGAATTGGCAAAATAAACTCACAAGGGTCTTACGAGCATATTGTTAGGAACTCCGAGGCCTTATGCTCATCTTGAAAAGCATCTGCAAGGCTCTTGACAAGCTTGGCTTTCGGAATTGGTATGTACTTTTGCTTGGTGACAGGAATTTTGGTTATTGGCTCAACGGCCTCATCTTCATCAGATGGATCTATTTCCTCATCAGAACTGTACACTTCTTTCCATCTTTGATCGCGAGGCCAACTTCCATTTATCATGCCATCACACTTCGTTTCATTCCGAAACTCTTTCTGAGCTGGCTCCATGTCTACTTTTTCATCAGCTGAACCAACTTTCTTCCTTTTGAGCTCCTGGTGTTTATCTCCTATTGTCAAATCATTCGCTCCTTCTAATTGCAAGATCTGCTCACCGGATAAATCCAGTTTCTTTGAGGGAAGGTCATGAGGCGAAGCGCCAGCGAATGCACCATTTCGTGCAGGTCCTTCTCGCATAACTTCCATCTGCAAGCTCGCATCATTCCCATTAGGTAACGGAGGTAATTCTGTCTCCTTTATCCCAGCATTGCGCGCCATGGTTTTTCCATTGCCTTCCCCAGTCTGCTCAATATTAATACTTGAAGTACAGCTCTTAGAAGGATTTTGATTTTCTGAGGTCTTGCAACGTGCGAAAGAGTCGAAATCACCATCTTGTTGCGGACCAGTATAACCATGTCCAACGGCAGGCGAAGTGCCTGCCTTCGAAGAGAGCTGCGGGTCCAGCTCTTCATACCGGACGACTGAGCTGCAATCATAGTGACCGAGGCCATCAAAGGATGTCCGCGTCGAAGAAGAACACGAAGAGCAGCCTCTGAGAGCTAGCCTGCCAGGTTTATGGCTGTGAACGGTGAGGTGCGACAGGGAAGGCGGTGCAGGGAGGACTGCGATGGTGCTAGGGCGAGGGGGAGAAGGAGCAAGCAACGAATTGGAAGGGCAGGGAGGGTGCAGGCGAGCTTGCAAGGACGTCGTCAGAGCCATCGGATCGATTCGCGCTACGGCGAAAGGATTGCAGACGAGAGCTGCAAGTGTTTTGCCCGTCACCAAAGGTCTTTCCACGTGTCACGTCCACGTGGATGATTTCGGGCGTCAACTTGTAAAAGCTCACCCAGCAGTTTTTTATACGCTCAGGTTGGATTGGAAGGGGAGCAATCTATAAAATCTATAATCTATAACTGATGTTTCAGTGCGCACAAAATACTAAGCCAAAGTGGCAAGTGTGCCATTTCTCCTCTTCCTCTCTCTTTTTTTCCCTTTCTGTTTCTAATTTTTCTCTCCCCTCTTTCTCTCTCTCTCAATTCCCTCTGTTTAATTTTTTCTCTCTTTTAATTTTTTTTCTAAATTTTTCTCTCTAATTTTCTATTTTTCTCTCTACCTTTTATTTTAGTTTATTTTCTCTCTCTCTTTGTCTTTCTCTCTCCTCTTTTTCCTTTTTTTTCTTCTTCTCTTTCTTTTCATTCTCTCTTTTTTTTTCTCTCTTTTAAATTTTATCTTTTCTCTCTCTATTCATATTCTCTCTTTTTCTCTCTCTGTGTGTTTTTTCTCTCTCCCCCTCTCTCCTCTCTTTTTCTTCTCTCTCTCTCTATTTTTTCATCACTATTTTAAATTTTCTTTCTTCTATAATTCTCTCTGCATGTTCCCTCTCTCCCTCCTCCTCCTTTTATTTTTCTTCCTCTTCTTCTTCTTCCCCCCTCGGTCTCTTGAAGTATGTTTATCTTTCCCCTATTTATAATTCTCTCTCTTTATGTTCATATTCGCTATTTTCTTCTTCTTCTTCTTCTTCTTCTCTCTCTCTCTCTCTCTCTCTCTCTCTATATATATATATATATATATGTATATATATATATATGTAGATATATATACATATATATATATAATTTAAAAAATACTTTTCTTTCCTTCTTTTTCCCATCTCTCTCTCTTTTCCTCTTTCTTCTCTCTCTCTCTCTCTCTCTCTCTCTCTCTCTCTCTCTCTCTCTCTCTCTCTCTCTCTCTCTCTCTCATTTTTATTTTCCTCTCCTTCAAGTTTTTTTCTCACTCGCTTTTCTCTCTCTATTTTTGTATTTCCTCTCTTCCCCCCTCTCTCCTCTATTTCCTCTCTCTCAAATTATATATTGTCTTTCTCTCTCTGTGTCTTTAAATTTTTTCATTTTCACACTCTCTCTTAAATTCTATCTTTCTTCTATATAATTCTCTCTCTATGTTCATATTATCACTTCTTCTTCTTCTTCTTCTTCTTCTTCTTCTTCTCTCTCTCTCTCTCTCTCTCTCTCTCTCTCTCTCTCTCTCTCTCTCTCTCTCTCTCTCTCTCTCTCTCTCTCTCTCTCTCTCTCTCTCTCTCTCTCATTTTTTCTTCTTTCTCTTTCTCTTTTAAATTTAATATTTCCTCTCTTTACAATTCTCTCTCTTTGTTCCACCTCTCTCCTCTTCTTTCTTTTCTTCCCTCTGTATCTTTCTCTCAATTTTTTGTTCTCTCTCTCTCTCTCTCTCTCTCTCTCTCTCTCTCTCTCTCTCCATTAGCTAAAGGTTCATTACATTAAATTGACTTGGGGTATTGGATTGAAATATCTAAACTCTCTTTGTCTTTTTCACATTCTATTCATTGGCCATCCCTATCTACCTCCCCTTAGGTTCAATAGGTCATGTTCAAGACAATTTGATTACTATATCTCCATCTTCATCGCCTCCATCCTCACCATTGACTCTACTAGCGTCTAAATCCCCACACCTATCTCCCAGTCCAACACATAATTCGGATGTTGTTATGACTCTAATTCGGCCTACTATTGCACTATTGGCATCATCATATGCTAATATACTTTTGTTGTTATTGTTTTTGCTATAACATCATATTATGCAACATGTCTATGATCTAATTGATGGTTATGATGAGGAGAGGGATGGAACAAGTTGATGATCCTTTGTTGCTTCTTAGCAAGATCACGCTTGCATGGAGGTAGGCCCTTGTAGCCTCTTGCAACTTCATATCATCATTTGTAAGTTTAGTATTTATGCTTTCATGGATACAAATATTGATTGTGAGCACTATTAATTTTGTCTCATAGGTCATTTTTCAGGGCAAGCCATCATGACCACACTCCTTTTAACATGATCTTAGCATTAGGATGTTGCAACTGGGGCGACCAATATGTTGTTATGATTGATAGAGGTTGTCATGAGGAGAATATGCAAAAGAAAAAGAATGCTAGATTTATGGTCCAAAGTATAGGAATCTTCAATTCACTCTCTTTCTCAACACATATCAACACGCGCTCATAACGCTCACATCCATGCAAGCTCATAATGCTATTAACACCCTTGCACCAATTATGACATTGCTATTGGCATTATCATTATGCACTTGATTATGTTGCTACACTACTTTATAATTGAAGGATTTTACTAACCTCCATGTGGTAGTTCAGAACATTCCCAAACTTATCTCTCTTTCATTTCCTCTGTGTGTGTGTGTGTGTGTGTGTGTGTGTGTGTGTGTGTGTGTGTGTGTGTGTGTGTGTGTGTGTGTGTGTGTGTGTGTGTGTGTGTGTGTGTGTGTGTGTGTGTGTGTGTGTGTGTGTGTGTGTGTGTGTGTGTGTGTGTGTGTGTGTGTGTGTGTGTGTGTGTGTGTGTGTGTGTGTGTGTGTGTGCGCGCGCGCGCGCGCTAAAGGTTCATGCATTAAATTGAGCTAGGGTGTTATGACTCTCTCTTTCTCTTGCTCTGTGTGCGGTAAATGTTCATTGCATTAAATTGACTTGGGGTGTTGGAAAGAAATTTCTAATCTCTCTTTTTGTGTGTCTTTTTCACATTCCACTCATTGGTGGCCCCTGTCTACCTCCTCCCAAGTTTGACAAGTTGTGTTCTAGATGGTTTGATTGCTACATCTCCATCTTCACTACCTCTATCCTCACCATTGACTTGCTGGTGTCCGAGTCCCCACATCTATCTCCTAGCCCAACACATAAATTGGATGTTGTTACTACTCCAACTCGACCTATTGTTGTGTTCTTGACATCACCATATACTAGTTTTATTGTTGTTGTTTCTACAATAACATCACATTATATTGCATGTCTATGATTTGATTGATGGTTATGATTAGGGGAGCAGTGGTGGGAGGAAGCGACTTGATGGTCCTTTGCTACTTTGTGGGAAGATCATGCTTGCAACTAGCGTGGAGGTGGGCCCTTGCAACCTACAACTTCATATCATCATTTGTAGGTATAACATTTACGCTTGCATGGATGCAAATATTGATTATGAGCATCCGCTAATTCTATATCATAGGTCCTTTTTCAAGGCAAGCCATCATGATCACATTCCTTTTGATGTTGATCTCAACATCACAATGTTGTAGCTAGGGCAACCAATATGTTGTTATGATTGATAGAGGTCATCATGAGGATAATATGTGGAAGAAGAAGAATGCTAGATATTTGGCCCAAAGTATGGGGTTGTTTTGTTCACTTTTTTGCTCACACGCACATCAATACATGCTCATAATGCTCACATCCATGTAAGCTCATAATGTTGTTGAAGCCCCTCCACCAATTATGACATTGCTATTGACATTATCATTATCTACTCAATTATGTTGCTCACATTGATGGCCACACTGAAGACTACAACTAAACGTTATGGTGTTGCTATTCAAGCTATAGTGTTGATTACACTACTACCCGACATGATGGTAATGACATCTCTCTCTCTCTCTCTCTCTCTCTCTCTCTCTCTCTCTCTCTCTCTCTCTCTCTCTCTCTCTCTCTCTCTCTCTCTCTCTCTCTCTCTCTCTCTCTCTCTCTCTCTCTCTCTCTCTCTCTCTCTCTCTCTCTCTCTCTCTCTCTCTCTCTCTCTCTCTCTCTCTCTCTCTCTCGTAGCAAAGTAAAAGGGGTGTATCTCTACCATTTGTGGCAAAAGACAAGTGAGGTGGAGAATCACTTCTTAGCCCAGATCTTGTCCATTGCTTTGCTCTAGCCATAACATAGCTTGTGTTTTCTAACTCTAGGGCTTCCCAATACGAGCATACCTTCTAAAGTAGAACAAATGAAGCATCAGAGAAGGACAAGGATTGAGATTTGTACAAGGAAAAAAGAATCCTCAACTTCACCACCTTTTGTATGTTGCAACTGAGGGCTTAGGTCAAGTTTGGGAAAAAAAAAACCCTCAACTTCACTACCTTTCAAATGTTGCAATGGAGGGCTTATGTCAGGTTTGGGAAAAAGAATCCTCGACGTGACCACCTTTTGTGTGCTACAACAGAGGGCTTAAGTCAAATGTGCCTTCCTAATGCTACAATGGAGGGATTAGGTTGACCTTGGGAATATGTAGTACAACAATGGTAATCTATCTATCTATCTATCTATGTGTCACAATCTCAATGGGATATGCATGATTGAGTTTGCAAACAACCTATTGGAGACATATAACCTACATGAGATTGAGAGTGACTTGCCATAGACACTCAATAAGGGAGGGGCATTGATGAAACTATTTGTTACATGAAGAGAGGGCTCTAATGGGCACCTGCCACATGCATACTCCAAAAGCACAATGTTGAAACTATGGACTACCCTCTCTTGTTGATGATAGGAGCATGATTGCTCATGGCAAGTGGAATATGGATCATACCAAACAAGAAGGTGCAACATTATACCAAGGAGGTATACTCTCTCTCATTTATAATCACCTCCCTTGCTGGTAGAAGGTGTTATTTGTTCGTTTATTTCTAAATGTCGATGCACTAGTATAGCCACCAAAGGTGATCATGCGCATATAAGGTCACACTTGAATGTTGATATTTGTTGTGGATATCCTCATGAATAAGAACACATTTGAATGTTAAGGTTATGTTATGGTGGTAATGTTCAATCCTAGCCTATTTAATTCGTGTCAAACTTGTTATAGGACATGTATGGGAAGATGACCCATTCTCCGTTGGACCCAACAATATGGGTCGTGGAGCTCTAATTATTACTAGGTGGCATGGTCAACATTATCGTCAGGGCTTGTTAATTGTGCAACAGTTTACGAACTTGTAAAGATCATGAGGCTTCACCTTGTTCACTTTGTGCTTTTGCGAGCAAAGGGAAGCACTCATGCTATCACATGGTCACTTCCCTTTGCTCATAAAAGAATTACAAATAGTGCACTTCACATACAATGAATGATGCGCCCAATGTGCATGTCTATATACAAGCAATAATGCATTCATTTGTGAGATGATGAATGTGTGAAATTGATCTCTCTCTCTCTCTCTCTTTGTGCTTATCAAATAATGATTTGTATGTGAGCAACACATTTATAATTTTCCCATTACTCGTATTAGAGTAAGTATTTGAGGAGCTTCAACAGCATTGCATTCAACTCGGGATGAGAGTTTGACTTACAACTTTCATGGCAATCCCATTTTAGTTGATTGAGGCATGTATTGGCTTCTCTATCTTAAATACTTATTCCAAGCTGGTTGAGGAGTTTTTCGAGGCTTAGTTGAGCCTTACTGAGTACTTATTGAGTTGAGAAGTATCCATTCTATCCATTTTGAGTGGATACAGAGCATATTGCAAAAGTCATAGAGACAACTATGGCAACTTGATAGCACTTTCATATTTTGGCCATAACTTTTGCATACAATATAACTAGAAATGAAGAGCCTAATGCAAACTACGAATTTGAGCACTCATACAATTAATTCTATGCAGTTTTTCAATTCTTTGTTTTACATAGAACAGAGCAAGACAACAAGCTTATATGTTACATAGCTTTATATATTATATGCTTACATGTTATTTGAGTCTTCCATATGATTATGTTGATGCTCAGCATTGAGGTTTATGCTCAGATATATTCATCGCGACCTTTGAAGCTTAGATTTGAGCTTGGATACCTTGTACCTATCATTGTTAGTGGGTTGTCACTAGTGGATGCATACTTGATATGCATTCTTATATGTATCTATGTATATAACACCTTGTATGCTTTGATAGTTCTTCGTACTTGGTTGCTCATTGCTAGATGCATTTTATATATACCAGTTGCTACTGGATATTCCTAGTAGTGAAGCTTGCTCATTTATTGCAGTTTTATGGATAGCAATGCTAAAAACTATTTATGAGCACTTTCTTTGAGAGCAAACACCTTGTTTGAGTGCTCTAGTGCCGACTAGTTGTGGATACCTCTGTATTCTTCTGTTCCCCACTTTCTACCCTTACTTTTGCCTCAATTTTGGAGCTGTTTTGCTATGATTACTATAGCCTATACTCTTGTACTGGAATCCTTTGCGAGCATAATGGCACGATCTTCACATGTATCCAATGATACTTCTATTTTCAACATAAAAAAGTTGGATGGTAATAACTTTCAGTATTGGAAGATGCAAATATGGTAGGTATTAGTGCAAAAGAAGCAAGTTAGGCCATTGAAAGCTAAGGGCATAAAGCTAAGAAATTGGGATAACGATGATTGGGATGAGCTTGATGAGTTATGGAAGTCCCATATCATACTATCTTTGTCTAAGTAAGTATAAGTTAATGTTAATTGTATTGGTTGAAGAAGCTTGTGGACCTTTGCATGAAGGAAAGCACTCTTATGTCAACTCATTTGAATGAGTTTCACTCTATTTTAAACCAGCTTATCCCATAAGGAAAATACAATGATATAGAGAGTGGTTTGTTTACAAAAGAAGCATTTCTCATGCACTTACAGTGAGAGAAAGAAATGTTGAAAATGGAAATAATAATTGTGGTAGAGACTCATAGCCCAAGTAGAGCAATTCTCAATCTTGTGGGTAATCATGTAGTAAGTTCCATGGTTGTAAGTTCTCTTTGACATGTCATTATTGTGGGTAGCAAGGTCACATTAGGTTGCAGTGCCATAAAATGCACAATGATAGGTGCAATGAGAAAGACAAAGGGAAAGTCGAGGATAATGTTGAATCTTCTGATGATCATAGTATTGTCCGTAAGTCGAATGTAAAGATAGAGGAGATAAATGTCTTGGAGTATAGTTCTAATGATTACATACTTGATGCTTCATCACTTAATGCTAATCAATTCACTAATGTTCCCTCTTCTTACTCTCAATGTTGGCTTCTTGATTTAGGGGCTTCATTCCATACTGCCCCGCATTATCATTGGTTTCATTTAGCTATTGTATTGTTATGGGTTCTAATAGACTGGGAAATGACATTGCATTGGATATCATTGGTATATGCGATGTCATTTTGGTACTCACACTCCTTTTTTGCTTCATAATGTAGTCGTGTCCTGGCTTTGACTAAAAGCCTTATTTCAGCTAGACAGTTGGATGATGACATGTACCATATACTTTTGGTGACTCTACATGGAAGATCATTGGTGGTAGCCTTGTTTTTGCTAGAGGTGCAAAGGTTGGCAACTTCTATTCCTTGCTTATCTCTGGGTCTGTTAACCATGTTTTGGTTGTGATTGATCTTCCACATATATCTCTTTGGCATCGCCGTCTTGGGCACATGTCTTTGAAAGGAACAAAAGTAGTTACTCATTTGCAGTACCTTTTGCCTCTTGATTACTCATGTTTTGATTCATGTGATCATTGTTTTTATGGTAGAGAGACACATAACTCTCATAAAAAGTCTAGCTCTATGTGTGTGGGTGAGCCTTTGGCTCTTGTACATTTAGATGTTTGTGGTCCCATGCCTATCAGTCAATGAGTGGCACGAAGTGCTTTGTTACATTCATAGATGATTATTTGTATAAGGTTTGGGTCTATCTTATTAAGCAAAAACTAGATGTTTTGCGTATGTTTTAGTGCTTTCTTGCTATGGTGGTTAAGAATCAATTTGAGCATAGATTGAAATGCCTATGATCTAACAATGGGGGTGAATATATCTTCAAGGCATTTGAGCAACTTTGTGATGAGAGGGGTATTAAGTATTAGTTTACTGCCCTATACACCCCACCCCCCAAAATGGTGTTGCAAAGCACATGAATAGGACCATTCATGAAAGAATCTATAGTATGCTTAGTCGAGTAGGCTTGCTGCATTAGTTTTGGGTTGAGGTAGTTACTACTGTTGTTCATCTCATTAATAGATTCCCATGCACCACTCTTGGCAGCAGTAGAGTTGTAGAGGAGATATCGTCTAGTAAACCTCCCTTGTATGCACACTTGCAAGTCTTTGGATGTGAGCCTTTTTGCCATATTCCCAAAGACAAGTGCAATAATTTTGTTAAAATGTATGGTGCTAGAGGCAGTGCTAAAGGCACATGGAATGTATTGTATCCCATAAGTAATAGAAAGGAGCATGTCCTAGTTGAAAAGCTTTAAAATGATGTACTTGGATCATATTTTAAGTAAGCTATAGCAGAAGATCTTGGAGCATTGTCTTGTAAGTCCCAGTCTCATTAGTTTCTTCTATTCATTTTCTTTCTTTACCTAGTTGAAATGTCTCCGTTTGATTTCTTTTCACCCTAGCTAGCAATTTAGATCTAAATCCACTATGAATTTTATCATGGTATCAAAGCTAGTTGAGCTAGTTGGCTAGTTAAGATTAGGATAAATTAGATGCTTCTTGTCCTCTCCATTATTCCATTATATTCTAACCTCCTTATGTCCTATCCACTTTGAGTTATCTATTAGTGGGTGAGGAGATTGAATCCTCCTTGAGCCTCCCTTTGCATCCACTTTGTCATCAAAAGCTTCTAGAAAATTTGAGCTATAAGCCTTACCATTTGCACCAAGCTAATTAAAGTCCCACTTGTGATAATAAATTGGAAAGTTCATCAACTATATTGTTCTCAAGGTAGGTGTCACAATCAATACTCCTTGAGCCAACTATAGTACCATTAGCTACTAGGAGATTGTTGGCAAGAGTAGCAACTAAAAGGGTGTTGCGAGAGTAGTGAAAAAGAGGGAAGAGAATAGTCATATGTTTGCACCTAACATTAGTACCATCTATTGTCTGTGACATCATAAGGTCTACATAATCAAGACATGCATCCCTTACTTCGAAGGCCACATAACTAGCTAGGAAGGCCATAGGAAATCATTGCTATTTTGAGTAGCAAATTTCACTTATTCAAGCCGTATACTACTCAGTGGACATGTGAGGGTAGATGGCTTGATGGATTCAAGCTATGTAGTACTCAGTGGGTGGGCACACAAGGGTAGCACCTACCGTATTATCAATAATGAAGTAGTCCATTAGAGTTTTTTTAATAAAAATTTGTCATTAGTGTCGAGAAAGACATCAGTATAGACACCTGCTACGAGTTGAGAAGGAGGAGGAGGAGGAGGCAATCCCTTATCCCTTCTTGAGTTGCACCTGATTTGGGCATTATTACTAAGCTATTTGTTGTGTAGGATTGAGCCGTTTGCTAGTGTGGAGGAGGATTAGGTAGACCATTGGGGTGGATGAGGAGGAGCCCACTCAAATAGAGACTAGAAGAGAAAAAACTCCTAGTTGGTGTGCCATATAAGATCAAAGATTGAATTCTCAAGAGGCCATTGGATGAGATGACAATGGAAGTGTTGTTGATGCAAGTAAGAGATATAAGTGAAAAGATGTAAGTGAATTCTCAAGAGGCTAGTGGAGGAGATGCCAATGGAAGTATTGTTGACGTAGACTGGAGATACAAGTGAAAAGATGCAAGTGCAGTATCTTGCTCAAGCAAGGATGGATTTTGGTCTATAAGCTCAATAAATGCATGTGAGAAACAGGAGAATGAAGATGACCAAGAATGGAACCAAAGCTAGAGTCAAAATGGAGCCAAAGCTAAGGAGAAGAAGAACAGAAGAGGAGACAACCAAGCCAAGGAGTTAGAAAGTACTTGCACTAAAGACAAAAAATAAATAAAATTGTAATGTCCACCATTGGCACCAATGATGTAGCCAAGGGGACCAAAAGAGCTAAAAGTTTTGAGTTGTATTTCCCACACTTTGTTTGACACTACATGAACTAAAGGCCTTGTAGGCATTCAAAAGGGGAATATATACCCTTAGATGCACTTATCTAGCGGGTGACCTAGCACCAAAGGGGGGGGTGTTTGTAGCATTTGTATTTGCCTGAAAAGAAAAGAAGGTGCACTGCTTGGGGGGGTGTCTACCTTACCGTGTGGTGCATTGTGCTTGTGCTAGTGGAACTCGGAGCTGGGTTTGACCACAAGAATAATCCTGGGTGTTGTCCCACACTTGAGGACCCATTTCGTGTGCCCAAGGGTGGTGTGGTGAGTGTGTCTTAAGGAGATAGGTCTAACCATAGGCAAGGGTGACCTCCCTAGGTATGTGTCCAACCCTTGATGTGCCCTAAGTGTGATGTGGGCCAAAATGGGCTAGGGGTTAGGGACAAAGCTCGCCGACTAAAGCCATCAGACGCACCTAACTTGAGGACCCCTAGGTGCAATGACTGTGGCCTACATGTAGTGAGATGATTCGTTTGCTTTCTCATCAAAGTTATGAGAGGGAGGAGTTGGCAGCTTAAGAGATTTGTTAAGGAATTTCCAGCCTTGCGTGTATCCTTTAAGGTTCATTTGTGCTTGGAGAGGAGTAGTGGAAAGAAATGGATGATTATAGTAGGTGAAACAGCGATTATTCATATATTCTAAGAGAGCTAAGCAAAAAGAAGGAAGGAGGGTAGCTCGCATAATTAACCTAGTCATAGTGCACCTACCTATGCCATTTGGATTAAAAAAGAGTGGCAATAGGCAGTACTCTTGCGATGTAGGATCTTGCTTTAATAGTACTCTAAGCAATCTAATATAATTACACATAGTTAGAAAGGTTGGGTTTGGGAATTAAGTGAATTCATTAAGAAAGTGGGCTATTGAGTCATATAGGTCTTGCAACAACGTCAAAGTGAGGACTTCCTAAGGCTTGGTGGTGTTGACATTGTATATCCTTGGGAATTCATATCGATCGTGGATGTCTAGATTGTAATCCACTCCTACCCTTCTTGGATATGGCATAAAAGTAGGGTTATTTCTTTCGAAGGGTAGGGTATTACAAAACGACATCTAGGCATCCATATTGCCTTTCTAGATGTGCCTCCTCCCCTTCGGTTGGCACTCATATCCCTCTACTATTTTGGGCACTTCATAGACTTTGTTCTCCCAGTATCTCTAGAGCCTTTGTTCCCCATTGGATAGGATTCTTATGTCTCTTAGAGGTCCACCTATCTCCCAAACTCCTTCCGACATTAATCACCTCTTCCACCACCTTGGTTGATAATACTTTGCTCAATGTGGTGGGGAATCAAAATTCAAAGTTGAATGGTTCACGGTTATTCTCTTTCTGCTCCTAGAATATGAGTTCAATATTATAATTTACCGGGAAGCGGTCTTCTCTCAGCGAGATGGGTGCTATTGGCACCACTGTCGGTTGAGCATTCAGCCTTCTTCGTGCTTGCTCTAGCATTTGCTTTCTCTTCTTTTTGAGCTTGTATTTCCTTTCAACAGAGGTGTCCACCTCCTACTGCACTTCAAGTCGTGGGGAAGGAGTTGTGGGACTAGCTCCTCCTCTTGTTGTCCCATCTCAAAGTGTTTTGCCTCTTCCTCCTCCCTGTGTTCCTGTGGTACTCCTTTGGTGAATCCTAGGGCATCCACTTCTTGCATCGTCAAGCTTGCCCTCAGCAAATAGTACCTTTGATCTTGTAGGCTTAGAGGCTGACTCCTGCCGCTTGTGGTGGCATATGTAGCCCCTGTCTGAAGGCCCTACGGGCAATCCCTAGCTTTCCTTTCAATGAATCAATAGCCTCCCCTTCTTCTGTTTGGGTGGCATCCATGATAGTGTTGAGGAAGGCGCATTGTTGGGTTTTTAAGCTTACTTGTGTGGCCTCTGCCCTACTCTGTGCGAGCACCTTGCCCCCTTTTACATGAGCTAGACGACGCGCTAATTCTTTTACTCTTCTTTACTTATGGTTGTCCATTCTTTTGCCTTATTTTTCATTTCTTCGAAGCTTTCTCCCTGCCTTTGAGCTAGGATCATTAGCCTCTGCTCTTGTTCCTCAATTTCCCTTTTTTTATCTCTTTTGCTCTTCTAGCTCTAAGGCTACATTCTTCTTCAAATTTTCTATGTCTTCTTGATGCCTTCAAACCCTCTCTTCTCTTGTTGCTTCTAACATCTCAGTGGCATCCTAGACGTTTTTCATCTCCCCTTGTAGCTCTTCGTATAGCACTATTAGCTCTTCATTCAGTTGTTGCATGCTCATGAGAGCCTATGTTTCTTCAGTGAGCTTTGCTTGCCACCTTTCCTCTTCTCCTTCCTTGGCCTTGAGCTCCTCCTTTAGCTCATTTATTTCTCTTTGACACATGGCCGCTTGGCGGGTTTTATTCTAGATGAAAGGCTGCCATAGTCTCCTTTTCAGTCTCTAACTCAAAATCTATTTCTTTTCTTCTTTTGCTCTCTCAAGTTGTGACATAAGTTCCTTAACATAGTTGTCATAGTTTGTGGACGACGGTAGTGCGATGTGGATAGTGATTGTGGATGTTTCAATTGTCTGTCTTTTGGGATCCTACCTCGACTCGAAATCTACTGCTGTTGTTGTCGGTCTCTTCATACCTATCGCAAGAACTCCTTCACGTCCCTCTTGGGCCATTTCTTTATTGACCAAAAAATGCACCCAGGCCATGATGTTGCTGGCATCAACTTTAGGTGTAGAGACTTGGGTGGTTGTGGTTGTTGGGGTGGTCGGCACTAGGATGTCTAGAAGTGGGTACAATAGATCTTTACCCTTGCTCTCCGTAATTGGCAGTGCTGAAGCTTCTAGCACTTGGGTGCTATAACCTAGGCCTTTGTCTCTGGGTGGGCTCATGGCAACCAACTCTTCTTCCCTTGAGTGCTGCTCTATGGACATGCGTGTTGTTAAAACTATGTCCTCCTCTTCCTTCCTCCTCGGCCCTTCGTCTTCTTCATTAGCTTTTCTCTTTCTCTTCTCTTTTGCCCCCATGGACTCCCTTTGGGCCTTGAGGTAGTTAGCTCTTTTCTCCCTTCTCTCTTCTTCCACCTTCCCTTTGGGGGTTTTCTTCTTAGACTTTTTGGCCCCTCCATGGCTAGACCGCATTTCCTGTTCCCTTTCTATGTCGCTCACGGTCCTCTCACTGGACTATTCTTGCTCTTGCTAGAGAGGGGACCTATGTGGTGTCTCACCAACTCCTTCATCATCTTGTGCTTCCCCCAAAATCTCTCTGATGATGGCCATCATCAAGACCCCTCCAAATCCAATGGTTGAGGCCTTAGACGATGACTTCTTCCTTGCCTTGGAGGCCGAAGACTCCCCTCCCACTGCTAGTCTTCCACTTGTGGCCAGTGCTTTTACTGAAGTTTCTATTATATTTCACACAAAGCTATTCAGGTTTACTTTGTCTAGGGATTTGGCTGCAATGCTTTCCAACATAGGTACATTGATCTAGCTTATCAATGCATTGTACCTATGACTGGAGAACAAGGCATGGTCCATATTTTCTTGTAGCTAGACTTCTAGATCTAGGATATTGGCAAGATTGATGATGTCATTGGTGTGGACCAGAATCTTGTCCATTCCAGCATATCATACACATCTCTTTTGGGCCATCTCTTGACTTTGTTGGGCAGGCCCAACGCTCTCTCCACCAACTCAGGGCTCTAGCTTGGCCTCCACCTAGCGAGTTTCATTTTCTTGATGCACAGTTACAGTGCGGCGGTCCTTGTTGAAGGTTTGGTGGAATTCCGTGCACTTTTCATAAGCCACGGCCTGCCTGACCAGGTACTTTTGTAGATTGCATTGCTTCAGTATCTGTTTTACGGCATGTTCTTCCATGTCCACATCCTCCAAGTTCAAGGACATGCCTAAACCTAAACTAGTTGAAGGCCCTCGTCTCCACTAAGAGGCCATACTTTGCTTGCTCTTCCTCTAAGAATGGCTACTTGTTAGTTTTCTCCTATCTTGCCATTGTAGGTGCCTATCATGAAGCCATAGCTCACCATTAGTGTTCTCTAAAACGATTTCTTGCGAAAAGACACATAGAAAATGGTTGTGTGCTCGTGGAAAATCGAAATGCTTAAATAGAGAAATGAAAAATTCCTTTAAACAATCCATGACATTTTTCCTCACTCATAAGCTGGTTTTTATCTGTTTGGGCGTTGATTGAGGTTTAAGGTTTGTTTTTATGTTCCATGACTTTTATGTTCCACACCTTATCCCCTCCCCCTTGGGAGATGAGAAGAATCCTTCCTAGGATGTGAAGGGTTAAGGGTATTCAACGCATGCTCACAGTGCTTCACTTTTGCATGAGCCAATTGTAGAAGTTCAGGTTGTACTTCATGTTAGCATAGTGGTCCATGTCGGAAGGTTGGATGCTTACATAAGTGATATAGGTGAGGACATCCATTAGGAAATCACTAGAGTCTATTCTGTTGGCAATGTGCAACTCCTCCTCTATCAAAATGCGATCTAAGTAGGGGTGATCTATGATGTGCTCTTCTATAAGAGGTTGCGAATGGTGGTCAACACCCTACAAGAGGTTGGAGCTACGTAAGTTGGGTCGTCTTTCGAGGTCATGATTGCATGTCTCTGCTCAACGTTGGTAATGATTTGGTAGCCTTCTTGCTCCCATTGAAGCCGAAGAGCATACAATTTTTGCAAGAAAGAGGAGTCATTGTCATCCAGCTATTTCAACTCCTCAATTTCCTGGTCCTTAGTGGCAAGGACTACGCCCTTGTTGTAAGACATAATGAGGCATTGCTTGCGTACTTGTTCGCGGGAAATCTCGGTGGCAATGAGTTCCTCAGCTACCTGGGGAGCCTTAATGAATACAAATTCCAATTCTTCCCATGAGCAAGGCAATGTGCGTACCTCCATTGTGCTAAAGGCTCATCTAAAGACCTAGGTCTAATCGGTCATATCTTTTAGCAAGTGTGGTAAATGTGGCATCCAAGCACCGAAGGTAAACAACCAAGTCATCATTCATATTTTTAGCTAAGTTTGAGGCCAAGGTAAGAATTGATTGTAGTTCATAGGAGGGTTTAAGGCCTGCCAGAGGCTGGGGTTTGACTGGACTCGATAGCTCAGCAAAACAGCTAGCATCTGCGATTGCGACTGCTACTGAGTATGTGGTTTAACCTCTTGTGCACTAAGCGTGTTTTGTGATTCTGACGTTGTGCTGCCATATATTTGTGGGGCTTTAGGGGCACTAGCAATGCTAGCTTGGGTTGGTTTGGAGTCAGCAAGCTACGATTTCGGTCAATAGACTTGTTGAGGCTTTGCAAGCTTAATGATGTTGGGCTCTATGGGCTTCACAGCTTGAGTTTTTTGTAGCTTTAGTGTATGATCTGTTGTGGGGCTTTGTGTGGTCAAGTTTGAGGGTGGCATTTGAATTGTGCCGCTTGCCCGCTTGGTTTTAGGCACCCATATCCAAGCATTGCCCTCATAATAGCCTTATGCTTGCAATAAGGTCTTGGGGACCCATCTCGGCTTGACCATTTGTCGGTGCCTATAGTTTCTTCTTTACTTCCCAGGTTTTGAATATGAGTTCCTAGGCTTGTGAGGTCGTGTTTGTATGCTTTTAGGCGACAGTCCTTGATGTTTAGGCACCCAATTGAACTATAGTTTAGGGGCCTTAGCTTTGATTTAAGTGGTTGGCTGGTGGTGGTGTGGCTTGGCAAGTTGTGACAAGTCTCTTCGACCCCCCTCCTTAGGATTGGTGGTGGGTTTCTCTACCAGTGGCCTTGTGGGCTTTAATGGAGCTGTGCTACCCTTGGTGAAAGCCATGAAATTCATACATTGCCAATAGCAAAGTGAAAACACTAAGACTCATAGTCGACATTACAATGTGCTTGCTTTTTAAATGAGCATCCTAACATTGATTCCTTACCATTACCTTTTGTATTTGGCAACACATAAAAAAGTACGGATATGCTTTCAAACTCGATAGAGACTGCAACTTTGCATTTTCCTGAAAGGGCATACGATTAGCTCCCAAATGGGCTATGTTTGGCGTTGGTAGGTGGTAGTTGTGGGCGGCCGATTTGAGTCCAATGATTGTGAATTAAGATATTAAAATTAGCTCCCTCATTGATCAATGCATCGAAGGTATGTGTTTGTTGGGCAGTGACCGTTATGCGTAGGTAAGTAGGTGGTATTGCCTCTTCCTCCTCCTCATCAAATTTTGTTATTGCGACAACTTGGACCTTCACATGGGACTCTAGCATGGGAGGCTCGTGTGGTGGATGTGTGGGAGGGTAGTACTTCTTTATGTGGCTACCATTGAAGAAACCTTTGCCCTCTCCATCTCGAGGGTCTCGAGCTCTACATTGCTAGTTTGGCTGATAGTGCAGACTCAGAAAGGCCCTAATCCCCTAAACTTCATCTTCTGGTTATGGCCTTTCATTGAGTATAACAACACTAAGTCACCCTACTCAAATTCTTGCTGCTTGACATGCTTGTCAAACAAACTCTTGTGTTGTGCCTTTTTGCAAATCAATGCATGGGTGGCTAGAAGTCGAGTCTCTGATAAGCATTCTAGCTCGATTAGGTGCTCTGTCCATGCTTCCTTTCTGTCCCATCTCTCTTGGATGGCTACTCTTAGGCTCGAGATAAAGAACTCTTCTGGTAGAATGGCTTCAATCCTGTAGGTTAATGTAAAGGGAGTCTATCCTACCATTGTTTTATACGTTGTTTGATAGGCCCATAAGACTGCCATCAGTTTGTTGTCCCAATCGTCACTGCGTGAGACAAAGACTACTTTGGTTAGGACATTCACTAAGATCTTATTAGTAGACTTATCCTGGCCATTCACTTGAGGGTAGTAGAGTAAGGATTTTTTATGGGATGATCAGAAAGGTTGACAAGAGGTGAGCAGTCACTTCATTAATGAAGTGTGTGCCTTGATCACTAACCAGTTCAATGGGCACTTGAATTGTGAGATCACCAACTCCTAAAGGAACTTAACACTAGTTTTAGCTTCATTTTTTCTCGTGGCTCGTGCTTTTGTCCACTTTGTGAGATAGTCTATAGCAATGATGATGTACTTGGCCTGTGAGTACTGTGCCATAGGACTAATCAGCCCAATGAAGTCAATTCCCCATTTTTCGAATGGTTGTGTTGTAATGATTGGACTTAGCTCCATTTAGTCCTTGCAAATGGGTACCTTGAGTCAAAAGATGACGTACTAGCAAGACAGTAGGGCTTGCGGAGAGGAAGATAGAGTAAACTCGGCAAACATGCAAAAGAGAAGAGAATAGAGAAGAAACTTTGCTGAATGGAATGATGAAAATCTGAATCATGTAGTGAATGTGATACAAGGGAACAAGGGTGCTGTAGCACAAGGAAGATGATGAAGACAGCCACGCACCACGAACCACAATGTCCTCCTGAAAGGGTGTGAGGGCAATGGAGAGGTTGGAGAGAAGATGTGATGGACTGAATGAATCAGCCCTATAAGGAATGAATGAGAGAGTGGCCTATAAATAGGCACAGTTAGTCTAGGATGGTGCCCCTTTTTGGGGCTGCAAACCCTAAATGCAAATTGCGGGTGAAGGGTTTCTCAACACCCCCTCTCAAGCCCAAAAAGGGGAAGAAGAGAAGAGTGAGGTGGAGATGGAATGCTACATGCTGAATGCTCATGCAACAGGTGCCATTTGGACAGTGTTCCTCATGGGGAAATTGTTCACTTGCCCAAGGGCCCTAGTACAAAGATGATGAAATCATGCAATGCATAGGAGGAATGTCAGACTTTGTGTGGTTTCAAGAACCATAAGGATATGCTCGTACTCAATCTCGGGAGTTGGCTCCATGATGACCAAGTGACCAAGGCAAGAAGAAGAGGAGGAAGAAGGTGTAGAGAATCCCTAAGATCCAAGATTTCCACCTGAAAGGTAACTTGTAGTAAAGAAGAGTAGACGCAGTGAACTTGAGAACCCGAAACTCAACCTCAAGAGAGAAGCCACTAGCCCCATGCATCCATGCAAGAAGGAATACGAAGGCCTTATCACCAAGTTGTGGCTGAACCTCCAAGCCCATGATCTAGGTAGATCCTCAAGATCCTGGGTATCAATAAATGAGATGACCGCTAGAAGGAAGCCACCCCATCCAAGGATAGAAGAAGAAGGTAAAAGGCCTCCGCTAGGGTGTGCGAAGGATTGAGCGGGGGGTGGGGATCCCCTTTGAAACTGGAGGAATAGGAGCCCCCCCAAATTTGCAGTAAATGTAGATACCCCCTTGGAGGGCAAAGAAATATCATCCCCCTCTAAGGTAGATAGGGAATCCAAAAACTCATGGATCACGAACTCTGAAATGTCTAAGGGTGAAGGAAGTGCCACCGGTTGTACCGAAGAAGGTATCTGGGGTAGTGAAAAACTCCTAGAGGTGTCTTGTCGAACTTGAGTAGGTGAGGGCGAAGGGTGGGGCTCAAACTAAGCAATGACTACGCAACAGTCTCACTACTTCTCAATGGAGTGGATCAAAAGCCGAAGAAGAGGAAGGAGTCAAGCAACCACGGTCTCTTGAAGAAGGGGACTAACGAGGAGACTATATAAAGAAATCACTATCTCTCAATGGAGCAGATTGTAGAATCACAGGCTGTGGTAGCCACTGTACCCGAAAATAGGTGGGAGAAGACTGCCATTGGCATTATGACAATCTCCCTAGGAGGTCGTAGTGCCAATCGATCCTCCATGTGCTCGAAAGAACTTAGTGCACATCAGATGCATCTTATTGCCTTGAGCATAGTACTTTGATAGCCGATGCAAAATGATCTCTATGGTGGCCCAGAAAGGAGAGGTGGCAAAGGTAGTACCGAGTGGGAGACACATATACTCCGAGGGGGTGGGGAGCAAAGGTTGAAGTCGGCAAGCATCGGTGGTGTGTCCGGTGATGCCACAGTAGGAGCACCCATTAGTGTGGTCATTTGCTGGTAAAGAAGCCATGGGTACCAGTGTGCCTTGCTGAAGAAGAAAGAGGTCAGTCACCATGAACCATGAACCGCAATGTCCACCTCAAGGGGTGTGAGGGCAGTGGAAGGGATGGAAGTGAACTGCCAGTGGGAGGAGGATGCGACCAGCAGTAAGAGGTTGCAACCAATAGAAAAATGTAGAAGACTAAACACACAAGTGAGGAGAGAGAAAAACTAAAAATGTAGGAAAAACCACTAGTAGTAGTCACAGCATGCTAAAATCATCTCCGAACAATGTGTGATAGGTTGGAAATAGGTGCCACAAACTCTTGTAGACAGCAATGGCCAACTTGGACCGTGATGTTCTTTGCATCTGGGGTGTGGGCAGCAAGCTGAAATACCTCAAATCTGCAAAAACGAGATTGTTTTCTAAATGGAGAGTGATCAGTAACAATTGCTCTGTTAGATGGCAGTAAGGGACAGCTTCCAAGACTGCAATGTCCTTCATGAAAGGGGTGTGGGTAGCAAGCTAAAAACACTTGAAATCTACAAAGATGAGATTTTGATGCAGTGGAAGAAGAAGAGAAGTTGATGCAGAACCCGCCATCGGCCTTGTCACGGGAGTGGAGGATCTTTGCCACTGTTTGAGCAGATCCAGCTATGATACCATGTCAAAAGATGACGTACTAGCGAGACAGTAGGGTTTGCGGGAAGGAACATAGAGTGAACTTAGCAAACATGGAGAAGAGAAGAGAAGAGAGAAGAAACTTTGATGAATGGAATGATGAAGTTCTGAATTGAGTGAATGTGATACAAGGGAGCAAGGGTGCCATAGCAGAAGAAAGATGATGAAGACAACCACCACAAACCACAATGTCCTCCTAAAGGGGTGTGAGGGCACTAGAGAGGTTGGAGAGAAGAGGTGACGGATTGAATGAATCATTCGTAAGGAATGAATGAGAGAGTGGCCTATAAATAGGCACAATCAGTCTAGGATGGTGCCCCTTTTTGGGGTTGCAAACCCTAAATGCAAATCCTAAATGCAAAACACAGAAACACAAATTGCGAGTGAAGGGTTTCTCAACACCTTGGTCCATTGGCACTTGTCACAATGCTTTACAAATCGTGCTCTATCTCAAAAAAGAGTAGGCCATCATAGTTGAGATGGTAGCACCTTGCTGGCCGTCGTGTCTTCGCTAAAGTGTCCTCCTGCAATTCGGTCACGTGCTTCTGCAAGTACATCATGCATCTCATGTTCGCACACGTATCTATGTAGCAAACTGTCTTTCCCTAACCTATAGAGTTGTCTTGCCTATCAATTGATATGGTTGTATTTTAAGAATGAGCCGCCTAAGTCAGGCCTTCTCAATGGGTCTTTCAGGTAGTTCGTGCTCAAGGACTTGGACTATATCGTCTACCCAATTTGGTATCAAGTCAGCTCTAAACAAGTCCCTTTCTCTAGACAGGTTAAATAGATACGCATCAGGCAAGTCTCTAAGATGCCTTGTCCAGCGGCTTCTTCTATGGGTATGCGAGACATATGGTCGGCCAAGTAGTGCTGCTTTCCTTTGCATACAACCATAGAGAAGTCGAACTCTAGAAGCAGAAGTAACCATTGAGCAATGTGTCCCGTAGCATAGGGTCTGTTAACAAGATAAAGCAAGGCTTGATGGTCAACAAAGAAGATAAAAGGTCTAGCCAAAAGGTAATGCCAAATTTTCCTTACAACAAACACCATGGCTAACCCTTCCCTCTCCATAATGGAGTAGTTCATTTTAGTATTTATGAGTTATCTGCTAGCAAAGCTCACTAGATAGTCTAAATTGTGTTCACCAGGCTGGCACCACACAGCTCCCATGGCAAACTTCGAGACATCAATGTGAACGTGGAATGTTATGGTCTAGTCTAGGGCTCTTAGGAATGGTGTTTTGGTTAGAGCCTTCTTCAACTCTTCATATGCGCATTGGTATTCCTTGGTCCATTCAAATATTATCAATAATTTATATAGAGGTCTTGTAATTAATGCATAGTTCAACACAAATCATCAAGAGTACCATGTATGGTATAGGAAGCATTGAACTCCTTTGTAGTTGGTTGGTGGTGGAAGATCGTCGATGATAACACTAACTTTCAAGAAGTCAGTGGCAATGCCATTCTTTGACATTGCATGCCATAGGATGCATCCATGCTTTACCCAGAACTAGTACTTCAAGGGGTTCAATGAGAGATGATATAGTCTACATCTTTCAAAGATTTGCTCGAAGCTTGTCTAGGTGTTTCTTCCAATTAGAGTGAATACATAAATCATCAACAAATACTTATAACTCTTGCCTAAGCATGTCTTTGAAAGTGGCACACATGAGCCCCTAGAATGTGGCTGGTGTGTTCGTCAACTCAAAGGGCATGACGATGTAGGCAAAGATGCCCCACTCGGTAGCGAATGCAGTCTTGTGCCTATCATCAGGATGCACTTGCACCTGATTGTATTCGAAGAAGCCATCAAGAACTGTAGGCCTCTTTACCAGCTACCCTCTCGAGCATATGCTCAGTGTACGGTAGCAAATAATTGTCTCTCTTCGTAGTAGCATTGACTTTCTTGTAATTGATGCACACTTTGATTTTTCCATTCTTCTTCATTATAATCACTATGGGAAAGACCTAGTCTGTGTGTTCGATTTTATAAATTAATCTTGCTCTTAATAGCTTATCGATTTCCTCTTTGATAGCGTGAGCGTGTTTGGGATTCATAGGATACAGTCTCACTGCTTTGACCAATGTTGCATTAGGTGTCATGGGGATGTCATGAGTCACTACGCTTGAGCTTCTCTCCTAATTTTGCTCTCCTTGGCCAATGGCCTCGACTTTTTTGATGAACCATAGTAGTGTTCAAGCTCTGTCTAGGTGGTACAATGTGTGGTTTAGATGTGTCCCTCGGTCGTGTGGGTGAGATTGGTGTGCTTACATTAGAGAGATCATCAATCTCATCTTCCAATATGGGTTCTATATCCTTTAGGTGTTCTTGAGCTCCTTTCACCCACTCCTTGACCTTTTCTATGGCTTCGAGTTAGCGCTTTAGGTTGGGGTACTCGCTACCTTAGCACTCCCTTTCTCATCAGCAATCTTTGGAGCGAATGTTTCTGCCTCTACGTTCGTGACTTTCTTCCCAACAGGTAGTGTCATTGCGCTCTTAGTTTTAAGTATGACCTTTGTATCGGCTTTCTTCTTCCTTTGCCTACAGCTCTTCTTTCCTATTATTGAGGCTGCATCGAGGTTACTGGGCCCTGGGGCAGTGATATGTCGACTTGCTTTGTCTCTGCTCGGGTCATAACATGCAATGGGATGGGTGTAGCCTATTCGTCGAGTGTCTCAACTCTAAACATCCCCAATAGTACTGAAGGTACGATTGTCGAACTAGAGGGTGGTATCCCTCTAGGGCAATTGGCAACCAAGAGGTGAGTGATTCCACACTTTGTACATTTGAGGTCAGCTTTATCTCAATTGGCTTGCTCCCTCTTGGGGTAGCACAAAGAGATGTGCCGTGGATGATCGCAAGTCCTTGACATGAAATTAGATCTTGGGCCCCCCTAAGTTGCTGCCTCTTCCTCTTCCTAATGCCATCATTGGCACCGGTTGATAGTCCATGAGAATTGGATTGCCCTCTTCGCCGAAAAATATGTAAGGGTTTACATAAGGCTCCTTATCATTTTGCTCCTCCATGTAGCGGATTGGAACGTCGCTCTGGTGGATGTGTTACAAAAGGTCTAGGTGGTCTAGGTATGCCTGTGTGGTTGATCTCCATCCTAGGAATGACTAGTTTCACATCGTTCACTGCTTGCTAGAAGAGCCAATGGGGTTTCTCTCTCAAAGAAATTTAGAGACCTATTCCCTAGGTAAGGCTGGTTGTAAGACTGTGAGTACGGGAGTCTCCTCTCTGTAGTATGCAGTGCATGGCATTGTGGCCAACGAACCTACTACAATTGGCACAAGGTCGGGACTTAGGGCCCTAAAACCCAGCTGAAAGGTGGTTTTCGCCACAATACATGCATTGGACATGTGCGCATGTTGGTCTTCTCATCGTCTCTTGTAGTCTGACTAGCTCCATTTTCATATCTGCAAGCTCTTATTGGCTTGGGTCAGTGCCCTTCCCTTTGTCTTGGTTGCTTGGGCTTGATTGTTTGCTAGATGTTGCTGCCCTTTCTAAGGTTCTAGAGTTGGCTTCATCTCAATTCAAGCTCTTGGAGCTTCTCTCCTTGAGCTGTTCATCCACTCGTATGGCCCCTTCAAAGACCCTAGCTAGTGCATCTTTCTACAAGCTTGAGTTGCATGCCAAGGCCTTGTAGAGTTTCTCACTGTGTATTTCGTTGATAAACACGGTAGACACAACTCTCTCAGTGGGTCGTTCGTTAGTTGGGATTTTCTTATAGAGACTCTGCACGTGAGTAATGTAGTCCTTGATGTCCTCTATGTCCCTCTACTTGACATTCATCAATCGCACTATAAGATTATTCGAGTACCCAACCTTTGAGAATCTCTTAATGAAGAGACTCTTGAGGTTATTGAAATCGTTGCACTCTACAATGTCTCTAAGAAACTATACGGGGGTCGTTGCTCTAGTATTTGTTTAGCTGTTTTGCAACTACACGGATTTTTGATTGGCTCTTAGAGCCCTGGGTAACTCCTAATCCTTCAAGCAATGACGTTGCTAGTGCTGCTACACTTTGTTATGTTGACGTGTTGTCTATTAGTCACTTTGTGACAAGCTCGCTCAGCGTTAAATCTGCCTCTAGCGCTCTTTCCCTCTCTGCGTTTGATCTTATTCAATTTCTATTTGCTAGGGCTAGACTTCTCACATTTCTATGTGTCCTACCGCAATTTCCTAGTCTATTGCTGATGGTTGCATGCCGCTATGCCTTGCAAAGCTTTTTGAGCTAGCTTTCTTTCATCCTCGAGGTCTGCTATGATGTCTTCTGGCGATCTGCCATGGTGGTCTAGCCTGGTTTCCACATCATATTTATTCACCATCTGTTGGATTTTGACTTAGAAATCCCCCAGGTTGAGCTCTTCATTTTTGCAATTTGTACTAATTTTTGCCATATCTACGGTCTCTTGCTCCACCAAGTTGTCGACGAGGTTGATTAAGTCAGACAGTGTTGCGCTCCCAATGCTATTGATCCTTCTATGAGTCTAGCTTTCCTTGTTGCGTCTCTCACTTGGTCCTACCAATTGGGGTTCTTGATCACCCATCTAAGTTTGAGGGTCATCCCCTATTAGTGGGTTCATTATCTTTATTAAGTCTGAGTGTGTTTCTTCTTATTTACATGCAATCCTCAATTTGCATTCACTTAGTGTGTGTGTGGTACTTTGTTTTGTGCATTGTGTAAAATCAGGCTTTCAGTTTTTTCGAGTGCACTTCAAGTGTTGAAAACAATGTGGGTGCAAATATGAGATAATAAATGCTCTCTCTCTCTCTCTCTCTCTCTCTCTCTCTCTCTCTCTCTCTCTCTCTCTCTCTCTCTCTCTCTCTCTCTCTCTCTCTCTCTCTCTCTCTCTCTCTCTCTCTCTCTCTCTCTCTCTCTCTCTCTCTCTCTCTCTCTCTCTCTCTCTCTCTCTCTCACTGATGAAGGTGAAAATGAGATTCCCCTTGCTCTCTAGGGTCTTAAACCCTTGTTCTGCTTAGCCTTGACCTCTCTGATCACTCCCCTTGTGGCATTAACACATTTAAGCGCTCTTTTCCCCCAATTTTTCCTTGTTCGTGCCCTATTTGAGTCTGTTTTACAGTAGCAATCTTAAAGCGTTTTTCTTTGATCTCTCAATCCTATCCTACTCTAAATGCAACAAAAATAAAAATCCAAATACTGAAATGATTTATCCTACTTGCCTACTCATTAAAAACCAAAAATACTTACTTGTTTTGAAGATTAAAAACCCCAAATCTCCTACCTATATCAAGCACTGGTTTGATGATGAAACCCTACTTCGATGCTCGATTTGAGATGTGCAAGTGCTCAAGATTGAATCCGTTGGTCCCGACAATAGAACCAAAATGATGTGGGAGCTCTAGCTCATCCGCCAAGACCCATGGACCGCTTATTGCTTCAAGCCTTTCAAGGAAGCACAAATGGCTATCTCTCACCTACTCGATGCGCATTCGATCCTGCGAGGGTGTAGTGAGCTTACCTTGATGCCTGAATGAGTAGCTTCCTCTCTCAAGTAAGCTGGTAGCTCCACGATTCGAGATGCAAGATCAAGCAACCTCAAGCCTCATCCTTTGAGCTCCATCCTCCATAGCTGTGCATGAGACAAGAGAAAAGAGAAAAGAAGAGAAGATGAAGAGAGCTTCTCCACCATAGTCTCTCACCCTCACACACTCACACTCCCTCTCTCAAGCACACACTAGAAAGCAAGAAGGAGAGAAGAAGAGAGGAAGAAGAGACCACTTTAGCCACACACCAAAGAATGAGCTTCTCATTCACTTTTTGAGTTTATATATAAGCCCTAAATACCTTGGGCACCCATCCCCTTTTTACATGACCGGGCATCTTGCCAAGGTCCTCATTACCTATTCCCTTCTAGTTGCCTTATCCCTTTACCTATGCCCATCTAGATTTTACAATTTGTACTGGAGGAAGCCTGGCGCTCTTTTACAAAATTTTAGTGGCACCCACCTACGCCTTTGTCTTTGACTTGGCCTTTAAGGTCGCCCTTGTGCTTTTCGACGTGGCCTTTGAGGTCGCCCTTGCACTTTTGGCCTTTCTTCTCTAATTCCTTTGCTTGGCTGTCTTTTTTTGCATTATTCCATATTTTTAAAATTTCTTTTTCCCGTCTTGCATCAAGGTTAACAATGTCCCATAAGTAAAGAGAAGGGAGTGTGTCCTAGTTGAAAAGCTATAAAATGATATACTTTGCTCATATTTCAATCAATCAATAGAAGAAGATCTTGGAGCATTGTCTTGTAAGTCCTTGTCTCATTAGTTTGTTCTATTTATTTTCTTTCTTTAATTGGTTCAAATGTCTCCATTTGATTTTTTTGTAGCTCTAGATCATCCATGAATTTTATGAAAGTTGGATCCAAAGTCTATCAAATGCATCATTCTTGGATATGGTGATATAGGCAAGATGGGCTATGGCCTTTGGGATCCACATGCTCAAAAGGTTATTTGCAACCATGATGCTATATTCCATGAGGACAAGATGCATATGAGACTAGAGCAGGTGATTGAGGCATGTAGGGTGATCTTTCAGGAGGAGCCTCGTGTTACAATATAGTTAGCCATCGTGAGATAACTTTCTTCAACCGTTGATGATATAGTGGCCCAAGATCCATTTGTTGTGTAAGATCATGACACTGGATAGGGAGGACAAGCCATACAGTCACCACAACCAGCCTAAGATGCTCCACTAGAGCTTCACATCCTCCTGATTATTATGAACCTTTTATGGATTATGTCATGGTGACAAACTCTATTGAGACACTTACCTATAATGAGGTTATATACAAAGGTGATTTTCATTCTTGGGAGAGGGACATGTAGTCTAAGTTTGATTTGCCACAAAAAAATCATACATGGGACTTAGTATCCTTGCATGATGAAAAGTATGCATTGCCATGTAAGTATGTATACAAGTTGAAGAGTACTCTTGGTCTCGACTAAGCTAGAATATAAGGCCAGATTGGTTACTAAGGATTTTAACTAGGAAAAGGGAGTTGACTTTGATGAGATATTTAGCTTAAGGGCTTTGTGGAAAAAGGCAAGGAATACTAGGGTGCAAATTGAAGAAGAGTTTTTATAGAGTTAAGCATGCACCTAGAGAATGGTACCATAAGTTTGATGCTTCCATGCATTCATAGGGATATTCTTGTAGTAATATGGATATGTGTCTATACATCAAGAAGTCTTGTGATGGTAGCCTTATTGTCTTGGGGCTTTATGTTGATGATATTCTTATAGTTATGTGGATTTGTGTCTATTCTATACACAAAGGAGGCCCATGATGGTAGCCTTATTGTCTTGGTGCTTTATATTGATGATATGCTTACTATTGAAAGTACTCATGTGGAGTTGGATGCGTTAAAGACTCAGCTCAAGAAGAGCTTTGAGATGAAGGATATGGGGCATGCCTCACACATACTTGATATACACATTATGTTTAATTACGTGGTTATATATGCAGGATAGCAAGCTTATTCACTACTTATTACTTTATCATGTGGATTTTTAGTCAAGTAGATTATCCCCACTCAGATGATGAAGGATTGAGATGGCCAAGTTCCCATATGCATCCGCAATGGACAGTTTGATGTATGCCATGATAGCCACTCGACTTGACATAGCATTTGTAGTGGGAATTGTGGTATGTTGTATTGCTACACCTGGCAAGCAACATTGGGACATTGTGAAGGATATCATGAGATACCTTAAAGACATTTCATATATGTGCATCTACTATGGTAGCCAAGATACAAGAGTCATGGGTTACACTAACTTAGACTATCCAAAACATGGAGATAGTATGAAGTCCATCTCTAGCTATGTCTTTACTTTTGCTAGAGGTGCTATTTCTTAGATGTCCAAGGTATAAAATTCCATGGGCTTGTCACTGAGCCTGAGTACATTGCAATCATTGAAGCTTGCAAAAGGAGACCCCATGGTTAGGCCATTAAGTTGTAGATCTTGGTATGACTATGACTCCTGCATTGCCTTCAAATTCGATGAGTGCCATTTAGTTGGCTTGTAACTTGGTCTTCCATGTGAAGACAAAGCATATGGAGGTGCTCTATCACTTCATCAAAGAGGTGGTAGAGGACAAGTCCATTGAGCTTGTCAAGATCCCTACAGATACAAATCTTGTAGGTTTACTCAGTAAAAGTCTCCTAATGGACTGTTACGCCTTCCTTAGGAAGATGATGGGTATAAGATGAGATGATGTCCATTCCTCCTTTTGTTGTACTTCTATGTACACTTTATACTTTGTCACTTTTTTTCAGTTTTCTCCATACTCAAGTACATTGACCTTTAAGTGGGAGGTTGTTGGGGGGTTAAAGGTTACATGTATCTAGCCATCTACAATTACTTGTACATTATTGTACCCACACACTTGTATACTATAGGTGGTGAGCACCCAACATTGTTCCTTTATTCTTTATTCTTTCAATGGCAATAGAATAAGGAAAAGCACATCACAGATTGTGACTGTTGGAGTTCTCACACTCTTGTCTCTCTCTTCTTTGCTTGAACCTCGATAGCTCTTGCTTTTGCTCATGCTTCCACTTCTGCTCCACCTTTCAACATGTAGTGCCAAATGAGGTTGTTTTTAAACCTACATAGGTTTCTCATGATAACATAGATAAGCCTATTTCTAATGTAGATATGAATGGTGTACTTCTTGATGAGAGACTAGAGATTGAGTAGTCTTGGACTATGCCAAAATGATTGGTGCAAACATTGCGTGATAATAAGTTGGATACATCATTGGCTAGTTGTACTCATTTAGGCTCTCATAATGCATTCAAAAAATTGGATGGCTACTATGCAATCTGAGTACAATGCTCTTATCAAATATGGTATTGTTCTTATGTGATTTACCACTTGGTAAGAAGGCCTTTGGTACCAAACAAATTTACAAGTTCAAGTGCAAGCCAAATAGTAGTGCTGATCATTACAAAGCTAGACTTGTGATAAATCATTATGCTTAGTGATTTGATGAGACATTTAATCCCAATAGTCATATGACAACTATTCATAGCATTTACACACTAGCAACTCATAAATGTTGGAATGTACATCAGGTAACCATTAAAACTACATTTTTAAGTAGTGATTTACATTTGAATGTATATATTTTCTAACCTCATGGTTTTGTGAAGAAGGGGCGAATAAGCAAAGTGTGTAGATTGAAAAAGGCTTTGTATGGTCTGAAATAAGCACTTTGATCTTGGTATGAGAAGATACATGCATACTTGACTGCACACAATTTTTAGAATAGTTCCATTGAGAGAACATTATATGTCAAACATGAGGGTGATGATGTGCTTCTGATCATTGTGGTTTATGTTGATGACATGCTTCTCACATTGGTCCTAATGAGACACATATGGCTAAATTTAAGGTTGAGTTGGATTTAGCATTTGGCATATTGAATTTGGGCCTACTGCATCATTATTTGGCCATTTAGTTTAAGCAGTGTGATAGAGGTATTGCTTTGTATCAAACAAAGTATGTTGAGATACTATTGTAAAGTTTTGGTCTTGAAGACTACAATTGCGTCCATTGCTACTCCTGTGGAGACAAGTTTCAAATTGAGCCTTCATGTTGTCAATAATAATTTTGATAACTTTCTCTATCGATAGTTGTTGGAAGCTTGATTTATATATGGATTACAAGGCATGATATTTAGTTTGAAGTCTCACAAATAAGCAAGTGTGTGCATAGCCTAGGCGGTAGGCAATAAAGCTAATCTTTTGCTACTTGAGTAGTACTTGGCACCTTGGGATATTTTATCCCAATAGAGATAATTACCAATAGATTTACATGCTTTTTTAAATTTAGATTGAGCTAGTTTTGATGATACTCATGTATCCACAAGTGGTTTTTGCTTCATGGTTGGCAGTTCATGCATATCATGGTTGAGCAAAAGGAGCCATTGTGGCCAATTCTAGTTGTTGGTGTTGACATGGCAACTTTCACAACTATGATTGAGTATGATTGTGCCCCTTAGTTGATTTGGAGCCATTTTCTACCACCATCTACACTAACAGTTAGAGCATGTTGGTAGCTGCATAGAATCTAGTGTTCCATGTACATACAAAGCACATTGAGATGCACTTTCATTATGTCAAGAAGAGAGAAGAGATTAGCTTGGTCTATGTGCCAACATAGACCTTGCATATCTTTTCACCAAGGCTTTGCCTTGTGAGAAGCTTGAATCTTTCTCAAAGCTTTGGGCTCACTCCACTTTGTGGATTGATCAAGTCCATTAGGCAGGGCACTTTCTTATACATGTCTAGCACTCATTCACCACATCACTCCATGGGGGAATTTGTTACTATATTTTGGTAGTGATGTGTGTGAACATACTTATGGACGTTGGTACACAGAAGAGGTTAGCTTGGCCTATGTGCCAACATAGGACAACCTTGCAAATCTTTTCATAAAGGCTTGCCTTGTGAGAAGCTTGAATCTTTCTCAAGGCTTTGGGCTTACCCACTTTGTGGATTGAACTAGTCCATTAGGCATGGCACTTTCCTATACATGTGCCATCTCTCATTCACTGCATCACTCCGTGTGGGGGAATTTGTTATTATATTTTGGAAGTGATGTGTGTGAATATACTTAAGACCATCGGGGCACTTTTTCTCTCTTTAAGAGGTTTTTTCTCTCAAACTTGTATATATGTCTACTCACTTTTTAGACATTATTAGTCTTGTAAATCTTCTCTATTGATACCTCTCAATACACTTTCAATTGTGCTCTCTTAAGAATTTTCTTCTCCAAGCAATGTACTTGCATTCTTACAACCCTAAATCCAACACTACTTTGTGCCATGGATGATTACAGAATAGGATAGATTAGGATCCATTATCTTCATAATCATCTTCTTCTCAAAAGTCAAAAGAGTCATAAAAAGTCTAATTCACACATTGTCCTAAAATATGTAGAATGCACAAAAAGTTTCATTCACCCCTCAGGTTCAACCAAGTGTGTAGAATGCATAAATTGTCTTATTTATTTGTAGGGATTGCTCTGCTTATGTAATACCTTGCTTGCAAAGCATAAAAGGAAGTATACGGAAGGTGGAATGCATTGCATATTTGTATTTATACTTCTTGTAACTTGATAGGGGAAGGAAATGTCTTCTTTGCATTAGTATATGTAGAATAGTTTTTGTATTCTTGCTTGCCCATCTGCATGCATTGTGTTTGTGATTGTCTGCAAGTAGGAGATTTTTCTTGACTGTAATTATTTCTCTATAAGACCACCACAAAATCCGATTTTGAGACCATATATATAATCACTTCATGCTTTAGAGGTTGGAAATGCAATGTATTGGATAGTCTAATCACAAGATATCACAATTAAAGGTGTTAAATGGATAAATTTTACTAATCACAATGATTGCTATTTTTGGAGCCACAAAACTCATCATTTTTTTCTTCCTAGTTTGAAATCATAGTGGTAAGCATCTAGAGAATATGATCTATATCTATTAGGAGCATTGCATGATTGTTTGAGTATAAAGGGAGAGGTCCATCACATCATCAAAATCACAACTTGTTATCAATACCATTGCATGATTAGGAGCTCAAAGATTCCTGGTTTCATGACTTTGAATTCTTAGACAATGTGTGTCATATCTTAAGAACAAAGTCCAATCATTGCACCTCACTTCAAGCTCTAGGCACTATCTAATCCGCACTAGGAATATTTCTAATGATCACCATGATTACATCTAGCCATCAAAAAAATGCTTTAGTAGGAGTCCAAAACATTATATTTGTTGTTTACTTTTTGGATTTGTATGGATGTCCTGAGGGTAATGTTAGTTACTATTTGAAATCGTGATCACTAGGAGCTTGTTTAGTATCATCATGACTTACTTTCCACATCACTATGAGTAGAAGCCATGACCACAAAAATTTCATGATTAGAGACTTAAAAGCACCACCTTCACTTGAATTTGAAGTTCTTGGATATTATGTGCTTCAACTAGGAGGATAAGGCCTAACGTAACTTTCCACATCACTATGAGTAGAAGCCATGACCACAAAAATTTCATGATTAGAGACTTAAAAGCACCACCTTCACTTGAATTTGAAGTTCTTGGATATTATGTGCTTCAACTAGGAGGATAAGGCCTAACGTAACTTGAAATTAAGAATACTAGGAGTAAGGTATCTATCATTTGTAATTGACTTCCACATCTCCATGATTACAAGCCATGAGGACCACAATTGGAATTGTGGAGGGTCAAGATTATATTATTTCATGAATTTAAGGGAATTAACCTACTATACATTGTCAAACAACTACACTTTTGAGTGAGAATATTATGATTTTCCCATAACTTTCGAGTGCTTATCAACAAATGACTATACTTTTGAGTGAGAATACTTTCATTTGACCGACTCTCCCATTGCCATAATTACTAGCCATGACCACCATGACTACTTCTATAAGCAATAAAGACATCATGCTTTCATGCTTTTAAGTGTGGAAATTAACAATATGGTATCTCATGCATTGAGGCTAGCCACAAGAAACACCATGTGTGAAAAGTAGAATTAGTTTGAGTGGATTTGTCATCACCATGGCTAAGTCCAACACCACCATGAATACTTGCTAATAACCATAATTACATGATTTTCACATAATCTTGTTCTTTTTTATTAGCTATTAATGTTAATTAAAGTGCAATAGAGTTTATGGGATAGCATTGCTACATCTACGGTAATGCTTGTCACATCTAGCTCATTTGGGAAGCCTACTTGCCACCATCACAACTATAATGCCTAAACCACCATGACTGTCCATCTCATCTCCATGACTAGCATTTTGATCCCCATTGTTATGACTTAACAATAGAGCATGATCTTTAATTTGTTATCACCATAGCTAGAGTGCCAAGGACAAAAAGTAAGTGATATGGACCAAGAAACATCAACCCAAGTACTTCCAGTCTTCAAGATCACCACGATAGTAATAAATAGACACCACCATGATTTCTTTTGAAGTTGTATGCCAAAAGCCATCCACCTTTTATTTTAGACTTAGGGTATAACTTCATCATGTCATAAGAGAAGGTGCATGCTTATCTTGACCAAAAAACAATAGTATCTAGGGTGCCACATCACCATGATTGTCAACTGAGAGTAGCAACATGATTTCATGCACAAAACTTCATCAAGACTACTTTTTAAAGCACCACCATGACTAGTAATGTGCAAGACCCAGTCTATGTGTTCAATCTTGTAAATGAATCTTGCCCTTAGAAGCTTATCAATGTCTTCCTGGAAAAATTAGTCAATTTTTACAAAAAGCAAGGGATTTTACATTGCAATCTAATTCTCTTGCATACACTGACTTGTTTTCTTACATAAATATCTAAAAATTTTGGATTTTGGAGCTTGAACCTTCAATGTGACTATAATGGAGGAAGGATATTGGGTCTATCTTACAGTCTAGAGCCATAAGAGCCTCCATCAATATCATTTGTAAATAAAGTCTTCACAACTTCTCTCATCTCTTTTGGGTATGCTTGAGAACTTACTTTAAAATTCAATCAATTGATTTTGGAAGAGAAATGGATTGGATTGATTTTTTTTGTTGCATGTGATGTTGATGTAGTGATTTTCTCGTGTCTTGTCTCACACTGATGTATCCACACCAACACGATTGCACACCATGGACGTGTTTTCCTACTTCAACCATAATGACTAGCCCCAACCACCATGACTTGAACCTCTACTATTAATTTTTTTGTTGTCTGAGATGCTGAGGTAGTGATTTGTCTCACAATGATGTACCCACACCAGCATGATTGCACACCATGGGTGTGTTTCCTTGCTTTAACCACAATGACTAGCCCTAACCACCATGATTAGAACCTCTACTAGATCTCTAGATAGAAACTATCAATGAGATTGAGGAACTCATTTTATAAATGAAGTAGTGGAACATCTACTCTCTATATTCCTCATCACTCACAAAGAGTTAGTACCTTACTATCCACAAGCAAACAACTAAGCCAAATCAACAAACAAAATTGTGGTCAACATACTTACTAAGATAGTATCAAGGTCATGATCAAATTAGGATAACAGGCTTGTGGTAGCATTATGGGCATATCTTACCACTTAATAAGATAGCCACATGTCAAACATATTTCAGGTCAACCTATTGCACTAATGCCATCACGTGGATCAAGTTTTTGATTCCTAGTCTATACATTGTAGTACAAGATTGAAAAGATAACAAAACCTAGACCAAGTGCCTCACAAAATTAGAATGGCTCATGGAAGCACAACTCTTAGCTACCCATGTGCTCATTGTAGAAAAAGCCCATAGTAAGGGTTGATTTGACAAGCATTTGAAAGAAAACTCATTTGAACAGGGAGATTTAATTCTTCCTTACTTATTTAAGGGACACAAACAAATATTGAAGTTTAAGGATTGGGACCATACTACATTTACTCCGTCAGCCAAACAAAAAATGTGGAGCGTGAAATTCTTGATGGGGGGGGGGGGGGGGGGGGGATCAACCACCTTAATGGAAGTTGCATTAAGAAATATTATCCCTTGGACATCCTTGACACAAAATCCCACAATACCTACCATCAGTGGAGGTGACTGGAATAATACATATCCCCACAATAACATTTTCAAGTTTAAGCAATCACAGTAACCTTCGTGACAAAGAAGAGATGGCTATGTTAGTATCCTATTTGCACCTTAAGATTAATGTTTCAAAATAAGTTCTATAGTGTGAATCTAAGCATACTTTCCTCAAGGTCTAGTACAATCACCATCTTGACATTGCTTGTAATGGCAATCAATTGATGTGACCAATGCAAAATGGTGATAAGCTATAAAGACCCTATAGCACAACCAAACAGACTACAACGAAATTCTATTGTGTGATTCTCGTCAGTTGCAATTTCCATATCCCTCTAAACTTAGGAAACATTCTTTATTGGATAAAGTCCTTCTAGAAAAAGAACTTCATGTGGCAATCAAATTCTAAGGCCCAAATTTGTTAGCAAACATAGTGACTTATATTTGCAAGCTTCCATGCCGACCATTTGATCTAAATGGGCTTTTTGAGCTCTAGTGTAATCTAAAAAAATTTAACTGGTGACTCTATGTTTTTTTTAAAAAAAACCGCACACATGAAATCTAGCCAAACTTACAACTAGGAAATTATCTAATAAATTGTACTAATTTTCACAAAAATGGAGTTGTGTCGAGTTTGTAATATCAACGTGATTTTGTCTAAGTACACTGCTTTTATTCTCATAATTCTCATAATTCTCATGACTTTACATTGTTGAGAATGCATAGATGGTAGCTCTATCCATGAGAATGACTAACCTTGAATTCCCTACACATTAATTAATGAACCTAAAAACAAAAATTGTCTTTACCATGGATCAATGCAACAAGAATAACTCACAACCCACCACATGGGACCTAGGGGCTCTCAAAATTTGGCTAGCCAAAAACTCTGAGGAGCTAGTTAATAAAATGACATGTATAGGGACCTTATTAAATGATGCGAACACTACAACTTTATACTAGAGTGTAGAGTGAACCAACTCACTTAATCACATCATGAGCTTCATGTGTAACTATGAACCTAGTTCTAAAGCAAGTGTGTTAGACTATTAGGCAAGTGGAGAGCAAATAGTTGAAAAATATACACTTAGACCATAGTTGGTAGACCTCACCTTAGGAATACAAAACAAGGAAGTGAAAGATAAAGGACCCTTGATAATTCCTATGGTTCTACAAAAATGGAAAAACTCACATGACCTTATGCAACATAGACTCATATTTAGTGCCATTGTGGAGGAAGATTTGCACATAACCACCCAAATCTTCCACCATATGTTCACTTATAGAAAACCTAACTCTTCCATAACAAGGGTCCCTAAACACCTCATAGAAGATATACTTACTAAAGAGGTCATACTAGATATTTGAACAACCTTTGGATAGAAGGAGTTCATGAAACTATTTTTAAGGGGAAGAAAGTACTCACTCGAGCTCCTGATGTGAGCTCCCTTGAGTCAAGAGGGATGATTATTTTTTGAGTGTACTTACCATACTGAAAACATAAGAGATTCAAGGAGGATCATAAACAAAATAGGATATAGGTTTGAGAAAGCAAAGAAAACCACACATCCTATTGCATGATAGTTGCCTCTTAAATATGCATATGGATACATCACATACATTTCATTTAGTCTAGTTTGACTTGCTAGCTCAGCCATTATCCATACAACTAATCATCATCATCTCTCCACACTCAAAGATACCATTCAGTTGTGTTGCATACAAGGAAGGCACCACTCAGATGCACTACCATATACAAATGTTTCAACATGCCCCATTGGTGTCTTATTCGGTTACTATAAGGTGGTCATGTGGATGAGTATATTAGTAACATTGATTATCAAGTATCCCCCGATCACTAGGTACATCTTATGGCTATTACTAGTGGGTGGTCATGCTCTTTGTCTTCAAGTCTTCTTTTTCTTGTCTTCAAAAAATGTACAATTCTACATTTTTGTCTTGGTTGTTTTCCTCCATGAAGTTTGATTGTCTTTTGAATCTGGATGCATCTTCATGATGTCCAATCATCTTACAATGATTGCATTTGGATAAGTATTTCAGTCTACATTTTGTGTTGATGTGTCCTTTCCTTCCATACTGGTGGCATTCCTTGGAATCCTTTTTTGTGAATAATACAATACCCTTGCTTGTAGACAAGTTAACTTTCCCTTTAAGTTCCTTCTCTTTTCACAAGAATTCAAGATATGCACTCTTTAAGGTTATCTAATTCATGGATAAGAAGTGAATCTTTCAAGGATGTATATTCCTTACGTAGGCTGACAAGCAGCATTGCGATTGCATCCTTTTAAGGAATTTTAACTTGGATACCTTCAAGTTGGTTGAGTAAGCTTCTTCATTTTAATACATATTTTACAAGTGAATCCTTGTATTCATTATACAATCTATAGTAATCCATTTTTAAGTAGAGTCTCATGATTTGTTACTTTTACACTAAAATGTTTATTCAACTCCTCCCGTACTTTCTTTGTTGTTCCTTTGATATTAATGTGATGGATAAGACTTGGAGCAAGATCTAAACCAATTAAAGCAAGTGTTTATTCATCCATTTCTATCCACTCTTCAATCAATTGTGATAGTGCATTATCTCAAATTACCATCCATAGTTTTTTGTTTATGAGTAGAAATTGCATTTGAGTTGCATAAGTGTGATACTTCTCCCCACCCTCAAATTTTTCAATGCCAAATGACATGTTGGAAGTTGAAGCCATGATTTTTGCAGAGAGGTCTTACCAAGCCTATAACAATACTTGGTAGTGTCTACTCCAATTACAAAATAGAATTTTCTAAAGGCTAGATGAGCATGAACAAGAGTCAATTTTGAGATGCAAAGATTTCATATAATCATAGTGTAAATGCAACTTTCAGGATTCAAACTCATTCGAGACAGCTAACATGAACAAGTTTAAAGATATACTGGATTGTGGAGGAAAGTGTGGATAAGGCTTTAGTTGAACTAGTTTAGGGAGAGGAGAGAGTGTGAAAAGAGAGAAGAGAGTGTGAGTAACACTTGTGGTAATTAAACGAAAAAAAAACAACTCTGATGCGAGTAAACGGCAAGGTGTTTAGAAATCGCTATATTTAAACTTAAGGTTTTTAAATTTTAGCTTAAGATAGATAAAAAAGAAGAGAGAATTCATGGAGCAAAGTTGTCGTACTGAAAATGAATTGAAATCAACCGAATATCATATGTGTTGAGATGGAGCTTACTTGCTTTAGTTTGTCCTCTGTTTTTGGTGATTGAGATTAGAGCTATGAGCTCTCTTCAAAGCACATACCATCTTCTTTCTTTTCTCCTCTATCTCTCTTCAATTAGAAGTAGCCCCCTTGCTTGACTTCACAAGTTTCCCTCAAGGTTCTTATGGAAGCAAGCCTTGTGCTTTGACTAAAGCAGCCCCCTTAAGCATAGGGTTTAAGTAGCCCCCTTTCTTGGCAATAATGCGTGACAAACACAAAAGATATTGACCTTCAACTAGCCCTCTAATAGTTGCATCTTCAATGGTAGCACACCTTGCTTGAGTAAGACCTCTTCCATACCTCCAATGCACTTAATACTCCCAAAATTTGAGTAGCAGCCATGGATGCTTCCATAACCTCACAACCTTTAGGAAAGTGGCTTTGATACCAAGTAAAAGGATAAGAGATTCAAGGATTATCATAGAAAAAATAGGACATAGGTTTGATAAAGTAAAGAAAACCACACTTACTATTGCATAATAGTTTCCTCTTAAATAGACATATGGATACATCAAGCACATTGCATCCAGTCTAGTTTAAGCTGATGTCTCACAAATTTATCCATCCAATTGATCATCCTCATCTCTCACAACTCTAAGGTATAATTCATATTGTGTTGCATGCAAGGAAGCCACCGCTCATATTCTGTTGTATACAAGGAAGGCACCACTCATATGCATAACCATATACAAATGTTTCAACAACTAAGGCAATCAACGTAGAATTAGGACTCTCCATTGATGCAACACCTACCCTAGGAATTGTCACACCACTCGGAAAGGTCTTTACTTCATGAGACACAACAGAAAAGCAATCACACTCAAGAGGTTCTAGGGAATGAGAGAGGGAGAAAAAAAAGGAGCAAAGAGAATAGGCTAGGAAAAGAAAAAGGGTGCAAGAGGAATAGGAAAGAAGAAGTCAAACTTCTAGCAAATAACAAAGCATCCAAAGGGAGAAGAAGAGTAGTGAAGAGAGAAAGGAGAGTTTATCTACCTCAAACTCTGATGGAGGAGACACCCTTGAATTAGTAGCAACTTGTGCTGCTAAAAGTTGGAGTAAAAAGGAAGCAAAAAATATGAAAGCCAAGATGAAAGAGCATATTGAGAATATCCAAAGGACCCTATTGCAGTCATTGAAAAAAAAGATAGAAAATGACCCACACACTTATTCAAAAAATTCAAGCAATTGTGATAGAGAATGAGGAGGGTAGCTCGAGTAAAGACAAAGAAAAAACTATTGAGAGTTTGCAAAACCTTGATTAAAAAAATTCTCTACTGGCTAGTAGTATATATACAAAGATTACAAAAAGAAAATCACTAGTTTGGAGAAGGCAAAATCCACATAAGAAGCCATGACCACTTCACAAAAGGTAAACAGGAGCACCAAGTCAAATTAGGTGATATTCAAGAGACCTATATGAGGTTTATAGTTCAAACCAACCATCAATTTTCCGAATCTCCATGCATAGTTGAAAGAAAGTCATTTTTCTCAAAAGCAAAAGTTAGAGAACTAGGAGAGCTACAAAAGAAAAATGAAGAAGCACATGCTTAGGTGGTAGACCTAACAGTTAGTTAGAGCAAGAGAAAGCTAAAAAGTATTTATGTGAAAGAGAAATCTAGGAGATTTAGCAAGCTTGAGAACATCATAATGTGGCTTGCCTTAGGTTACAATAGAACCTTGATGCAACTTTGTTCGGAACCATCACGTAAACTGAAAACAAAGTGAGAGAAACCTTCGAAGAGACATTAACCAAGTTGACCACCATTCAATTGCAACTTCCCAACACAAATCAAGTCAACTTAAGGTATACAAGTATGTGATCTCACAACAACAAGAGCTTATAGGTAGGCCATACAAGCACTTCCACCTCCAACACTGAGGATCTACCAAAGTTGAGGGAATAGTTGATCCTAACCAACTCAACTCTAAAAATCCTGAATTTTGACCAAGCACATAATCTCTCAACTCCAACCCCAACAAGATAATCCCTCATATGAAATCTAAAGGGCATTGGCTATAGTGAGTAGGAGTTCGAAGCTATGGAATTAGGAGAATCGGAGCCCTCTAAATCAAAACAATTCTTCTTAATAAAGCCATAAAAAATTATGACTCCCATGACAAACTTTATGGAGCCCTAAGAAATTTGATGAGCTAAGGGAGAGTGTAAATGATGTGCATCAAGGACTACACCAGTGGTGGAGTTTGCAAAAAAGATATAGGAGTGCCGCTTGATATTATCGAGTGCACTACAAGCTCTTGCTTAGAAGGTAACTAACTATCCTCTTGACTACAGAGGATATGAAGTGCAATAGGAAGATTTAGATAAAGTAATAAAGACATATAGGAGCCAAAAGGAGAGCATGCTATAGAATTGGACTTCAAAGTTTCAAGGGAAAGGAAGTTTCAAAAGGCTATGTCTGCAAGTATGGTATACAAACATTGATTTGAGCAACTAAGAGCATAGCTAAGAAGTGGAAGAAGAGTACGATGAAAATGTCCCTTGGGAAAGCCTATTGACTTCTAAAAGGCAAGGCCCGAAGTGAACATTTGGAGTTACATCACGAAAAGTTCAGAAGCTTCAACCAAACTGGTGCTATGTTATTTTAGAGTTTAATGACATCACAAGGTTGGCATTTTGTTATAGAGTAGACATACTCCATTGCTCTTATTCTAGGTGGCACAAATAATATGATTATGATTTGCAATGCCATGGCTGATACAACTTCCCAAAGATCCTCAAGTCAACGCCCCTTAATGAGAAAGGTTATACCTGTTCCAATAGCAATACCTTTGACCCTCATTCTACATGTTCCTCAAAAACTTCACCAATTGCCCTAACCTTGCCTTCATCACCACATGTAAAGATCCCTAGCCCCCACTATTCTTTGACATCAATATAAGTCTGGATAAAGTGCTATCATTTGACTACACCTACACACCGTACTCTTCCCATGGTACTGTATTGTGCTGCTAGAAGACATGGTGGATAGACAGTTTTCTTTTTGTGCCCACCTCTGCTTCCTAGAGTCCTTCATCAAGCTGTAAGAAGTAGTAAAAGTGTACGTGGTTAGTAAGGGATGTCTCAATCATACCCTTTGCAACCACTCTTGAGGAGTAAAACTACTTTAAAAAAGGAGAGAAAGAAGAAAGAAAGGAAATAAAAGACAACAAAAGATCCAATTTAGAAAGCCACACTACACAATCACTACACCTAGCCCTAGCCCCATAGCACAACTTTTGGACGCATCAAGTGTGCTGGACACCTTGGGCTCGATTCAGATAACATATTACCTTGAAGCTTGCACTATATAATGAAACTATATAGACACTAACTAGGCCCTCAAGTATGAGACAATGCCCCAAGCCTTTGACCCATCTTCGAGTTACACTTGCACAAGCAATGTGTAGTAAGATAGGCATGCCCCCAGGGTGAGCACTTTGATTGCAATGACAAATCCTCTATAACAATCTATACGTAAAGAAGGCTCCATACATATGGATTTGTTGTACATCACATCCTTGAGCAAAATCACCAAAGTTGCAATGACAATATCACCACCCCCCTCAAGGGCAACTACCACTTCCTTAAAAGGACCACCTCACATGATCGTCCCTTAGTACAATGTTCTACACTACTATATGCAATGGAATGGGTACACCTCTTGGAGGGGGACAAAGTTAACCCTCTCAATGAATCAAGCACAAGAAGAACGGAAATATCCACAAATGATTAAGAAATTCTTCCAATGCAAATGATACCTCTAGGAGGGGGACAATGTTAACCCTCTCAATGAATCAAGCACAAGAAGGACGGAAATATCCACTTAAGGAATAAACTCTTCCAATGCAAATGCTATAACATATTGTTTTCTTTTTTAACATGTTTTTCGATGAGAGGAATTGAGAGCGAAGCTCGCTCTCGTATAAATTTTAGTTACATTTGTTGAAGTTAAATGACTCTTACCTAATTTTTAAAATGCATGCAATGTAATGCCGATAAAGAGGCCATAGGTGGGGTCTGGATGCCCAAAAAGGGAGGAAAGCGTAGAGACATTGTATAGAAAGGATGAAAGGTAATGGAAGAAGCCATTCACATGTGTATGCAACCTTGGGGTCTTCTTTCTTTTGCTTATATTTTCTTGCAATTGAGAGAGTAAAGTTAAGGGGGAGAGTGAGTATCTGGGTGAGAGACCTAGTGTTGAGAGGCTTGTGCATTCTTCCTCTTCTTCTCCATCCCATCCTCTTGGTGAGTTGTGAGTGCAAGCAAGTGTGTGTAAAGTTGAGAGAGTGAGGGACATGGTATACAAAGCTTTCTCTTTCTATCTTCTTCTCTTCAAGCTTATCCTTGGCAACTCCTCTCATGCACAGGCAAGAATGAAAGTAAGGAAGTGAGTAAGTGAGCGCTTATGTGGATCATGGATCACGACTCACCAACGTGAACTACAATAACATGGTAGGTATTGTTAAGTTTGCTCATTACATTTGTATATGGCTAGGTGAAAGACAATAGTGATAATGTGTGTCAAATCCCTTGATACAATAAGGTTGTGTGCAATGGTCCCAACATTGGGCTTGTGAGTGCAACACCTCTGTTTTTCCTATTTTGGAGCATCCTTTCAAATCCTCTTATGTGTGCCACTATGACAAGTCGATCAATTCTAAGTTGGATTGCAAAGTACATTTCCAAGGTTTGTTCAATATAACTTTACAAGGCAATATTAATGGGCATTGAGATACCATAAACTCCAAGATTCCTTACATGAGTACACTAATGTATGATAAAAATACCAATAAAGATTTGTGTATGTAAAACTATTGATAATACTAGCTATCTCATTTATACAAGGCGAGATAATTGAGACACATTGACCATAAAGTATAATGTTACTGATCATTGTTGGGACCTCCCATATAATTCTTATTGAGAAGAAAATATAATGTATATATCAATGTGGAGGTATGCTTGATAATCAAAGATATATATATGAAGGGCATAATCATATAACTATCAATTTTTTTATTGGGGTTAGTTTAATAAATACTAGATAGTATGATTGTTTGTAAAGTGAATGAGATAAAAAGCTACTTGGATGCACAATATTGTTTTTCTTCTGAAGCATGTTGGCAAATATATGGACATTGTTCATAGAGTGAGAAGCTATATACACAATGCTTGCAAATACACTTGCCAAGTGAGAATTATATGCACTAGCCAAGAGAGACTTATATGGTGTTTCAAGATATAGATAATATATCAAATATTAAGTAAAATACAAACCTTTACCATGTACTAGATGTGAAACACATAGTCAAAGATGTGGACTAAGAGAAAACATACAAACACATGTGGTCATATAAACTTTATGGCACCTTTGTATGGTTATAATTACTATTTGCAAATGCATTTGACAATGTCTTGAGGATGTACTTCTTTTTAGAATGTGCTTATTGTTGACAATGTGATGTATGATTTTTTTCCTATCTTCCCTTCTCTCTTCTTGTTCTTGATTTGCTTCTATTCTGCACTCTCATTTGTACTACTTATATTATTTTAGATGTTGGATAATCCCAAACCTAGATCACAAACTTGATTTGAAATTGCCTCCACCCCACTCTCTCTTCTTCCATCACTCCTTCTCTCTCTCTCTCTCTCTCTCTCTCTCTCTCTCTCTCTCTCTCTCTCTCTCTCTCTCTCTCTCTCTCTCTCTCTCTCTCTCTCTCTCTCTCTCTCTCTCCCTCCCTCTCTCTCTCTCTCTCTCTCTCTCTCTCTCTCCACAATGGACACATTGCACATGAGGTTGCACACAAGCCTTCTAATCATTTCTTGGACCCGGGCTAGCTCTAGCTTTACGTCTGCCAATTCTTGGCTCGGTCAATGCTCTTCCCTTTCTCTTGATTACTCTGACTAGATCTCTCGCTAGTGGCGGTAGCTCTCTCTGAGGCTCTAAAGGTTGCACTTTCTCGACTTGTGGCTCTTGAGCTCCTCTCCTTGAGCAAGTCTCTCAAACTAGTGGTCAACTAAATTTTCTATTATTTGTTGCAATCTTGGTCTCTTGTAATCCTAACTCAACATTTTAGCTTTGACAAAGATTTTTGTATCAGTGAGGATAGAGAACATTACACAAAGAGAACATGGGTATAGGTTTCATCATCTTCTATAATAAGAAATATCTACCAAGGCTTCGTTATATCTCCAAGATCTTGTATATCAGCATGAATGAACCTTGCTTGACTTCTCTTAGTTATCAAACCCATAGAACATAATAATCTCATTTTCCAAGATGAATATGCCCACGTGACTATGGAGTAACAAAGGATTTTGTTTCTATGGACACAATGTTGAATGATGGATAGATGATTGCATATTGTGCAGTTATGGATGTAGTGAGTGAGAGATCTAAGGATGTACTGATGATGAGGAGGTTTAAAAAGACTTTTATTTATAAGTGTTTTCCTACTAAGAACACAAAGTGACCAACATATAGCATCTACAATAGCATCATCTAGTTCTATTATCTTACTTCTACAAGGTGGCAATATACTCACTCAAGGTTTAAATCCCACTGAAACTAAATCGTCAATCCATTTGTAATATTCCTATTATTCAAAGTGAGCTTACTTAGTTGTTGAGACCATCAATCCTTATTTTGTGATATGATGCTCATACATTGTATCGATATACTAGAGTTTAGAGATTTGAGGGATATTATGAGGTGGATAGACCATTTGGTTGAAAGGTTACTTTGTTGAAAGAGGACTTAGACATATCTTACATGTTATGCTCAAGGGCTTGAGTGAGCATATTGTCAATGTATTCAAAGTGAGTTTACTTAGTTGTTGAGACCATCAATTCTTATTTTGTGATATGATACCAAGGTGTTGAAACTCTTCAAAAATATGCATCCATTCATGGCTAGTGGTGTAACAAAGAATGGTTCCATATGTTGGATTCAAAGAATAAAGAATGAGGACATAACAAATAATTTTGATAGGTTACAAATTCTACCTAGCATGGTATTGAAAGGATATCCTACCCAAGCCTTGCCTAATTATGGGTCCCATTAGAAATAACTTTCAAATATTTGTCAATGAGTGTACCATATTTGCATCTTAAAATATAGAGATGGATGTTTTAAACCATCATGGATTTTGCATCTAATGCGAAGAGAAGTTACATAGTATTACAGTGTTGATATAATTATAGAGTCAAATGATAACTCCTTGTAATTTGTAATGTACCTTGGAGGGGGATTTTATTCTCAAGTGTTATTATACTAAAGAAAAATGCAAGTGTTATTCTATGTGGATACGTATATCCAACAAAAGGCATGTGTAATGTTAGAATATTGATATGCAAGGGTTTTAATGGAAAACCAATAGATGTTGAAATAATAGCAACGACAAATATAGAGAAAAGAGAATGCATTACCTGCATCACATTCATTCGCATACTTTGCATTTTCCATTCACCATGAAGCAAAGATAGTTTCTTGTTTAGTAGGCATTTGTTGTGATGATTAGGAAGTTGCAATGCTAGATTTTGTCATTTGTGGACCTTTATTTAAAAGCTTTATTATTTAATCATGGTCAATCATATATTACATTTTCAAGGGTGAATTTCTAGTGTGGTATGAATGTTTTGCTAGATAGAAGTTGAAGGGCCTATTGAGTGTCATCACGAACATTGAGTGGCAAGATAGAAATTGAAGAGCCTATTGAGTGGAATCATGAACGTTGTGTGGAAGGACGTACTTCCATAGGTACATTGATATGTATAATTCTATGCTGAGATGCACTTGTTAATAGCCCCAGTGGGTCACATGCCTCGCACATTTGTGAATTGTTATTTGTGTTGTATTTGGCATATGCCATTTTGATAATAGAATCTTCCTATTGTTAACTGCTTGCCCAACCTTTGCTGATGTCTATTTTGAGCTTTGGTTATTATCTAGCTATGTTTCACAAAGCACCATGAGGAAACTGACTTTGTTTATCTATCTCCTCTCCTAGTTTGATTTTCTTTGTTACCTCCTCTTGCATTCCTATTGTCATTTCCTTGCCTTAATCTTCAATCTTTCTACTAGTTGTACCCACCTCCATTGGCCAATTTTTCCTCTAACTTAGCCGAGTGTATGTGCACTTTGGCTAGTGAATGCGGCGAGGCGATGTCATTTGCTTTTAAGGTTGTGTAATGGGTTTTCCTATCATGGGCTTAGTTCTCGAGTTGGCATGGACCGTGGTACGACGATCATCGAAGAAAAGGCCTTTGGATGCGTCTTGCCACTGGCGGAGTCGGAACGACGGTCTACTCTGTAGGACGGACTGGCATCCTGATTGTACGAGAGAGAAACGACAGACTCTAACGAGCACAAACGACAGAGCTGGACACACATTTGCATCATGGACCGGCGGAAACGCAAGAGGATCTAACCAGTGTTCATTTTTGAAGGGCTAGTCCGTATTTTCTCCTGAAGGTCTCTCTATGATCTTGCCCTTCCACTTGAAAGTCACTTTTTAAAATATGGCCTTCGAATTATGTGTGCAATAAATATTACCTTTCAAAATCTAAACCTTGTGCAAATAAGCTTTTTAATCAAAACCACTTAACAATGATAAAATTCTAATTCATATGTAAGATAACATTTTCATTCAATTTGTACTATACATATTTGATTTAATCAACTCTATTATGAATCATTGATATAGCCTTAGTAACTAGATATTGGGTAATTAGATTAATACATTTATTTATAATATAATATACTAATTTTTAAAGAAAAAAAGTGCCATTCGAATGCAAAGCTAGAAAAATTTTGCCCTTCTCTAAGAAGGGCAATTTTTTTATTTTGCCTTTCAAATGCATTGCTTGCAATATTTTGGGATTCTCCAGCAAGTCAATAATGGCCCAGAAGGGCTGTGCAACCTTCAAAAATGAACCTTGGATCTAACTCTAAGCCTGCAAGAAGATGTTTGCGTGGCGTCATGCCATTGAAAACCACATGCAACGACGAGATTTGCATTAACGTCTCGTAATTTAGGAACTGTCACAGCCGATCATCATATATATATATATATATGCTGGCAAATGGCAATGTGATCGATAGACCAGATTCCGTGTATTGAAAGGCAAAAACCCATGTACATTTTTCCGTAGTGGCGCGCACGCACTACAGTAAAAGCCATCTATCATTTTGAAGTGAAAAGAAAAAGAAGCATCACGGGCCGCCTCTTCGAGAACATGCCTGGTTGCAGCAAAAGGCCTGCAAAGACAAATGACAACGAATGACGTGTAATGTGCTCTTTCCTTTTCTTTTTTCTTTGGTTGTGCACGAGCCATTTTGCTACACTTTGGATGGATATAAATCAAAGAAGAGGAAATTGGAATTGAGAGATTTGGGCGGGTGGGAGGGCGGCAAGAAATATCGGTGCGATGCTTGCTGTACAAAGAGGCATATTCGAGCCGTGCCGGTAAAAAAGGTGGTTTTTACCTGCAAGCTTGTTCTTTTTTACCGCGGCTTAATTTGGTACAACAGGGCAGGCAAGGCGGAGAGTGAGAGACAGACAGACAGAAAAGAAGAACGGGAGAGAGAGAGAGAGAGAGAGAGAGAGAGTGGGGGTTAAAACAGAGGAGAAGTTGTTTGCCAGCCGAAGACCAGCGGGCTGTTCACGCGGTGCATGTGGCCGTCCCTCCACGTCAGCGAGCCGAACTCGTAATGCGCCAAGCCGGGCCCCAGCTCGCCCACCGAGCTGGCCTCGCACGTCACCGTGTAGCTCTGCTTCTCGTTCAGCCTCCTGAACGCCAGTGTCTCCGGCTCCACCCTCACCACCACCCCCCCTGGCGCCACCACCTCCGACACGTATCGCGAATCCGCAGCTCCCACGTTCGTTACGGTCCTCGTCAGCGTGGTCACGAACCTCGCCCTTCCCCCCGCCCCCGCAGGCGCGCCCGCTGAGCTGGCGTTCTGCGTGAATATGAACGACAGCGACGGGTAGTTGAGGTTAGCCGCCGTCAGCACCCTGGCGGAGCAGTTCTGCTCGCCCTTCGTGAAGGAAAGCAGCCACTTGTCGGTGTAGTTGAGCCCGCACAGGAAGTCCAGGTAATCCTGCGCTGCCACGTCGTACACCAAACCGGGGTTCAGGGCCTCCGCCGAGCTTACGTGGCCCGCGCCATAAGCCAGGGGCGTGGATGAGTTGGCCGTGGCGCCGTCCAGGAGCGTGCTGCCCGAGTTGTCCACGTGGAAGGCCGTGGTCATGAGGGCGGACTTGATGGCGGCAGGGCTCCAGTCCGGATGGGCGGCCTTCAGGAGCGCGGCCAGGCCGCTGACGTGCGGGCAGGACATGGAGGTGCCGGACATTATGTTGAAGCCAACCACCCGGTCATCGCCACTGAGCTCCGTCGGGCCGATCCGCGCCGTCCACGCGGCCAGGATGTTGACGCCCGGCGCTGTCACGTCCGGCTTCAGTATCTCCGGGTTGGCCGCGTTGGGCCCCCTGGACGAGAAGGCGGCCATAACGGGTGCCGGCTTTACGCCCAGCACCGTGCCTGAGAAGTGAATGCTGGCCGTCGGATGGCGCGTACCTGCAACGTAGGCCTTGATGGCCAGGCCCTCGTTGTAGCCCACCAACGTGGCGGGGAGGACGTGGCTGTCGGCGATTAGCTCCTCGCCGTTGATCTGGGCATTGGCCAGGATCATCCCTGCGCCGCCGGCTTGCTTGACGACCATGCCCTTGGAGGCCCTGGCGCTGATACCGCGGTCGCACACCACGATCTTTCCTTTGACAAGGGCTGGCGACAAGGAGCCTGCAATGCACAAGTTGGCTGTGACGTTGGTCATGCCAGGCAGGCCTGCCGCGCCAGCGTAGATCAAGGGGATCTGGAGAAGCACGCAAGTTTTGCTTTTTAGACATCCGACACGCGTGGCATAGATTGATTGGCTCAATCAATAACCTACTCATTGGCGAGTTTAACATAATTAAGAAATAGAAGACATTATCTCAATATTCGGGCAGAGAAATGGGAGATAAATAGTAAACTACCTGGCGCTGGCCGAGCTCCTTGCCGGCGTATAAAGAGACGCCCCTGTAAGTGGCACCGTTACCGAGCTTAACAAACGCCGGGAAATCTCGGTCGAGAGTGCTGGCGCCGACCGTGAGGAGCCAGGGGGCGACGTTGGTGACAGACTGTGGCGACGGGCCGCCGTTGCCGGCGGAGCAGGACACCAGGACGCCGTGCTGCATGGCGCCGAAGCTGCCGATGGCCACGGGGTCCAGGAAGTACGGCAGGATGCCGCCGCCGATGGACAGCGAGATGACGTCAACACCGTCGGCAACGGCCTCGTCGAAGGCGGCCAGCAGGTCGGTGTTGAAGCAGCCGCCCTTCCAGCAGACCTTGTAGGCAGCGATGCGGGCGCGGGTGGCGATGCCGCGGGCGATTCCGGGGGCGGAGCCCAGGAGGCTGGCGCCGGCAACGCGGCTGCCGGCGGCAGTGGAGGCTGTGTGGGTGCCGTGGCCCTCGCTGTCCCGCGGGGACTTGTACTCTTCGGTTTCGTTGATGGGACCGACGGCCGCCTCGTAGCCCTTGTAGAAGCTGCGGGCGCCGACGAGCTTGCGGTTGCAGAGAGAAGGCGAGAAGGCCGGCCCGGTCTCGCAGCCGCCGCGCCACCGCGCCGGGACGGGTCCTAGGGACGCGTCAGCGAAGCTGGGCCGCTCCGGCCACACCCCCGAGTCCATCACCCCGATGATGACTTCGTCGCCGAAGTCGGAGTCCGGCCACAGCCCCGCGCCCGTCCGCAGCCCCAGGAACTCCGGCGTTCGCGTCGTGTGTAGCTCCGCTGCCGCGTCCGCCATCACCCCGAGCACGCCCTCCGCTGCCTCCACCGCCTCCGCCTGTGCCGCCGTCAGCCGCGCCGCGAAGCCGTGGAACACGTTGTCGTACACATACATCAGGCCGCTGCCCGCCGCGCCGTCGGACTTAGCAGCCGCTACCACCGATGCGTACCAGTCAGCGTGCGCCGCGAAGCCGGCGGGCCTCCGCGCCTTGGACACAGACACTATGTATGCTGTCTCCTCGTCTGCAGCTTCCCCGCTTGCTGCGGCAGCTATCAGGGAGGCAAACAGCAAGCCCGCAGCAAACACGGGCAAAGCAGAGGCCGCCCCCATTGCGGCTCTCTTAATAGGAGCTGGAAGCTCTTGCGGCAGCTACGGGAGCAGCTGAAGAAGGGGCGGGACTCGAGAGAGGGATGCTAACCAGTCGATGAGGTGAGTGCTGCGAGTAGAGTGGGTTTTGCCTTGCGCCAGAAGAGAGAATGATGAGCGTTCGCCTTTCTTTTGTTTCTCATAATGGAATATAAGCTGGATCTAGCGAAAAGCGCCCAAGTCTCTTCTTTTCTATCTTTCGGAGGAAAGACAGATCATCAGCAATAGGCAATTCGACGTATCGGACACATAATGGTCGACACACAAGCTTGCTGTCCGGCTTGCTTGCTAGCGTGCAATGCCAGCAAGAGAGAGAGAGAGAGGAGGGGACAAATATGCTTGTATTACAATCCTTTCTAACCAAAGCAGAATCTCGTCTCTCATCGTCTATGAGTCCACGACGTATGACACGAGCCTAATTTTGCCAGCCCCCTTCAGAAAAATGCTTCTTAATTAGCGCGTAATAAATTAGTTGCCAAGGGACGCGCAATTAATTAGGTGCCAAAGGAATCCCTGTCTCTCTGTTTTTGTGGCCTCGATATTCGATAAGAGCTCAAATGATTCTCTCTCTCTCTCTCTCTCTCTCTCTCTCTCCAGTGGTGGGCTCGAGGGTCCGAGGGAGACCGATCGGCGAATCGCGATGACTCCATGACAAGCACAAGCTTTGCTTAAGACTCACAACAACCGAAAGTTGCACTGCCCTCACAGTGATTTAAAAATGACACACTTTTGCCTTGGCTTTGGCTTTTCCAAATAGCCTCTCTCTCTCTCTCTCTCTCTCTCTCTCTCTCGTGATCTCATCTTTTACCCCGGAACTTGGAAGCTTGTTCTCAAGCGAGAGGGAGACCGACAAACCCTGGCTACCTACCATCCATCCCGCAATCATCCAAACTTTAACATTTCACGGGGAGGTCGTATCATCATTTGTTCATTACATGCCATTGTGACACGTCACCCTCGCCTTCTAAGTTCTCTCCCTGCCACAAGATCCAATCATCAACCTATATAGAGCTCACAGCTTCTAGAACCGCTGGCCTTAGTCGCATGTCTTGATGAGCCAACGTTATTAAATGCCAAGCACATCCACCTTACCATATGCGGAACTTTTTCAATACAAGACCATAAGTCAAATTGGAAGGGTAGAACAAGCAAACTCTTTTAATTGATTGAAGATCAGCATCATTCTTCATTTCCCTTTAAAAATTAAAACCAAAGGCCAAAACCCTCTTTGAACTTGTGTTGGAACCTTCACTTTTTCTAGCAAGCACTCGCCAACAAGCTCACAAAGTTTCTTAGGCCACAGAGGGTTCAAATTGCCGAGCACCAACAATTGGTGCATTGAAAGTTGGATTGTTGATCCATTGTTCCAAAATCTAGCAAAACCACATATACATTTTAAGTATAGCTACCCTTAGAAAGTTGGGCCACATGAGAGGATTCGAATACACAAATTTTGATATCCTTATAAAAGTGGGCGATAACTTTTAAAAGGTGGTGATTCAAGATGTTGTCAAACCTACAAGTATAGATAGAGTTCATCTACAAAAAAAAGAACCCCATGTCTATTTGTGTTAACAAGCAATTTTTTCCATGAAACTTGTGTGAGCCAAAAAATGCAATTGATTTTTAAAGCATGGTTGAGGTATGATGGGGTAAGCTTCAACCACAATAATTCTATCTTGCAATCAAACATTGAGTGTGGAGATTAACCACCATGCATGCCATGCATTCCTCAACTAAACACTTGTAAAGCATTCACTATGAAAGATCATCATACATACCTTCAAATTTCCCAACTAAATATTTGCAAGAGCAATGTCCAACTCTCTTCAAGGTCCTATAGATACAACCATCATACATTGGGACAAAGCTCAATGAAGTGTCAACCTTAATAGCATATTTTAACACTATTAACAAGCATAAGAACTTCCAAAGCCATTGCTTCAATTAATCTAAAGGTCTTTGTTAGAACTTAATAGCTAAATATTTGCATTGTTTGATTGTGTTATTCTTAATTGTGGCTCCAAAACGTGCTACTTTAGGTACCTAAACAACTTCCAATATGTATATTTCTTTTATTATTGCATTTATACATACATTTATATGGTGTGCCTTGGTATGTTGCTTACTTATATGTCTTAAGACATTGCCCTCTTTGACAGGAAGTTAATCATCTAGTCCAATTACTAAGATGACTAATAAATTTACTACCCTATTATTGTGTCACCAAAAATGGAAGCCATATGTAACTTGCAAGTTTAAAAAATGAAGCTCAAAACAAACACAAATGAGCATGATATATCTAGATCATATTGAGCGCTCTTAAATTTACTTTGCAATCCTTATGGACTTTCCCTTTTTCACTACTTGCTTGCTTATAATCATAAGTAAAACAATATATATATAATCTACAATTGAACATTTGTTAGCTTCTACAAGCCTGATGAAATGAATATCTATACTACTATATTATTTTCATTATAGGTTTGAAAAGCCTCGAAACTCCAAAGGGCTTCCCCAACCTACCCCCTTCCCAAAAAACCCCTCTCTCTCATATGTAATCTCTCCCTCTTCCCCCTCCCTTTTTTAATTAAACCCCCCATCTCTCTCTCTCTCTCTCTCTGATTAAACTTTTTAATTTAAACTTTCCTCCTTTTTTCTCTTTTTTCATTCTCTTTTAATTAAATAAGTTAAAATTTTATTTCCTATTTAGTTACATGTTTTAAAAGTATTTTTAATTTAAAAAATTTCACATACTTTGAGAGAGAGAGAGCGGAAAGGGAGAGGAGGAGAGAGAGAGAGAGAGAGAAAGAGAGAGAGAGAGACACACACACAATGCAAGAGAGATAACAAAAAAGAGAAGAGAGATAAGCAAAGAGAGAAGGAATAAACAAGGGAAGAGAGAGAAAAAAAAGATGAGAGAAGGAAAAGAGAGGAGAGGGAAAATCAATGATGAAAGATAAGAGAAGAAACAAGAGGAGATAGAAAATTAAAAATCACGAGAAAGGGGAGAAAAAAAGGAAAGAGAAGAAGAAGAAAAGAAGAGAGAGAAAGAGAAATTAGAAATTAAAAAAAAGGTGGAGAGAGAAAGGGGGAAAAGACGAGAGGGAAAAGAGGGAAGAGGGAGAGAGAAGAAGAAGAAGAAGAGAGAGAGAGAGGGGTTGAGAGTAACAGAAAAGAGAGAGAGGGGTTGAGAAGAGAAAAAAATGAAAAAATATTGCAAAGAGAGAGAAATAGCAAAGAGAGAAGGAAAACATTGGAGAGAGAAAATTAACAAAGTAGGGAGAGAGGGAAGAGAGAGAATAAGAAAAGAAAAAGAGGAGGGAGAAAAATGAGAAAAGAGAGAGAGGGATAAAAAATATGAGAGAGAGAGAGAGAGGTGTCATCTCTCCCTCTCTCTTCCCTCTTCACTTTTTAATTAAACTCCCCATCTCTCTCACGTGTAAGCTCTCTCTCTCTCTCAAACTTTTTACAAATGTCTCTTTCTCCCCCTTTTTAATTCAAAAGTTTCTCTCTTTCTCTCTCTCTCTCTCTCTCTCTCAGTTAGATTAACATTTTTAAAAGCCTTTTTTAATTTAAATTTTTTTCACATACTTTGAGAGAGGAGGGGGAGGGAGAGAGAGAAGGAGAAGGGGGAGAGAGAGAGAAAGAGAGAGAGAGAGAGAGAGAGAGAGTGTGTGTGTGTGTGAAGAAGAAGAAGAAGAAGAAGAAGAGAGAGAATATGAACACAAAGAGAGAGAAATATAAAAGGCAAGGAGAGAGGGGGAGAGAAGTAGAGAGAGAACAAAAAAGAGGAGAGAGATAAGCAAAGAGAAGGACTAAATAAGCAAAAGAGAGAGAGAGAGAGAAGAAGAAAAAAGAGTAGAGGGAGAGAGAAGGAAAAGAGAGGAGAGGGAAAATCAATGATGAAAGATAAGAGAAGAAAAAAGGAGAGCGAAAATTTAAAAAAGAGAGAGGGGAGAGAAGAAGAAAAGAAAAAAGAGTGGAGAGAGACATAAGAAAAAAATAAAGAAGAGAAGAGGGGGGAAAGAGGAAAGAGAAAAAGGGAAGAGAGAGAGAGAAGAAGAACAAGTAGTAGTAGTAGTAGTATAAGAGAAAAAAGAGGGGAGAGATAGAAGCACACACAAGAAGAAAAGAAAAAAATGAGAGAGAGAGAGGGGAAACATGAGAGAGAAAAAGATAGAAAAGAGAGAGGGAGGGAAAAGAGGAGAGAGGGTTGAGAAGAGAAAAAAATAAAAATAAGTTAGAGAGAGAGAGAGAGAAATAGCAAAGAGAGAAGGAAAAGGTAGGAGAGAGGAAAGAAATTTAAATGAAAAAGAGGAGGGAGGGAAAGGAGAAAGAGGGGAGAGAAAGGCAAAGAAAAAAGAGAAGAGAGAGAGAAAAATAAAAAGTAGAGGGAGAGAGAGGAGAGAGAAGAAGAAAAGAAAAAGGGGAGAGAGAAAAATAAAAAGACAAGGAGAGGGGAGAGAAGAAAAGGGGAGAGAGAGAATAAGAAGAATAAGGAAAGAAAAAGGCAGAGAAAGAGGGGGGAAAGGAGGAGAGAGAAAAATAGGAGAAAGAGGGGGGAAATAGGGGAGAGAAAAGATAGGACACAGAGAGAGAGAGAGAGAGAGAGAGAGAGAGAGAGAAGAGGAAGAAGAAGAAGAAGAAGAAAAGGAAAAAGAGGGAAGTGAGAGAGGGAGGAAAAAAAGGAAAGAGAGAGAGAGAGAGAGAGAGAGAGAGAGAGAGAGAGGGGGTGAGAAGAGAAAAAAATGAAAAAAAGATGGAGAGAGAAATAGCAAAGAGAGAAGAAAAATGTAGGAAAGAAAAAAGAAAAAAGAAGGGGGAGAGAAAGGGGAAAGGGGGAAGAGAGAGAAAGAGGAGTAGGAGTAGGGAGAGAGGGGAGGGCGATAGAGAAGAAGAAGAAGAAGAAGAGATAAAAACTAATAATGAAAACATATATAAAGTAGACCGAGAATATAGATTAAATTAATAAACAAAAGCTCTATGTCTTTCTTATTCCTATCTACCTTTCTATACCCTTGCCAACTGCCAATGGCAACTTATGCTACAATAGTGTGCATTTGGAGATTTGTTCGATTTTAAAACCCACATTTTTAACACCATATTAAATGGTTATAGAGGCTTCAAAATTTGAAACTCTTCCTTATTCCATAAGATGCATACTTTTTGCATTATAGTTTGATAAAAAAATTAGCTTCCTAAAAAAGGCCATTGTGAGGGAAATGCTATTTTCTAAACCCAAGAGTTCCTTGACATTATATAAGCAAATGAGGAGGATGAATGCAAAAAATGAAGGGAGTGTGTAAGGCAGTATGAAAACTATAAAAAGGAAAAGGCATAAGGTTCAATGATAAGGAGAAGGTAAGATTTCTGATCAATTTATCCATAGAGAATCAGGAGAGCATGAGCATGATAAAGCCTTTGAAATGCATTTCACAAAATGAGGAGGAAAAAGAGCTATTCTAGAGGTGCGCTACCATTAATTCATTCGGCTATAGACATATCCCCTTTTCAAGGATATGGATAATGTCCCACAAAAAGAAAGGACATTTGATGAAGATTTAAGATCCCAACAATTATTTTCCAATGATATGTTGCCACTCCCTTCATTGGATGTGCCAAATTTTCTCTCTCCTCTAAAAGATCCTCCAAATGACCTTCAAAATCTCATAATGATCCATACATATATAGAGCTTGACTTTTCAAGACCCACCCTCAATCCCAATCCCATGTACTATACTTCATAAGCTTCTAAACTCTTGTACACTTATGTATGCCCAATGCCTATGTAAATAATCCAATCTTTGGCAAATGTGAATCAAGTGAAAATATTATTGCACTAAAGGCTAGGTTTCTACTAATGCATATTGTTCCTCATCCTACTAAAACAATTTTTATGGTTGGTTGGCATTTTACCATGTCCACGATCATGTAACCTTTGACCTTTTTTATGAGGTTTCTTTTGGCTTCCTAAAATGGCATTGGATACATCTTTGAATTTTGGGTGTGAAAAGACCTTGGATATTATTATAGACCTATTTTAGAGCAATCTTACTTATTTAGCATCTTGGCTCAAGAGTATTCTATAATCCCTTTTAATGTTTCATGGTTTTGCATTTTGGTCTTGAGTTCAGTGGCACTTCTTGTTTCCAAAAACTCATGCATAGGCTTGTTGTGCATTTAGGATCTCCTAATTTGTTGAGCACATGAATGCCGATTGTACATAGTGTCCATGTTGTCTATAGACAAGCTTATAAAGTTTATTCTTAAGTTTATTTTTTTCTTAAACGTTCTTTATCCTTAACTAAAAATGAAATAATGATCTCTTTGCTATGTTTTTCTTCCTCTTTCTCTTCTTCACTTTCCACCAACTATTTTCACCAACAATAAAGCTTTTGTTTGAGATTGTTGGAGGTAGGTAACAATTATTCATAGCTTTTTTTAGAGATTATTGGGAGGAAACAATTATTCATCTTCCTCTTTTCCTTCTTCTTCTTTCTCTTTCTCGTGTCAATATTTAAGTGCAAGTTACTTTTGGTTTGTAAATGTGCTTTACCTTGTTTCCTTAGTGCATATAAAAGCATATGCTAAAGATTGTATATCACAAAGGAGCCTATGATATTCTTTTGAGAAATGTGAATATACATTGAAGAACAACTTATTCTGAAGAAACCAAAGGTTCACTTATTAGAGATTTACAATCCTTAACCTAGATAAGAACACATATGAAAATAATAGTCCCTATAAGGAAATTTTCTATCCACAAGTAGGGAATGCTAAACTGTTCCCCCTTGATAGCATTCTTTGAGAGGTTCATGAAATCTCACTAAAGGTCCAATTGCATCAAGAATGAAAAAACATGTGTTCTTCTAAATTAACAATATCTTCAACACCTCTCTCTCGACATTTTGTGGCTACAACTATAAAATATAGATTCCTATGTGTAAATTGACATCTTAAACCTTTTTAATAGCTCAAAAAATAAATGGCTAGACCAGAATTCAAAAACAGTTGTGAATAAGATACATCAAAGTGCTACATATTACAATAGCATATTCTCTCCCTGCGTAAATTAATAGAATTACCAAAATGTTATAGAATTATTATAGAGTCTTGTGCCACCATAATCCAAGGTTAAAAGATATCGTTGATTATTCATCAAATTTCAAAGTTAAGACTATAAGCTTATTTGCCGAATAGGCACGACCAATCTTGCACTTCTTTGAATAATAAGCCAAATATTAAATTAACAACCTCAATATATGTAGGTAAATTGATCCAAGGGAGGAGATTCACCACATCCAAGTAAGTATTTGTTCATTTGTGCAATTTCATTGAAATTTATCATTTATTTGCTACATTTTCTTTCCTCTTCTTTCTTGTATTATAGTGACATGATGAAGAAGGCAAGATAGAGAAGTAGAGGGAGTTAGAGGACAAAGAGGGAGAGAAAGTCTTTGGTTTTTTGTGCACTTTCATTGAAATTTATCATTTATTTTGCCATGCTTTCCTTCCTCTTCTTTCTTATATTATAGTGACATGAGAAAGTAGGCAAGATAGAGAATTAGAGGGAGTCATAGGACAAAGAGGGAGCAATAAAATAGAGCAAAAGAGTCTAAATTTATAAAAATCGATAAGTTTAGTTTCAAAATAATGAACTTATGACAAATAAAAACAAATTGAAACTACTCTCAAGTGTTGTAACATACCAATACATGACATGTATGCTTGAAATCTTTCCACATTTATTTCAATATTCTATCACTACTTTATTGAGAATAGAATTGCACTCAAAGCATAAGAGATCTAGTTGCTCCCAAGTCATGGGCTTAACTTGTAGCCATATTTTGTAAGAAAGCATAAGAGAATCTCTACATTAACCAAAAATTGGAGGGGAAGTGACCAAATTTGCATCCATGCAAGAATTAAGAGCTAGCCAAGCTTTTAAAATGATATTTAGAACACAAATATGTTGGATTACTAATGGAGTGTATATACCATCAACTCTATTGTCATGTACATTTTCTTGAGCCTTACAAATCTAAAATATGCATATTTGTAATAATATAATCAATGCTTCCAACTATAGTATATAAACTTAAATTATTTTGGAAGTTTTGGTGGCATTGTTTAATTGTTATTGGTGTCATCATTTCTGAGTTGGATGCCAAGTTCAAATATGTGTGTTAAAATAGTAGTCAAACATCACCCATGACATTGCCCACTCTATTCTAATTGACAATAAGATGATGGAAAAACCTAGTGTGCACCTCTTTCATTTTTTCTTTATTTCCAAATCATAATTGTCTTTATTCACTATACACGCACGAATATGCTTAATATGTATGCATAGAATGTATATGTTCACATATTAGCATGTGTAGGCACAAGCTGCTAAAACAATTTTTTATGAAAAGGCAAACCTCCTAAATCTAGCCATTTTACAAAAGCTCAAGTGTTTGATAGGTAGATTGGGGACATAGATTGACGCTAAAATAAGCAATTCAAGAGGACCTAAAAATGGATTGGTAGGCCATCGAATCCTATTTGAGAGAGGGTGTCATGCTAGCAATGCATCATTTGATTAGCAAACTTAGATTAAGTGGTCTCAAGTTTATGACAAGAGTTACATAACGAACAATGAGAAAGCACATTCTTTGATCAAGCGGTTTCAAGATTGACAAGTACAACACAATGAACACTTAGAAAGCACATTCTACAACACACATTGTTTAGAGGAACACTCAGAGAGAGCTTGTGCACAATAAATAGGTCCATTGAGAATCTTATAGGGTACATTTGCATTGGGGGCTCATAAGCAAGGGAATCTCAACGAATGATAATAAGATGCAATGAGGCATGTTGAAGAGTAAAGCTCAATGTTTTCCATAAAAAGTGGAGTGCCAAGAACTTATTCCAAACAATGGCATTATGTATTCAACCTCTTACATGGAGTCCATCGGTGCAGTTTTTAACATTCCTAACCATGACGCCACGTATGAAATGATACATCACCTCAATGTGTTTTGTCTTCACATGGAAGACTGGATTCTTGGCAAGTTGAATAGTACTTATAGAATCCGAATGCAACGTAGATATAGCATCAATCCCAAGGTCATGAGCCAAACGGCCTAACCATATGGCCTCCTTGCAAGCCTCAATGACTGCAACATACTCGGCATCAGTGGTAGATAGAGTCGCAACTTCTGAACCTTGGACATCTAAGAGACAACACCTCCAGCATAGGTGAATACATAGCCAAAAGTGGACTTCCTACAATCTGCATGTCTTGCATAATCGGAGTCTGTGTACCCCACAACTCCTGTATCCTGGCTGGCATAGCAAATACATATATCTGTTGTGCCCTTCAGGTACCTCATGATACCCTTCACGACATCTTGATGTTTCTTGCCAGGTGTAGCCATATAGTGTGTCATAACACCAACTGCAAATGCAATATCTAAATGAGTGGCTATCATGGCATACATCAAAGTGCCCATGGCTGATGCATAAGGGATCTTGGCCATCTCAGCCCTTTGCTCATCTGCCTTTGTAGACAATCGGCCTGTGAGACCTTCACATAAGAAGGTAATGGATAGACAATAGGCTTCATGTCTTGGATGCGACAACGTTCAAGGACTTTATGAATGTACTCCTTCTGTGAGAGGTAGACTAGCCCCTGATGCCTATCGTGCTTAATGCGCATACTAAGAATATGAGAGGCATGTCCCAAATCCTTTATCTCAAAGCTCTTCTTCAGCTGAGATTTAAGAGCATCCACTCATCATGAGCTTTCCCTGCTATCAGCATATCATCCACATAAAGTACCAAAATAAGCAATGACCCATCACACACTTTCTTCATGTAAAGACACGGATCCATAACAGTCATACTGTAGCCCTGTGATTGCATAAAGGCATCAAACTTATGACACCACTCCCTAGGTACCTACTTCAAGCCATAAAGACTTTTCTTCAACTTACATATACTAGGTGCTCCTTGCCATGTTCTGCAAGCCCGTAGGCTGCTCCATGTAAATCGCATCATGAAAATCCCCATGCAAGAATATAGTCTTGACATCTATCTGATACATGTCCAAGTCAAGCTGTGCGACTAAGGCCAAAACCAAGTGCAGGGTGGTCATCTTGACCATATGAGAAAAGACTTGATCAAAGTCAACTCCATGTTCCTGTTTAAAACCCTTAGCAACAAGTCTTGCCTTATAAGCCGGCTTGGGGTTTCCAGGTACCTTTCAGCTTTGTACACCCATTTGCACAGAAAAGCCTTCTTGCCCTTGGGCAGTACAACCAAGTCTCAAGTCATATTCTTATGCAAGGAGTCAATCTCAGACTGCATAGCCCTCTCCCAGGAGTGACTGTCACCCCTGTGCATAGCCTCATCATAGGTGAGAGGCTCTCTTGCATCTGTAACCAAGATATAATGCATCGAGGGCTCAAATATATTAGGTGGACATCTATCTCTAGTAGACTGTCTCACGGCAGACTCTACTGCCTGTCCAACACCCTAGCCATGTATACCAACTACTGCTACAGGGGTTGACCATCTGGCTATGCAAGCTGTACTGGAGCATGTGGCTCCTTCTTGAATATAAACTTGTGTATCTCTACCACCTTCTCAGGCTGCCTATGCATCTTGTCTTCATGAAAGACTATATCATGGCTGCAGATGACTTTCCGTGCCTGTGGATCCTAGAGGTGGTAACCCATCTCGCTTGCATCTCCATAGCTAAGGAAAATGTATTTGACACTCTTAGGATCCACCTTACTACACTTGTCCTTGGGCACATGGCAGTATGTCTCATATCCAAAGACACGTAGATGTGCATAAGATAGAGGTTTGCCAGTCCATACCTCCTCTGCAACTTGGAAATCCAAACCACTGAAAGGTAATCTTTTATGATATGCACAATTGTACTAATTGCCTCATCCCAAAAGCTCTGTGGTAGGCCTACATGGCTAAGCATATTGTGTACACACTCCTAGATGGTTCTATTCATCCACTCAGCCAAACCATTCTCGGGTGGGGTATAGGGGGCAGTCAACTGATTCTTAATACCCCTTTCATCACATAGTTGCTCAAAGGCATGTGACACATATTCTCTCCCATTGTCATTCCTAAGGCATTTCAGCCTATGCCCAGTTTAGTTTTCAACCAATGCAATCCATCTCTAAAACACAGCAAAGACATCTGACTTAAGCTTAATGGGATAATCCTAGACTTTACACGAAAAATTGTCAATAAACATCACAAAATACTTTGCACCACCCATAGTATGACAAGGCATGGGCCCATAGACATCCAAATGTACCAATACCAGGGGCTCACTCATGCATGTCCTACTAGAATTCTTATGCGTATTCCTAGTTTGTCTACCATAAAGACAATGCTCACATGAATCAAAACATGTATAGTCAAGGGGTGGTAAGTATTGCAAACTAGAAAGCATTTTCATTCCCTTCAAAGACATATGGCCCAAACAGACATGCCAAAGAGATACATGTGGGATGGAACCCACTGACAAAACATAGTCAGCAGAGGACCCATCAACTACAAGAGGTTAGAGGTTGCCAACGTATTTCTCCCATGATACTTGTTGTGTGACTTACCATGTGACTTAGACCTAGTCTTCTACAAGTCTCTGCCATGGCCATTCCCACGGTCATTCTTTCCATTACCATCTTTGCCTCTAATAGTCAAAGCATGCGATACACGAGAGGCATCCAAGTTCTTACGGTTGATCTCTTCTTGCAGAAGAGCGTTCTCTACATCATGCAAGTTTAAAATAGTAGCAGGATTGTAATGCACCTGTTCAGTGAGAGACAAGATGAGGGTGGCTTGCATAACCCATCAAGCTCCATCCATTCGCCATCAATCATAGTTTTAGGCTGCTCTCTATGCAACCTTAGTAGTTTTATCTGCAATTTCTGCACCAATAACTGCCAAACTTGGCTCTTCTAATAGGCATAATTCGTACCATCAAGCTTAGTGATGTTGAAGGTAGCAATGTCAGTGGAAGAAGATGCCATACTGCAATCCAAAACGGTATAGACAGTTCAAAACTGCTTGTTGTTTTCTACTGTAAACAACCAAAATACCACAAAAAATAAGGCAAAATGACCACGAACTAATAGCTAATGATATTGCCCACCAAGTACCATCAAAATTACATAAAATTAAGATGATTCAGCATGAAAATTCCACGTCAATCCATACAGCAACATCCAAGTGAAGATCCCAGTCTCACGTGTCCGAATGCTCAAGTAGCATAAACCCACATGCTCTATGTCTGTCAAGCGTATCAAGACACTCCCACTGGCATAAAAGCCATAAATGTCAAGCAAGAAAGCTCAAATAAATAATGTAAGCGTGCACCTGTGACAAGTGTCCAAGATCAAGCATGAATGAGACATCCCAACCATATAGGCTCAGTAGCATCCATACATAGCATCCATAGACATCAAATACATCCAAACTGTAACTCTGGCAAGCCAAGAAATAGCCAAAGTAAGCTCTGGGAAATCAAATGTCAAGCCCAAGTAAGTTGCAGTAGTAGCAATCAACTCCAAGGCAATGTCACTAGCATGTATAAGTGGCATAAGCCAATCATGTCAAGAGCGGTCAGACATAAGTGAGGTACATGCCAAAGTACATCCAAAGATGGAGATTCAAGTGCTACAAAGTGGAGCTCAAGCTCAACCACTAATCCAAAGAAATATCAAGCTTAAAATTGATCCCCAATGATCAATGCATGAAAGTACATCTCCAAAGCATGTCTCAATTCCAAGAGGCATAGGCAAACATGAAGTAATAGGCTTCAGCCTACTATTGTACATCACTGATTTACTATTGAAAACTATGATTTTTCAACCCAAAGATTAGGTCAAAATCATGGCAAAGCATGTGCACAACATCTACCAAGCATAGGCATCAATGGCATAGCATACGGGCATGAAGTAGTGTATGTAGAGAGCTCCAATGTAGATGTAAATGTCTATTGCAGACATAGACAACAAGTTTGCTATTCACACAGTCAAATTAGAGCTGAGTATTAGTGCCCCAAAGCCTCTACAAGGCTCAAATCATGGCAATGATCGATCCAAGTAGTGCCACAATGCCCAATAGTCCAAGCATGATCATCAGTAATAAGGGGAGGATGAGCTGTCCAAGGGCTGCCAGGAATTAATGCAAATCACGGTGAGTTATTGGTGGCTTCTGCTTCTTCTGCTGAGGCTATCCAAGGTGAAAGGGGGTTCAATCATGAGTCAATGAAGACCTAGCACAAGCCCAAGATAGCCTACAAAGGCTTCAGCCAAGATATGGTGTGAACAAGCTCCAATGGTGGGAGCTATGGCTCTCCCTACTCTTGCAAACTCTGTTGTACCTATAAACTTCAATGAAACCCTGAAGCAAATGAAGTTTGACCAAATGAGTGTAGGTAATCAATAGGAAGCTGAAGGAGTCATGAACCAAGTCGGAATGCTCGAGCAACCATGCTCTAATACCAGTTGAAAGGTGAGAAGGATCGGAGCTTTCTTGGAAGAGCTATGGCGGGAGAGCAAGAGCAAGAAAGAGAGAGACACAAAATGGGAACTCCAATAGTCACAATGTGTGACCTAGATTTCCTTTATTCAAACTGTCACTAAAAGAGTAAAGAATAAAGTGACGATGACGAGTGCCCACTACCTGCAATGTGTAGTGGTGGGTACTGTCAGTGTAGTAATACACATGCAGTTAGGTGGAGGTGCCTTTATCCCCAACAATGAGAACCCCTACATCCCTATTAAGTCAACCCCTATCCAAAATCAGTACATTGTCCTAAAAACCTACATTGTTCAACTTGTATGCGCCTCCATGGTACTTTGCTTCTCTCAAACAACCATTCCTACTTTTGGATTTACTTCTACATCCAACATCATCACATTTCACACTTTGAAGAGGTTGAAAGCCATGGGTATACCCATAAAAAAAGGGGCCAAGAACAATTCACATGTTTTTTATCCAACAAACCCAACTTATGGGAAAACAAACACTTTGGCAATATTGTAATGTCACCCTATGTTATTGTTAATAGCATAATGTTCTTAGGTTAACCATACAAATTTGAATCTTGCTTACTCACAACCCTTAAGATTCATTTGCACAATCAATGCAAACCATGCTCACAACTTGAAACGAATCTTAGAGGCATAGAAGGGTGCAAGGTGGAGCATATTATGGCAAAAGCACAATTAAGTTAAATTGCAATGTGTGCAACAATATCACAAGAGCTTTACTTAATTAATAATACCTAAAATGAGAGGTGGAAGATGGAGGATATTTAAGATCAAAGTAGGATTAATTGAAATTACAACATGTGCAAAAATGTCACAAGGGGTTAATAACAGTTGAAATGGAAAAACTAAAATAAATAAGAAATAAATATTCATTTTGAATTTTTTAATAAAGAAATCACAAAAGCAACAAGAAAGCTCACAGAAAAGATTGCAATACCTACAGTGTCTAAAAGAGAAACAAAACTATGAAATTTTTCATTAAAATAGAGTATGACACTCTTTTCATGTAACAAAAATCCAATAGTTCAACTACAAGAACTCCAAAAAATATGCCCTACACTCACATATCACTTTTTGGACATTCAATTTAGCTATTTTCCGCCCACAAAAAAACAAATGTTTTTACTAGGGAGAGCCCCAAAATATAGGAGGATGGATCTTGCACTGCTTCAAGAAAGAATCTCATAAGACTGTAGAAAGATGTCCTTTTAAGTGGCTGGCCTTTGAGCATTGAAGAATTGCCATGTTAATAGTGCCATAATCACAGATGATGAGAAATTGAATGTCACAACATTGGAGAAATCCCAACCGAATGTATGGCACAAGTAAATGCAGAAAGAACCTCATAAGACTATAGAAAGATGTCCTTTTAAGTGGTTGGCCTTTGAAGTATCGAAGAGTTGCCATGTTAATAGTGCCATAATCACAGATGCTGAGAACTTGAATGCCACAACATTAGAGAAATCCTAGACGAATATATGGTGGAAGTAACTGTAGAAAAGACATTCAAGTCGTATCATATCCGTAAGATCTATGCACATTTATCTCCACAATGCACACATTCCTAGGTTGTTTTATGTATGCCCTTATGCAACTAAAAATGTGAAACTCTCATGCTAGACCTTGAAGCAATCGGTGGAACATATGTGCAATTCACATACAAAGACTTGCTTTCATACATTTATTGAGCAGAGGCTAATTAAACATAACCTAGTAGGGCTGAACCCAATGGACCATTGTAAATAGCTTTAAGGAATGCATGTTCTATTTACAATGCTAGGAAGTAGAAATAGGGCTTATGCAACAAGTAGTCTAACACACATATGAAAATGTAAATAAAGAAATGAATAAGATATCAAGGCTCATCAAGTACGTCTATTGATTGGTAAAGTTGCAACACAAAAAACTGTAGTCTAGACTCACACACCAAACTTGACTTGAAATGACCCCTAAAGAAAGTCATTGAATCTCCCTCATGAGACCTAGCTACTACTGAGCAAGATTCTCGTGGTAACCTAGGGTGGTTTTAGCATGTTCACACATTTTTAACATGGAATATTCATTTAGATTATCAAGTGAATATTAAGCAAAATAGACATCAAGCTTGAAGGTACACATGGCAAGATAATATATTAGATGCATTTAGAGTGTTTTATTGTGGAGATGGATAAAGGAAGGGACATCAAAGTGCAGGAAATTTGTGCATATGATAGTTGACCATATTTTGTTCTTCAGTTGATGTAAGGTAGTCCTATTTGAGTTCATGAGTAGAAGGTTACGGTAGAACCATGTTGCCACCTTGTCACGAAACTTATGGTTTTCTCATGCTAGGTTTGCATAGGTTGACTCTTGAATCATCACTACAAACTTGTCTATTCTTTGTTTCTTTGGAAGCCATAGTCATACAAATGGAGAGAGCATTGTTTAAATTATTAAAGTGGGAAATGGTCTCGAAACACTTACATGTTCAAACACCGACTCAAAAAAAGTTTCACCACCAAAATGCTTTTCCTTTTTTGAAACAACTAACCCATGGCATTTCCCCATCCCAAAACATTTTGAAGACAAGCATTTTCCCATATTCCAAAACGTTTTTTCAAAGAGTGGTTATGTTTCTTTAAATATTATTAAAATAGTTATGATATCTAGCTTTGCACCTAGCTAATTTCAATTTGACTAATGATGGAACCACATCAAGGTCTATGATTCATTGGTGGGTGAATCATCAAGCTTTGATCATTGATTCTACTAGCACAATGTTATCTTTTCTCTTTGCAATGTTGATGATCTTGAAATTTGTCCATGTAGTGATCCTCTCAATGCTGGTGGTTGCTATATGCATGCATGCACGCACGTATGCATGCGCGCATACACACACACATGCACGCGCGCACACCTACACACACACACGTTCATAAAGGAAGTTGAAAATAAAGCATGATTAGATGTAAAAGAGGTCGTTTACCCAGCATCCAACAACCATATTAACCATTAGGAAAAAGTAAAAAAACATCAAAAGTGTGACAATAGAAAAGAGAAAGCTTGGTGAAGCTCTTGAATAGTAAGAATATCCTATACTATCCCACACAAGTAGTGATTGAAGTCATGAATATTATCTCTAATAGTATTTGAAATCATGCATATAATCTCTAACCATGGATTAGCCATATCACAGATGACAGTCCATGCTGATATCATAGAAGTTACATGGCACAACAATAGGCCCTTAATGTGACCAATATGACCACAATTCTAGAGGCAAAACTTCAAGATAGAAGCAATTTTACGATGCCAGATGCGTCAAATTCCAATCAAAACAAGAATGAAACAAATGAGAATGTTCCATCTCCATTGTACTTTACTTCTCTCAAACAACCACTTCTACTTTTGGATTTACTTCTACATCCAACACCATCACACTTCACGCTTACTCCTCCTAAGAGGTTGAAAGCCATGGATATACCCATAAAATAAGGGGCCAAGAACAATTCACATGTTTTTGATCTAGGAAACCCAACATATGGAAAAACAAACACTATGGCGATATTGTCATGTCACCCTATTTCATACTCATTAATAGCATAATATTGTTAGGGCAATCATACAAATTTAAATCTTGCTCACAACCCTTAAGATTCATTCACACAATCAATGCACAACTTGAAATGAATCTTAGAGGCACAGAAGGGTGCAAGGTGGAGGATATTACGGCCAAAGCATGATTAAGTTGAATTGCTACATGTTAACAATATCACAAGGGCTTTACATACAATTGATAACAATTGAAATGAAAGGTGCAAGGTGGAGAATATTTAAGGTCAAAGTAGGATTAATTGAAACTTCAACATGTGCAAAAATTTCATAATGGGTCTATATAATTAATAACATCTAAAATGGAAAAATTAAATAAAATAAGGGAGAAATATTACTTTTGATTTTTTTAAAGAATGTCACAAAAACAAGCAGAAAGAGCTCAAAGAAAAGATTGTAGTCCCTATAGTGTCTAAAAGAGAAACAAAACCATGAATTTTTTTCATTAAAATAGAGTATAACACAATTTGTTTGTTACCAAGATCCAATAGTTCCACTACAACAGCTCTAAAAATATGTCCTACACGCACGTCTTGCCTTCTAGGCATTCAATTTAGAAATCTTCCTCCCACAACAAAGCCAATGTTTTTACCACAAAGAGCCCTAAAATACAGGAGGATGGAACTTGCACTGCTTCAAGAAAGAACCTCATAAGACAGTAGAAAGATGTCCTTTTAAGTGTCTGCTAGCCTTTGACAAGCATTTAAGAGTTGCCATGTTAATAGTGCCATAATCATAGATGATGAGAACTTGAATGTCACAACATTGGAGAAATCCCAAACAAATGTATGGTGCAAGTAACTGCAGAAAATATATTCAAGTTGTATCATATCTATAAGATCTATGCAGATTTATCTCCACAATACACACATTCCTAGGTTGTTTTATGTATGCCCTTATGCAACTAAAAATGTGAAACTCTCATGCTAGGCCTTGTAGCAATTGGTGGAGCATATGTGCATTTCACATACAAAGACTTGCTTCCATACATTTATTGAGTAGACGCTAATTAAAAATAACATGGCAGGGTTGAACCCAGTGGACCACTATAAATAGCTTTAAGGAATGCATGTGCTATGTACAATGCTAGGAGGTAGAAATAGGGCTTATGCAACAAGTAGTCTAACAACATATGAAAATGCAAATAAAGAAATGAATCAGATATCAAGGCTCATCAAGCACGTTTGTTGATTGGTCAAGCTGCAACACAAAAAAGTGCAGTTTAGACTCGTACACCAAACTTGATCTAAAATGATCCCCAAAGAAAGTCATTGAACCTCCCTCATGAGACCTGGTGACCAAGTAGGATTCTCTGTGGTGAGCTAGGTAGTTTTAGCATCTTCACATATTTTTTGCATGGAATATTCATTTAGATTATCAAGTGAATATTAAGCAAAATAGACACCAATCTTGCAGGTGAACATGGCTGAATGAGTTCTTGAATAGACAGTTTGAGTTCCTAAATGAGTAGAAAGTTATGCAAGAACTATGTTGCCACCTTGTCAAGAGACTTCTAGTTTTATCATGCAAGGTTTGCGTATGTTGACTCTTGAATCTGCTCTACAAAATTGTCTATACTCTCTTTGTTTGGAAGCCATAGCCCTACAAAGGGAGAGATGATTGTTTAAATTATTAATGTGGGAAAAGGTCCCAAAATGACTCTTAGAGGAACCTGAAACACTGTAAAGTTAGCCTAAAAAATGTTTCAACACCAAAATGCTTTCCCTAGCGGGTGAAAAAAACTCACACATGGCATTTCCCCATCTATAAATATTTTGATGTCAAGAATTTTCACATATCCCAAAACGTTTTTTTGAAATATGTTTATGTTACTTTAAAATTTTCATTTAAATGTTATTAGATTAGTTATGCTCTCTAGCTTTGGGCCTACAATTTTCTTGTTACAAAACTCCAATAGTTCCACTACAATAGCTCCAAAAATATACCCTACACTCACATCTTGCCTTCTAGACATTCAATTTAGCTATCTCCCTCCCACAAAAAAGCCAATGCTTTTACCATGGAGAGCCCCAAAATATAGGAGGATGGAACTTGCACTGCTTCAAGAAAGAACCTCAGAAGAAGACTACAAAAAGATGTCCTTTTAAGTGGTCGCCCTTTGGCATTGAAGAATTGCCATGTTAATAGTGGCACAATCTTACAGATGTTGAGAACTTGAACCTCACAACATTGGAGAAATTCCAGCTGAATGTATTGTGCAAGTAATTGCAGAAAAGACATTTACAATGTATAATATCCATATGATCTCTACACATTTAATTGCATAGTGCACACATTCCTCGATTGTTTTATGTATGCCCTTATGCAACTGAAAATGTGAAACTCTCATGCTAGGCCTTGTAGCAAAACTGGTGGTGCATATGTACAGTCCTTGTATGAAAAATTGCTTCCATACATTTATTGAGCAGAGGCTAATTAAACATAAGCTAGTAGCGCTAAACTCAATGGACCACTGTAAATAGCTTTAAGGAATGCATGTACTCAGCTTCAAGGAATGCATGTACTATGTACAATGCTAAGAGGTAGAAATAGGGCTTATGCAACAAGTAGTCTAACACACATCTAGAATGCAGATAAAGAAATGAATTAGATATCAAGGCTCTTGAAGCATGTATGTTGACTAGTCCACAATAGCAACATAGAAAACTGCACTCTAGACTCATTTATTAGACTTAACATGAAATGACCCCGAAAGTAAGTCATTGAATCTCCCTCATGAGACTCATAAACCAAGTGGGATTCTCCATGGTTAGCTAGGTAGTTTCAACATGTTCGCATATTTTTCACATGGAATATTCATTTAGATTATTAGGTCAATATTGATAGAATTGGCACGCACGCATGCACACGCGCGTGCGTGTGCACACACACACACACACACACACACACACACACACACACACACACACACACACACACACACACACACACACACACACACACACACACACACACACACACACACACACACACACACACACACACACACACACACACACACACACACACACACACACACACACACACACACAAACAAAAGCAACCACCAACATTGAGAGAACCAGAATGTGGATAGATCTCGCAATCGTTGACATTGCAGAGAGAAGTGATAACATTGTTGTAGCTTTCTAGCTTCATGCCTAGCTAATTTTGATTCATCTTATGATGGCATCACATGAAGGTCCATGTTTCTTTGGTTTGTGAATCATCAAAGTTATCTCTTTTCTCTACAATGTCAATGATCTCAAAATTAGTCCACATACTCATTCTCTCAATGTTGGCAGTTGCCTTTTGTCTGTAGGTGTGCATGCTAATAGTTGACCATATTTGAGTTCTTCAATTGACATAAGGCAACCCTATTTGAGTTCCTAAGTAGAAAGCTATGGAGGAACTATGTTGCTACCTTGTTAGGGAACTTTTGGTTTTGTAATGCTTGATTTGCATAATGTTTAACTCTTGAATCCTCTCTAGGAAATTGTCTATTCACTATCTTTTTGGAAGCCATAGCCCTACAAAGGGAGAGATGTCTGTTTAAATTATTAATGTGGGAAAATTTTCCAAAATAACTCTTAAAGGAACCTGAAATATTGAAAACTTCCAACCTAAAAAATGTTTTAGCACCAAAATGCTTTCCCTAGTGGAAACAATTAACACATGGCATTTCCCCATCTAGAAACATTTTGAAGTCAAGCATTTTCATATATCCCAAAATGTTTTTTCGAAATATGCTTATGTTACTCTAAAACTTTCATTTAAATAGTATTAGAGTAGTTACGCTCTCCAGCTTCGGGCCTACAATTTTCTTATTACCAAAATCCAATAGTTCCACTACAATAGCTGTAAAAATATGCCCTACACTCACGTCCTGCTTTCTGGACATTCAATTTAGCTATCTTTCTCCCTCCCACAACAAAGCCAATGTTTTTACCATAGAGAGCCCCAAAATACAAGAGGATGGAACTTGCACTGCTTCAAGAAAGAACCTCATATGACTACAGAAAGATGTCCTTTTTAGTGGCTGCCCTTTGACAAGCATTAAACAATTGCCACATTAATAATGGCATAATCATAGATGCTAAGAGCTTGAACCTCACAAAATTGGAGAAATCCTAGCCAAATGTATGGCACAAGTAACTGCAAAAAAGACATTCAAAATGTATCATGTCCATAAGATCCATGTACATTTATCTACACAGTGCACACATTCCTAGGTTGTCTTATGTATGCCCTTATGCAACTAAAAAGGTGAAACTCTCATGCTAGGCCTTGTAGCAATTGGTGCGAAGACTTGCTTCCATACATTTATTGAGCATAGGCTAATTAAAAATAACATGGAAAGGCTGAACCCAGTGGACCATTGTAAATAGCTTTAAGGAATGCATGTGTTATGTACAATGCTAGGAGGTAGAAATAGGGCTTATGCAACAAGTAGTCTAATACACATATGAAAATGAAGATAAAGAAATGAATTATATATCAAGGCTCATCAAGCATGTTTGTTGACTGGTCAAGTTGCAACACAAAAAAATGTAGCCTAGACTCATGTGGGAGCTTTCGCTCAACCGCCAAGACCCACAAACCGCTTATTGCTTCAAGCGTTCCAAGTCGAGTACTAATAGCTACCTCTCACATAGCTGATGCGGCATCCATATCTACGGGTGTAGTGAGCTTACCTCCATGCCGATCGAGTTACCTCTTCTCGCGTGCACTCTAGTAGCTCCATGATCCAAGTGCAAGCTTCATCCTCAAGCTCCACGCTCCAAGCTCCATCGCTGCGAGCAAGATAAGCGAAGAGAAGAGAAGAGAAGAAGAGAGGAGAAGATGGAGAGCTTCTCCTCCCCGGTCCCTCACCCTTACATACTCACTCCCTCACGCTCTCACACTCCCTCTCTTAAGCACAAGCTCAAGCAAGCAAGAAGAAGAAGAAGATGAAGACAAAGAAGAAGAAGAAGAAGAAGAAGAAGAAAAAGAAGAGGAGAACCACTTTTGGCCACACACAAGAATGAGCTTCTCGTTCACTTTTCAACTTTATATACAAAATCCTAAATCCCTTTTGGGCAGTTATCCCCTTATCCCCTTTTTTACATGGCCGGCTGTGGCCTTGGCCCTTTTTCCCATTGTCCTTATATCTTCCTAGCTTCCTTCCCACCGCCCATCTACCTTTACAAATTGCACGGGGGTGAGAGCCCGACGCTCTTTAAATTAAACCATGATGCGCTTGCGCTCTTTTACAAAAGTATTGACTTGCGCTTTTTCCTTTATTTAGAAAATTTCCGCACTTCTTGTGCTTCCATATTTTTCTTGGTGCACCTTCATCTTCTGTTTCACTTTTGCCTTGGCCTTTGTCTTCTTCTTTAGATTTTCCAGATTTTCCACCTTGTTCGTCTAACAGTTAACATTACCCCCCTCCTATACAAGTGCCAGTCCCATGGCACTCACCGTCGTAGGTAGCAGGCTTTAGCATGCATCGAAGATATGGTTGGCAAGGACATCTATGGTTGCCCTGGAGAATTTCTGGTGGTGGGCAATTGAAGGTTGTTGGGGCCACGTTGTTGTCATGGGGTACTGGTGGTAGGGTGGTCGGAGTTGGGGGTAGGGCTGTTCGCCGCTGGGAATTTCGTTGGGTTGGAACAAGTATTGGTTTTTGGAGATTCTGCACATGACGATTATTGGCGGGCTTGCAAGATGATAAAGGATAAGAATTCAGAGTTGATTGTCGATGAAGAGCGAATGACACTTTCATTGGAGTCTTCAATACTTGTAATTGAGAACCTCTCATA